>NC_137325.1:41295134-41805134 GCF_965287045.1 Carcharhinus amblyrhynchos
CAAGATTATAAGGGGCATGGGCAGAGTGGATAGCCAGCAGTTTTTTCCCAGGGTGGAAGAGTCAATTGCTAGGGGGCATTGGTTTAAGGGGCAAGATTTAAAAGAGCTTTATGGGACAAGTTTTTTTACACAGGATGGTGGGTACCTGGAACTGGCTGCTGGGGGAGATAATGGAAACAGATACAATAGTGAGTTTTAAAGGGCATCTTGACAAATATATGAATGGGATGGGAATAGAGGTATATGGTCCCTACAAGGGTAGGCAGCATGATTGGTGCAGGTTGGGAGGGCTGAAGGGCCTGTTCCTGTGCTGTAATTTTCTTTGTTCTTTGTTTTAAATCCGTCTTGTATCTTTTGCCCAAAACTTTCAATCTCTTAGTCTTTGTACTATCAGTAAATGGGAGTAGTTTATCTAGCTTTATCTATGGTATCTAAACCTGTCATCCTCTCAATCTCCTATGCTCCAAGATCAGGCCCAGCTTTTCCGACACAGCCTTGTTGCTAAAATCCTGTATCCTGGAACCTTTCTGCATCCATTGCATTCTCTCCGCCTTCCTAACATGTGACTGGAACCGAATGCACTACTCCCAATTGTTTATTTTATTCATTGTTTTCTACAGTTGCAAGTTTGGTATCAGTGCTAAATTTAAATTTTTAACCTTTATTCATAAAGCTGTTAGTGTGAGTGGGCGGACACGACCAGTACGGACTCAGAGTCAGGTTCAACAGCAGTACAGCTTTATTTTAATGTTGACGGAGGTGCAGTCGGGACATACAAACAGAACTGTCCCGAAAGCACTCTAAAGGCCCTCCGCAATGGGCTACAGTTATACTCGAACTTTGACACATTGTATGATTCAAATGTTAATGTTTTGTTTACGGTATTTGACTCTGACCATTCTGTTTCGATGTTTTCAAGTATCATAATGATGTTTTTAAGTGTGCGTTAATTGTTTCTGTCTGGGTTTATCAATGGTCTAGAATCTCCGGGGTTTGGTGGATTTTAGGAAGTCTCTGGGTGTTTGGCGGATTTTAGGAAGTCTGTGAGACCAGGGATGCTTCCTTAGTTATGTTAATCTTTAGGTGGTCTCCATAGAGGTTTACTTGATTAGATCAGAGGTGCTGATTTGATTAGATGGGGGTGTACTTTTAATTTAGTTTCTGTAGGTGCCATCCTGTCCTGTTCCCTTTGTGTGCTTTCCCTAGTTTGCATTTTAAAAACATGTCTTTTGCCTGCTTGTCTGGATCTGTTCCCTTGTAACCTTTAGTGGGGAGGTCCTGAGTGCAGCTTTAGTCTGCTTCCATATTGTGTACCCAATTTCAGAAAATTTGTCCGATAACAAAGCCAAGACTTTTTTTAATACATATGACATAACATATAATATCAAAAGGACAGTGTAGCCCACATAGTTTAGAAAGTGTTTTACCATGCTTCATTTACCATGACTCATTGCCTTTAATCCTTAAGTTTTTTTTAACCCAGTCTGACACTGACCCTCCTAATTCATGAACTTCAGTTTTGTTACTCAGCCTTTTACGTGGTACTTGGTCACTGTTTTAAAAATCCATATTGTCAACATCTATTGCATTCCCTTCATCGACCTTCTATGTTACTTCATCAAAAATTCAGTTGTATTAGTCAGACATGATTGTCCTTTTACAAATCTGTGCTAGTTCTCAATTAGTTCAAATCTCTAAGTGGCTTATTAATTATTTCCTTAATCATTGTTTCTAAAAGCAGTAAAGTTATAATGATCAGTCAGTAGTTGCTGGGAATGCCTTTGCACCTTTCCTTGAACAAGGATGACACATTTGTCACTTTCACCTCCAGCAACTTCCCCATCTAAAGAAGACAGGAATATTATTACAAGCCCTTCCACTTGCTCCACCTCCATTTCCTTTAGCAACTTGGGATTAAGTCATGTGGATCAAGTCATTTGTCCACTCTTGCCAACCATTCCAGCATATTATACTAATCAATTTTTTTACCAGGTGTTAAGCACCTCTATTAAATCTCCTCACAACCTTCTCCATGGAAAATAACTCTGGCTTCTCCAATCTATACAAGTAACTGAAGTTGAGGATGATGCTACTCGGACATGTGTTCCTGCATGGATGATCTTGGATTCCTGACCAACAGATTGTTGGACACCATTCTTGGTCCCACAAGATAGTAGGATCTGGGGTGCAGGATTTAATTCCTTTTCTTTCCTTCTCTCCCCCTTAATTATGTCTGAGTGCTGCTTGATGGACAAGTTTTCAGCATTTTGAGCAATTTGCAGCAAGCTCCCCCTAATTATTAATATAATTACTGCCAACTTCAAGGAGACTTTCACAATATTTTTAAAACAATTTATTTGTATTCCATTGGTCATTTGAGCGTTGAGAAAACAGGACCTGGTGGGGAAGATGCCACAATGTCTAATCCTTCATGGAGCCTGTTTTGGCCTGAATTCTTGTGTATTTGGCTTCAGGAAGAATACTAGCATTTGTTTGCTCATCCTCCCATTGACTCTGAAGGATGTAGTGGAGGCATTTCTGATGGTATTTGTCCAGCGCTCTTGTGTCACTGATGCACAATTCAAGTCTCACTCGGACTGTGTCAGTGGCAATTGCTCTGCACACCAAGTCATCAAGACTTGTAGAAATCGTCAAACATTGGCTGTAGTGTGTGAGTTCGTCTAGTGCTGCATCTCCTCATGTCCCTTTGAAGTTTAACTTTTTTTTAACAGTTCATTTTATACATTTCAATTCTTAATCATCCTCTTCTTCCTTCCAATCTAATCTTTCCTCAACCAAAATTTGCCAGTCCAGACAACATCCTTGTACAGCTCTTCTGCACCCTCTTAGTACAATTACATCTTTCCTATAACTCGGTGAGCTGAAGGGTACACAGCCTGTTTTAAACAATTCCAGCATAATCTGCCAAATTTTATGTTCTACGCTGTGGCTAAAAAAAGGGTATCCTACGTGATAGGAACATAAGAACTAGGAGCAGTGTGAGAAACGGTCAGATACTCACTTTATGATTCCCCCCCTTGAATCAAATACACGGATGAGTTCAGCTAACTGTCGGTTTATTCGATCTTGCAAGAAAGGGTGCCGTCCCGTGGGTACACACACCTTGCTTTACACAATCTTAGTTTATATACATTTTTCCTAGATAACAATAGGACAGCCCTCCTTTCTTTATTGGGTACCACTCCTTAATCTCTTTACTGAGTGATCTCCTCCCTTGTTGACATCCCATTAACTCTAATCCAATCACCCCTTTTAAGGCTTAAATCGTTTTACCTCTCATCAATTCAGCTAACTCTTTTTCATTGTCCCGTAAATTGCTTACCCATTTATTTTATATGGTGTAAATCTCTTTCAGGCTATGCTGAAGACCCCGAGCGCCTGCCAGTCTCATGTTTTTATTTTCTTCTTTTTCTGCGTGTTTCATCATCTGCTGGTCTTAGCGTTTAACCCCTCAGGTTACACTAACGGTTCTGTCATGGTTTCCGCCCCAGATGGCTTGACTCAAAAATTACACTACCGCTACTATCCCTCACAATCCCCCCTGTTTTTCTTACGCTTTGTAATTTTTGACATTCTTCTGGTGTTCCAGGCGTTCCAGCAGGTCGAGGGCCTGTTCATCCAGAGTTTTATCGCCTAAGAGGCTTATCCTCTCTTCCGTCTCTAAATTCATATTTATCACTTTTCCATTCAGGACATCCCCCCTAGTCAGGGCTGTTTCGATTAGCCGCTGAGCCAACCCCCGAACACAAGGGATGATACAACACCCTAGGGCGGCCAATACCCCTGCCGTTACCATGAAAGAGACAAGGACGGACATTACTACTCCTTTCCATTTGCCGAACCAAGCTTCCAACCACCCAGTGAGATCTAGGTCTGTACCCAAGTTCTCAGCTAGTTCATTAGCTAGGGTCGTTAGCCCTTCGAGGGCTCGGGTAATTGACCCATCGGGAGCTGTGTTATTTGGGATAAAGGTGCAGCATTCAGTTCCTATCATGACGCATACCCCCCCTTTCTCTGCTAGAATCATGTCCAGGGCTAGCCTGTTTTCCCAGGCCATTCTGCTGGTTGCGTCCAATTGTTCCACTATCCCGCTTATCGCATTTCGGGTATAATTAACAAACCTCTGTTGATTATAATAGATATAGTTGATCCAATCTACATTCTTGTTGACAGTCACCCACCAGAACAGGGATTCAAATCCTGCTGCTATCTGGCTCCTGGCTTTGTACTCATCAGGGACCCCCCTAGGGACCCCTATGGCGTCCAAATATATTCGTTCATCAAAAGAACCCGGGAGGCTCCTTTTCCCTCGTTCTTTTCCACGGGGTCCCTGATGTTCGAATGCCAGGGTAAAGGGTACGGCCAATTGGATAAGTGCACAAGTGCCCTTCCATTTCTGAGGTAAAATGGGTCTCAAAGTCCTCCCTCCACAGTACCACCATAGATCAGCTCTAGGTACCTGGATTTGGGAGTAGTTTCCTCCCTCGGTGGTGTCGCTGACTTCCTTAACTGTTCCACACCTATCGAAGCTTCCCACTTCCCTGTCCAATCCATCCCCAGTCCGGGTGATACAGGTGTGATGTATCCCCGTTACTCCGGAAAAAGGGGGGGGTTGAGACGCCCTGTTCAGTTTGATTGGGGGAAATGTCAGGCTCAAGGAGCGACAAGTGGGGTCTCCCCAAGCGCCTCTGTTTTGATACAGTTTCACCATACACTCCATTTCAGCTGGTTCTTTATCCCATCCCAGCGGGAATGGGACCACCTGGGGAGTTGGCCGGCTACTGGTGCACGCATAACAGTTACCTTTTCCGACACTTTGTACTGTATATTTGACCCATTCTATCCAGGTGTTCGCTTCCCTGAATCCCGTTTCTATTTCAATGGTCTCTCTTAAATCCTTTACCTCCACTACCCTGACTTCTCCCGAGACTCCCCGGCTAGGGGCGGAGGAGTTCCTGGTTTCGGCATTTTTGACTGTAACCCGCACACAACACAGGGCCGCCCCCACCCTCCCTGTGTGTTCCTTGATCTTGACCCCAAAAACTTGTCCGTCGAGGCCCTCTGTCCCACCGTCGTCTGACTTTTTTATGGTGAGGTAGAGGGGGTTACATTGGTTTAGCTTACAGTCTCTGGGAAAGATCTTCCGTGGAACCAGTGATACTTTCTCGCGAATCCTTAACTTAACGTCTTCATTTAACCCCCCTACTTGACAAGATTCTACTTTCCCCTGTTCATTCTTAGTACACTTTGGGTTCTTATCGAAGACAAGTAATTCTATTTCCCTCCCCTGGTATCTCTTCTGCCCCGTAAGGTCGTCTTTGCAGGGTACCATTCGACAGAGGTCGATCTCAATTACCTGTGCCTGGGGTGATTGGATTATAGTAAGGGAGTACACTTGGGCCGCCTGCCCAGCACCTGTGCCCCCATAGAGTAAACATATTATTAGTAACATCCCGCTATTGCCGTATATTGCCCAAATTGACATATCAAAAATCAAGTCCAATCAGTTCTTCGCGGTGTGGTGGCCAGGAGTAGGCACTTCTTCTGCTGGTTCTGGCACCGGTCCTTTCACTCGAGTGTAATGCGTCCAGCCTTTCTCAGCCGTGCGGATAGCCGTTTCCGTGGTCAGAAGTACTAAGTAGGGACCATCCCAGATCGGTTCTAAAGTCCGGAGTTTCCAGTTCTTGATTAGGACCCAATGCCCTGGCTTGATGGTGTGTATCGTAAACTCGAGAGGTGGTGTCTGTGCCAGGAGTCCCTGTTGGCGTAAATGAGATAGAGCAGACCCCAGGACCTCAACATATTTATGCACAAATACATCGCGGGACTCGAATGTGGGGAGTTCCCCTTTTGGCCCATTAAAGGGGAGACCGAACATTATTTCGTATGGGGACACCCCCAAGTCCCGTCGTGGCTGCGTTCGTATTTGCAGCAAGGCAAGGGGAAGGCACTTGGTCCAGGGCAACCCGGTCTCTGTCCTGAGTTTTGTCAGCTGTTTTTTAATAGTCTGATTCATTCTTTCCACCTTGCCCGAGGACGGGGGATGCCAAGGGGTGTGGAAATCCCAGCTTACCCCCACTGCCCGCACTATGTTCTGTAGGACAGTGGACGTAAACTGGCTCCCCTGGTCTGAATCGATGGCCCGGGGGAGTCCGTATCGTGGGATAATTTGTTCGAGAAGGACCTTGCTAACCTGTGTCGCCGAGGCTATGGCGGTTGGGTACGCCTCAACCCACCCTGTCAAGTGGTCCACTATTACCAAAAGATATTTCAGGCGCCCTATGGGGGGGAGTTCGGTATAATCCACTTGGATATACTCGAAGGGCCTATAGGCTGGGCTTCTCCCTCCTTGCTTCGTATTCTGTCTCAGTCCTTTTTTATTTATCTTCCGACAAATTACACAATCTTTCGTGACTTGCTTAGCCACAGTGTATAAACCGGGATGTACGTACTGACGCAGAAATGCATCGCACATCGCCTGTGTCCCCCAGTGTCCTCCCCGATGGAGATGACTAATTATGTCTCTGGTCATCGGTCGGTTTAATAGTTGTCGACCATCGGGTAATGTCCATTTCCCTCTTTCATCTTTCTGACCCCCAAGTGGTTTTAGCTCGGCTTCTTCCTTTTCGCTAAATGCTGGTGTTTCTATTACTTCAGACACTTGGGGCACCCAGACCAAGCAGTCCACTATCTCCTCCTCCGTCCCTGCCAATTTTGCTTGTCCGTCCGCCAACTGGTTCCCCTTTGTCTCTATCCCATTGTCTCTCTGGTGTCCTTTTACATGGACCACAGCAATTTCCCGTGGCCCCAGCAGGTCTTTTAATATTTTAGTAACCAATTCCTCATGTATCAATTCTTTTCCCCTACTATTTATCATTCCCCTTTCCTTCCAAATTTTTCCAAAAGTGTGTACCACCCCGAACGCATACTTGGAGTCGGTGTAGATGGTCCCTATCAATCCCTCTAAGCCCTTGAGAGCCCGGTGTAGAGCATATAATTCACATGTCTGGGCAGACCAGA
Source organism: Carcharhinus amblyrhynchos (assembly GCF_965287045.1). Taxonomy (NCBI): domain Eukaryota; kingdom Metazoa; phylum Chordata; class Chondrichthyes; order Carcharhiniformes; family Carcharhinidae; genus Carcharhinus; species Carcharhinus amblyrhynchos. The sequence goes on from NC_137325.1 coordinate 41,302,176, forward strand.
CATTAGGCAGTCGCCCCCTTTCTACCAAATTCCAGCCAGCTTCACTAATGATCGCGTATCCATTATGCCTTTTTCCGTTTACCACCCGGGAGGATCCATCTATATACCATCGCTTTCCAGTGTGAAGAGGGGAGTCCCTTAGATCCTCCCTTACCTTACTCTGGAGATCTATTATGTCCGAACAGCAATGTTCGAGTCCCTCGCCTTCTTCCCCCTTCCAGAGGAATTCAGCTGGGTTCTGACAGGAATTGACCTCTATCTTAAGATCGTCCCGATCTAGCAAAATGGCCTCATACTTCAAGATTCTTGAGTCCGTCAGCCATCTTCCAGCCCTCTGATTTAAAATAGTCCTAACCTGGTGGGGGGTAATGACCGTCAAGGGTGCCCCAAATGTCAGCTTCCTACTTTCTTCCACCAATTTGGCCGTGGCAGCCACCGCCTGGACACATTCTGGCCAGCCTCGGGAAACTGGGTCCAGTATCTTTGATAAGAATGCCACTGGCTTCCTTTTTCCCCCCCAATCTTGGGTTAAAACTCCGAGGGCGGTTCCCTGTTTGGCATTTACAAAGAGTCTGAATGCCTTACTGAAATCTGGCAAGCTCAAGACTGGCGCGGTCATCAATTTCTGTTTCAGGGTCTCAATTAGTTCCTCCTCTTTCTCGTCCCACTGGATTTTGTTAGGAGCCCCCTCTACAAGTTTTAGGTACAGACCCTTGGTTAGGGGGGCATATCGTCTATCCATAATCGGCAATAACCTAAGAGTCCCAAAAACATTCGTAGCTCTCTCTTAGTTCCCGGGAGTCCCAGTTCAACTATTCCCCTCACCCTTTCCGGACTTATTCTCTTCTGTCCCTGGCTTATCAAGTGTCCCAGATACTTAACCTCTCTTTCTGCATATTGGAGCTTCTTCTGGCTCACCCTTAGTCCCTGTCCTGCCAAATAATTCAGAAGGGTATTTGTTCCCGCTACGACCTCCGCTTCTGTGGGTCCGGACAACAGGAGGTCATCCACATACTGTATGAGTTTTAGGGCTGGGGAAAGGATCAGTCCCTCTAATACCTGCTCTAAAATCTGACCAAACAAATTTGGCGATTCAGTGAACCCCTGGGGAAGCACTGTCCAGCGGTATTGCTGCTTCCTGCCCGTGTCAGGGTCCTCCCACTCGAAGGCGAATAAGTCTCTACTGGCCTCGTCCAACGGGCAGGCCCAGAAGGCGTCCTTTAAATCCACTACACTGAACCATTCATGTTCTGGGAGTATCCGCCCCAGTATAGTGTATGGGTTCGGCACCACCGGGTGTCGCACCTGTACAATCTTATTGATTTCCCTCAAGTCTTGGACCATTCTGTAACTGCCGTCAGACTTTCGGACTGGCAAAATGGGAGAGTTATATCTCGACATACATGGTTCCACCAGCCCATCACTTATCAGGTCTTTCATCACTTCTTTCAGGCCCTGTCTCCCTTCCCGGGAGATAGGATACTGACGTATCTTGACAGAGGGGCTCTGGGGCTTAAGATCAATTTTTACAGGCTGAATCGAGAGTCGCCCTCTGTTTCCCTTGGCCGTCCATACTCTAGAGTCTATACCCGTGAGTCGGTCCTCGCTAAGGTATGACATAGTTACCACCAGGTCTTCGTCGTCCCCTACATTTATTCGGAGCCCGAAGCGGATTATCAGGTCCCGCCCCAACAGACCATAGGGGAGATGAGGGAGGTGGAGGAGCTCTGCTAAAAGCTCCTCTTCCTCCCATTGTAGTACCTGTGGTTCAAATAGTTTCGCCCTAAATACCCCTCCCTTTACTCCTGATATGTTCAACATTTTAGTTTGGTAATTGGCTCCTGTAGGATAGATTGGGATTGAAGATCTGCCTGCCCCCGTGTCGACTAAAAATGTAACATCCTCCTTTTGTGGACCCACCTTTAAATTTACCAGGGGTTCTTGGTAGGTCCTTTTTCCGATTCTCCCCTGACCCCTCTAATCAACCTCACATTCCATTTCATAAATCCCTTCTCGTTCCTTCTTAAATTCAGGACACTCTCTTTTGAAGTGTCCCGGTTTCCCACAGTGGTAACACCCGGCCGCCCGGGGCCGGTCACCACCGTAAAATTCTCCTCGTCCTCTACCTCGGCCCCTCCTGGCCCCCCTTTCCTTCCAACCTCCCCTTGACCTTCCTCTACCTACTGTATATCCTTCATCCGTTATCCCGGTGGACTTACATACTTCCCTAACAGCTGCCACCATCATCTTTGCCTTCTGCTTTTCCTTTACAACCTCTCTCTGAACAAAGAACCTTCTGCGCTTCCCGCAATAATTCCGCCATGTCCTTCCCACTCCAATCCTCAATCTTTTGTAGTTTTCTCTGGATATCTGGCCAGGATTTCGTTACAAAATTAATTTTTAGCATTCCCTTTCCAATTTCATCATCAGGATCGATTCCTGAATATTTGCGGACAGACTCCCTCAGTCTGTCTAAGAACGTGCTGGGTGATTCATCTTTTCCTTGCCTAATATCAAATGCTTTTGCCACATTCTGCTGCTTGGGGACACATGTCTGGATCCCCCGAATTATAAGATTCCGGAGATCCGACATGTTTGTCCGCCCTTCCTGGGTATTATGATTCCAATTTGGATCCTCGAGGGTATTTTTGATCTCCCCTGAGTTGTTCTTGCTGTTGGTGATCCCTATCCCAAATTTCCATGGCCCTATTTCGGATCATAACTCCTTCATCGTAGTTGAATAATATGCTCATTATGGCCCGGAGTTCCCCCCAAGTATACATGCTTGGACCCAGGAATTGGTCAAGTTGTGTCGCTACCGCGACAGGGTCCTCTAGGAGAGGGGGCAACTCCTTCCTAAGTTGTTGGATGTCTGCCGAGTTAAGAGGCACCACCACGAACCCTGTCTCTCTTTGTCCGAAGGGAACCTCCCTGAGAGGGTGCATTTCCACCTCGGGCGCTGAAGCCCCATTATTCTGCTGTTGTTCCAGGGACTGTTTTATTACCAACCTCTCGGACCTCCGCAGACCCTCAACTGGGGGTCCGCCTCCTGTGCCGTTCTCAAGATTTATGAGATCATCCCCTCGGGGCCCTTGGGCCCCATTATTATTTGGTTGATATGCAGGGGGTACATTTGGTACAGGAGGGGGTGGCGGCGGGAGGTTGTCAAGAGGGTCCCATTGCCCCGGTCTGCTCTGTGGGATCATTGGATACAGGGAGACTGGCTGTGGCGATCTACTCATCGCGCCCACCCAACAGGCAGCGTACTTACTTTCCTCGGGGTTAAAGGGTTGTTTACTATTAACATATAAATTTAATATCTGACAGACCCAATCCTCATCCGATCCATATTTTGGCCACAATACAGATGGTTTCCGGATTGGTTCCTTCGTCCACACAAAACAACAATATTTTATCATAACCTTCTTTTTTAAGTCCTTAGTCTTTCGGTCCCCATCCCAATTTTCTAACTGTATCCCCAGAGGACTGTCGGGGGGTATTCCCTTTTCATCATTATTATTTCCCGGTTTCCCATCCTTACTCTTGGACGGTTTACCTCCCATGGTTAGTCTTCAGTTGTCGTCTTGGACACAAGTTAATTTATTTGTGCCCTCAGATCAAACTGTCATAACCATAAAGTCGTCAAGGAAGAAAATGACTCTCACCCTTAATCAGCCGAATTCCCGGGAGAGAAATTTCTTACCTTGATCCGTGCACGGAGTTGTCCGACTTCTTCCAATGATGTGTATACCCCCTCACAGATTTCAGTCACAGTCCTAGCAGTCCTAGTGTATAGAAGTCATCCGTGTGATTTCCAGGGTCCAGAATTATCTCAACTGAGTGGTTTCAGATTCCCCTCCTCCCAGACCAAAACGACGTTTTTACGTGTAAATATACACTAGACGCGTCTTATTCCATCGATTTGGTCTAGTCGAGGGAAACCCCCGTTATAATTCCAGATCCCGGACGAGCCCCCAATTGTGAGAAACGGTCAGATACTCACTTTATGATTCCCCCCCTTGAATCAAATACACGGATGAGTTCAGCTAACTGTCGGTTTATTCGATCTTGCAAGAAAGGGTGCCGTCCCGTGGGTACACACACCTTGCTTTACACAATCTTAGTTTATATACATTTTTCCTAGATAACAATAGGACAGCCCTCCTTTCTTTATTGGGTACCACTCCTTAATCTCTTTACTGAGTGATCTCCTCCCTTGTTGACATCCCATTAACTCTAATCCAATCACCCCTTTTAAGGCTTAAATCGTTTTACCTCTCATCAATTCAGCTAACTCTTTTTCATTGTCCCGTAAATTGCTTACCCATTTATTTTATATGGTGTAAATCTCTTTCAGGCTATGCTGAAGACCCCGAGCGCCTGCCAGTCTCATGTTTTTATTTTCTTCTTTTTCTGCGTGTTTCATCATCTGCTGGTCTTAGCGTTTAACCCCTCAGGTTACACTAACGGTTCTGTCATGGTTTCCGCCCCAGATGGCTTGACTCAAAAATTACACTACCGCTACTATCCCTCACAGCAGGAATAGGCCATCTGGTCCCTCGAGCCTGCTCTGTTATTCAAGAAGATCATGGCTGACTTTTTTGTGGACTCAACTCCACTTACCCACCCACTCACCATAACCCTTAAATCTTTGAACAGTAAAGGAATTATCTATCTTTGCCTTAAAAACATTCAGTGAGGTAGCCTCAACTGCTTCACTGGGCAGGGAATTCCACCGATTCACAATCCTTTGTGTGAAGAAGTTCCTCCTCAGCTCGTCTTAAATCTGCTTCCTCTTATTTTGAGGCTATGCCCCCTAGTTCTAGTTCACCTGCCAGTGGAAACAACTTCCCCCTCCTATCTTATCTATTCCCTTCACAATTTTATATGTTCAATAAGATCTCCCCTCATTCTTCTGAATTCCAATGAGTATAGCCCTGATCTACTCGATCTCTCCTCATAAGCCAACCCCCTCAACTCTGGAATCAACCCAGTGAATCTCCTCTGCAGCCCCTCCAGTGCAAGTATATCCTTTCTCAAGTAAGAAGACCAAGTTGTACACAGTACTCCAGGGGTGGCCTCACCCAGCACCTTATACAGCTGTAACATAACCTCACTGTTTTTAAATTCCATCCCTCTAGCAATGAAGGACAAAATTCCATTGCCACCTAAATTACCTGCTGCACCTGCAAACCAACTCTTTGAGATTCCTGCACAAGGACACCCAGGTCCCTCTGCACAGCAACATGCTACAATTTTTTACCATTTAAATAATATTCCATTTTGCTGTTATTCCTACCAAAATGGATGACCTCACATTTACCAACATTGTACTCCATCTTCCAGACCCTCATCCACTCACTTAAACTATCTATATCCCTTCGCAGACTTTGTGTCCTCTGCATGCTTTGCCCTGCCACCCATCTTAGTGTCATCTGCAAATTTTGACAAACTACACTTGTTCCATAACTCCAAATCATCATTAAACAACTGATCCCTGAGGCACACCACTAGTCACTGATCAGCAACCAGAAAAACACCCCCACTCTTTGCTTTCTGTTAGTTAATCAGTCCTCTATCCATGCTATTACGTTACCCGTAACACCACATACCTTTATCTTATGTAGCAGTCTTTGGTGCACCACCTTGTCAAATGCTTTCTGGAAATCCAGATACACCACATCCACAGGTTCCCCATTGTCCACTGCACATGTAATGTTCTCAGAGAACTCCACCAAATTAGTCAAACATGACTTTACCTTTGTGAACCCATGCTGCATCTTACCAACGAGACAATTTATATCCAGATGTCTCGCTATTTCTTCTTTGATAGATTCAAGCACTTTCCCTACTACAGAAGTTAAACTAACCGGCCTATAGTTACCTGACTTTGGTCTACCTCCTTTTTCAAGCAGTGGCATCAGTCTGCCATTTTGCGATTCTGTGCTAAAACAGAAATTTTCAAAGGCCAATATTATGAAAAGACAATGGTAATCACCTATAAGAGAGATCAGTATTAACTGGTATTGCAATACTGAAAGAAGTCACAGGTAAAAGAAAGGTCTGAGTCCCAAGTCTATATTTTGTGTTACTATGCCAACTGACAAATATTGTTTTAAAACCTGGGCACGCCAGAATTAATTTGCCAACCCCCAATTCAAAACTTCATTCCTTTTGAGTGTAGTTCCCCACTAGTAATACAAGATTGGTGGATTTACACTATATTTGAAGAGATTGCTTGCTCCATTCCCAAGATGGAAGAATTTTTCTGGAGAGATGATACCATGGGTGAGATTCTCTGGCCTCCCAGCCACATGTTTCTTGCTGATGGAAGATGGTATAGCGTTTGCTGGTGATGGGATCGTCTAGTCCTGCTACTGTCAGTAGCATTTACCATTGAAGGCACTCTACACCACCAGGAAATCCATGGGCTGGGGTGAGTGCCAGTGGCACCAGAGAATCCCACTAACATGAACCACTGGAGAATTTCAGTCCAAATCTCAACAGGGGTGTGGAATGCTTACACAGCCATATTAAATAGAAAAATAAAAATGCAAATTAAAGCACCAAAGAAGCCTACCTGACCCGACTAGTCAATGTCCATTTTTATGTTGAAAACACGATGCCCTTGAGTACATGAACCTTTTGTTTTCTTTATTTGATGGAACAATTGGTTTCCTATTGAATTGTTTTAAAATTTTCTTTATGACAGAATGAATGCGTGGACCTTACACTCAGAAGATAAACCAGGAATTTCCAAGGAAATACAAGGTAAAACAGAAGTAATATTAATGAAGCCTGTAAAGAAATGGACTGGCTGTAATTCCAAAATCACTGACCTAGCCGTTTCCCAAGATAAACATTGAATTTCAATTTCTTATCACAAATCTTCTCATTTATTTCCCATCCTTTCATCCAACCTTTCCATTTCATTCATTTTTGTCTGTATTTTAGCATACATCAAAGTGAAAGATATTAAAGTGTTGAGTAAACTATTTGTAAGTAACTACATTGATCATTCCAAAGGTGAAGCTAGGGTAAGCAAACTGGGGTCTGTCCAATATTAGGAGACAGAAAAGCCTCAATAAATTACATTCCATAATGTTCCATGTATAAACAGGCACCACATAAATCTCCTCTCTCCCCTTTTCATCTAACCCTATCCTTCTATTCCTTTCTCACGTTTTTCTGACTTCCCTTTAAACGCATCTTTGCCATTTGCCTCATCTATTCCTGGTATTAGTGAATTTCTCATTCTGACTTATCACTGAATTTATCACTGGCTACTTTTATTTATGGTGCCTCGTTTTGGTACCTTCCACATGTAGAACCATCTCTACAGTTGCCTTACCAGACCCAGTCCTAATGTTAAAGACATCTATCAGGTTACCGTCAGTCTTTTCTGGAGAAAAAAGATCCAGCTTGTCAATCTTTCCTGATAAGATTAACTAATATAAACCTATTATTACTCTTGTAAAACTTATTTGCACCTTCCCCAATTCCTCTCCTTTTTTTTGTACTGTGGAAGTGCTAGGTTCCAATGACTAGTGACCAAGGTCTTATAACAGCAACAGGTTATTCAGTACCCTAAGCAGCTTGTGCACACTTCTACTCTGTCCATGCTCTCAGGAGACTTCTCATGGGGCGGCACAGTGGTTAGCATTGCTGCCTCACAGCACCAAGGACCTGGGTCACTGCGTTTGGGGAGTCTGCATATTCTCCCCATGTCTGTGTGCATTTGCTCAGATGCCCTGGTATCATAAGAACTAGGAACAGGAATAGACCACCTGGCCCCTCGAGCCTGCTCCACCATTCAATAAGATAATGGCTGATTTTTGTCATGGACTCAGCTTATCCACCCACTCACCATAGCTCTTTACTGTTCAAAAACTTATCTATCCTTGCCTTAAAAACATTCAATGAGGTAGCTTCAACTGCTTCACTGGGCAGGAAATTCCACAGATTCACAACTTTGTGAAGAAGTTCCTCCTCAACTCAGTCCTAAATCTGCTCCCCCTTATTTTGAGGCCATGTCCCCTAGTTCTAGTTTCACTGGCCAGTGAAAACAACTTCCCTGCTTCTATCTTTTCCCTTAGTAATCTTTTATATTTCTATTAGATCTCCCTTCATTCATCTGAATTCCAATGAATATAGCCCCAGTCTACTCAATGTCTCCTCATAAGCCAACTCTCTCAACTCCGGAATCAACATAGTGAATCTCCTCTGCGCCCCCTCCAGTGCCAGTATATCCTTTCTCAAGGAAGGAGACCAAAACTGTACACAGTACTCCAGGTGTAGCCTCACCAGCACCTTATACAGCTGCAACATAACATCCCTGTTTTTAAATTCTGTCCATCTAGCAAAGAGGGACAAAATTTCATTTGCCGCCTTAATTACCAGCTGCACCTGCAAACCAACTCCTTGTGATTCTTGCACAAGGACACCCAGATCCCTCTGCACAGCAGCAGGCTGCAATTTTTTACCATTTTAAATAAATGTTATTCCTACCAAAACGGATGACCTCACATTTACCAACACTGCACTCCATCTGTCAGACTCTTCCCACAGTCTGAAAGACTGGTTAGGTGCATTGGCCATGCTAAATTCTCCCTTAGTGTACTTGAACAGTTACTGGAGTGAGACAACTAGGGGATTTTCATGATAACTTCATCAGTGTTAATGTATGCCTGTTTCTTAACGCTAGTATATAAACTTAATTCGTACTTCTGTCACGTGACAATTAAGCAGCTGCATCACCAAGTGACCCCTTGGCCTGCATTTTCCCTGTTTAACTTAGGACAACTAGTGGTACTGAGATGTAGTAATGTGTATGAAAGGTAATTACATGTGCAAACTGTTTTATTGAACAGGTTAATAATACATTTACATGGGGTGAAACTATTGCATAGTCCTTCACTACTGTGATGTTTACTGGAGTTGATTAAGATATCCACAGAAGGTGATGCTGGTTTTGCACATAGTGGGCACTGTCTGAACCTCGCATGTAATTGTTTGGATGTGTGGCATGGCTATGCATCAACTCCAATTTGCTGTGACAGCATGTGAACTGGATCCCAACCATTTGACCAAGTGTTAGAGTTCTGAATCTAAGAGCATTGTAATCATAGTTTATTTTCCTCCTTAATCAACATTCCATGAGGGCATAAGTTTCAAGCTTGGGTGGAAAAAGTCTTGGCAGTAGGAATTATGGTCCTGCTGTGCCTAGAGAACAGTTGTTGTGTTGATGAGGGCAGATCCTGTCTTGGCATGTTTCACAGGCTAAAAAGTGCAGCCAAATAATGTGAGATCCAAGATCTTTTTTCTCTGGAAGATATCTAGCTGAGAGTGGTGTTCAAGGCTGAGTGGTTTGGTTGCTCTGGCTGAGCTCCAGCTCCTAACCTCAGACTGACCAGCTGAAAAGTGGCTGGTTTTGACCTGCAGTATTTTGCAGAATCATAGAATCCATACAGTGCAGAAGGAGGCCATTCGGCCAAGTGAGTCTGCACCAATCACAATCCCACCCTGCTAATCCCCCTGATATTAGGATCAATTTAACATAGTTAATCAACCTACCCCACACATCTTTGGACTACGGGAGGAAACTGGAGCACTCAGGTAAAACCCATGCAGACATGGGAGAATGTGAAATTTCAACTCAACTCAAGCTGAGCCTGGAATTGAACTCGGGTTCCTAGTGCTGAGACATAGCAATGCTAACCACTTTGCTGCCTCAAGTTCCATTTTCCACATTTATTGCAGCAGTTATGAAATGCCAAACACGCTGTTTTGTTCTGTGGTTGATGTGGTTGGAGCAGGGTATGCCTCATACTGGGAAAATGTCTGTTTCCCACCCAAACTCGCTGCTACTTTTTTAGACTGTTGCTTTAACATGCAGGATCTGATGGCTGTTGACAGTGTTAAACCTTTTCCTCTCACAACAGCTGTTTGCGAGCAAGATCACTGCGCACCCCACAGACTCTTTGATGTCTGACTAACTCATCAGTAAGAGTGCCTTGTCTGTATTTTTTTTGTGAAGATTTTCAAAGTAGCCATATGCAATTGTGTAAATTTGTCAGATCTTTCATTTGTAATGTTAACCATATACCTATCAAGTATTATGCTCTTCACTGGCAACCAGCTGTTCTCAAACATTTTTAGAATTATTTTGGAGCCCTCTTTCTCCCCCATTTGAAAGACAAACAATTCAAACTTCTCAATAATCTGAGTCTGTATGGTTCTTTACAAATTTAAAACAACTTCTCTGCTATTTCATGCTATCCCTTTACCACCTAGAAGAACAGAGCAGCAGACTTGTGGAAACACCACCACTTGCAAGTCCCTCTCCAAGTCCATGTTCCTGACTTAGGAATATTTCGCCATTCCTTCTTCATTGAATCAAAGTAACAGCACAATGGGTGTGTCTACACCATATGGATGGCAGCTGTTCAAGAAGGTGGCTCACAGTCACCTGAGCGATTTAGAGTGATCACATTCTATGAGCAAATAAAAATGTTAACTGCTACTGCTATTGATTTTTGTATCTATGTCCCCAGATTCCTTTGTTTTTATACTCGCTTCACTCTTGTTTTCCAAAGACTATATCTAATAATGTACCATCAGTTATTTGTGCTAACTAATAAAGTTCATTTTTTAACATTTGTCCTTGGGGTCTAGGTGTCACTGGCTAGACCAGCATTTATTTCCATCCACTAGAGCCTTTGAGAAAATGATGGTGAGCTGTCTTCTTGAACCATTGTAATCCATGTGGTGTAGGTTCAGAATTTTGATGCAGGGACAGTGAAGAAAAAGTGAGCTATTTCTAAGTCAGGATCAAACTACCTTAAATTTGTGCCCTCTCATTCTTGGTCCTTTTTACAAATAGGAAGAATTTCCCCCATCTCTTCTAGTGGACCTTTCATGATTTTGATCTGTCAAATTTTCTCTCTGCTTCCTTTTCTCCAAGGAAGACAGTACCTAACTTCTCCAATTTATTTTCATATCCCTCATCCATGGAACTATTCTCATGAATTATTTCTACACACTCTACTGCCTTCATAGACAGAGTAATTGACAGAAATTAAAGGCTGGTTTAGCTATTACACATGTGACTCTGTCTACAGATCACTGATCTAAAACACTTCTACACAAGAGAACTACTTGTAGCTTAGATCTCCAGAAGCTAGGACAGAACCTTTTTGTGTTCAACTGTGTTGAGGTCTATCTGTTAAGAGCATTTCAACTTAGAGGTTAACATTTTAGGAGCTGACAAGCTATCTCTCTAGGTCATTACAACTTGTCTGACCATGCACATTTGTTAGTATGCCTCATCTATGTAAGTTTTTTTTTTCAAATTTTGATGCAAGAGCTGATTAACATTTAGGGTTAAAAGCTCTCCTGCATCAAAATGCAAAAAGGTTCTGTCCTAGCTTCTTAGAAAACTAATTACAGCTTAGATCTTATGTAGAAGTGTTCTTGGATCAAGCGATCTGTAACCAGAGCCACGTGTAATAGCTAAACCAGCTGTTGCCTTTTTCTCTTCCTCACTATCTTTTTCCATTGCTTGTTATTTGAAGTTGATGTAAAAGTGACATTTCGGTGGGCACTTGGGTGACCCACAGACTGCCATTTGGAAATCAACCAAGATCACAAATTGAGCATTTTGAAATGTCTAGTTTCCATCATTATAAAGTGAGTAGCAAAAAAAATACAGAAAGGTGGTGACGTTTTGCCATTTTCCCATTTAGTTTTTAGTACAATGCCATTCACTCTGACACTAGTGTGTATTGAAAATGCACTTGCAAAAGTCAAATTCAAGCAAGGAATGTAATTTGATAGGGTGGCTGGAAGCCCAAGACGTTCTACCACAATGTAACATGGAAATGTTACATTCAACAGATTAATCTGCAGGATTGTCATTGGAGGAGACATTGGAGAGACTGGATATGTATTCCCTAGAGTTTTAAAAAATGTGGGTTGACCTCATTGAAACTTAAAAAATTCTTACAAGGCATGACAGATTAGAGGTAGATGTTTTCCCTAGCTAGTAGGTCTAAAGTCTGTGGCCATAATCTCAGGATAAATAGTAGGCCATTTAAGACTAAGATGCTGAGGAACAGGGACTTAGGGCAAAAAGGGGCCATGAAATTTCCGTGGCAGGCAGGATTAAGGAGAATCCCAAGGCTTTTTATGCATATATATAAGGAGGAAGTGAGTAGCTCAGGAAAGGTTGGTCCACTCGAGGACAGTGAAGGGAATTCGTGTGTGGAGTCACATGAAGTGACTGACGTCCTTAATGAGTGCTTTGCTTCAGTATTCACAAAGGAGAAGGATGTGGTGGATGGTGTGTAGAAAGGAGAATGTTGATATTCTAGGACATGTTGAGGGGAAAAAAAAGGGAGATGGTATTGGAGATCTTGAAAAAGTTAAGGTGGACAAGACCCCAGGGCCAATAGGGTATTCAGTATCCCAGAATACCGAGAGATGAGAGACGAAATTGTTAAAGCCTTGGCCATGGACGAGGTCATGTAGAAATGCCGGCGTTGGACTGGGGTAAGACTTCTTATGGATGAGGTACCAGAGGATTGGAGCGTAGCTAACATTGTTCCCCTGTTTAAGAAAAGCAGAAGAGACAATCCAGTAAATTACAAGCCTGTGAGCCTTGCATCAAAATTGGGAAATTATTGGAAAGATTCTTAGAGATGGAATGTACTCTCATATGGAAGAGGGTAGGCTTATTAGCGATATGTAGCATGGTTTTCTGAAGGGGAGGTTGTGTCTCAGAAACTTGATTAAGTTCTTTGAGGAAGTGACAAGAAAAATTGGGCTGGGCAGTTTGTTGTATACATGGACTTTAGTAGAGCCTTCGATTAGATTTCTCATGGCAGACTGACTCAAAGTGAAGTCATATGGGATCCGAGGTAAGATGGGTACAAAACTCACTTGGGCATAAAAGCAGAGAGTAGCAGTGGAAGGTTATTTTTCTAACTGGAGGTCTGTGACAAGCAGTGTTCCACAAAGATCAATGCTGGGGCCTTTGTTGTTTGTAATATGATTTGGAGGAAATGTAGGTGGTCTAATTAATTACATTTATAGTAATTAAATGTACAGTAATTTACATTTAATTGGGCAGGGCAGTTTCAGTAATTGTAAATTACTGTAAATTAAATTGTTACTAATTTACAAACTAGTAAATTTGCAGATACAAAAATTGGAGGAGTAGCGGATAGTGAGGACAATTGTCAAAGGATAAAGCCAGATATAAATTGGCCAGAGATCTGGGCCAAAAGATGGCACATGGCATTTAACCCGGATAAATGTGAGGTGATGCGATTTGGAAGGTCTACTGCCGAAGGAAAGTATACAGTAAATGGTAAAGCCCTTAGAAATATTAGCATACAGAGGGATCTAAGAGTGCAGATCCATAGTTCCCTGAAGATGGCAACTCAAGCGGACAAGGTGGTCAAGGCGGCATTTGGCATGCTGGCCTTCATCTGTCGGGGAGTTGAGTGTAGGAATTGGAAAGTCACATTGCAGCTGTTTAAAACTTTGGTTAGGCTGCATTTGGAGTACTGTGTACAATTCTGGTCGCCACAATGCATTGGAAAGGGTGTAGAAAAGATTTATCAGAATGTTGGGTGGTTTGGAGGATATGGACTACGCAGAAAGGTTGAACAAACTTGGATTGTTTTCATTGAAGAGAATGAGGGGGGACCTGATAAAGGTTTACAAGATTATGACAGGCTCAGATAGAGTGGATAGTCAAAGTCTTTTTCTCAGGGTCGAAGGGTCAATTACTCGGGGGCTTGAAAATAAGAGGGGCCATCCAGATCCTATTCCCATAACCCCACGTATTTACCTCGGGAACCGCCCCCCTGATGCTAAGTGTCAATTTGGCATGGCCAATCAACCTAACCCCCAGATCTTTGGAATGTGGGAAGAAACTGGAACACCTGGAGGAAACCCACGTAGACCCTGGGAGAACATGCAAACTTCACACAGTGACCGAGGCTGGAATTGAACCAGGTTGCTGCATTGTGACGCAGCAGTGTTAACCACTGTGCCACCTGTAAAAGGCATCTGACACGGAATGGAGGGATATGGACTGAGCAGAGGCAAGAAAATATTAGATTAGAGAGGCATCCGTCTCGGCACAGAATTGGTGGGCCAAAGGGCTTGCTCCTGTACTGTATTGTTCTTTGAATTTCTTCGCTCAAGTTGTGGTGAATCTTTGGAATTCTTTACCCTTGAAGGCTATGGAAGATCAGTCATCAAGCATGTTCAGAACTGGAATTGATAAATTTCAGGAGCCAGAGTATGTCAGCCAAAAACCCCACCTAAATGAGAATTGTACATTTAAAAACCACACAAACTTTCAATGCATAATCTTTCAAAATTTTAAGCCTTTTCATGATATATTTTCTTATTCTTCTGAACAGAAAGAAGTGCAGCTGACCAACTTGAAGAATTGAATTGATTATTTTGGATAAGTGAAATCATATTCCCTCAATTCAAAAGGATATGGAAAATGGGCACCAGAAAATGTGGAGCTTTACATTCTCATGTTCTGAATGTTCAATATTCATTGTTTCATTTTTGCTCATGAAAATTATTTTCAAAAGTTTGAAAATACTATGCATGTTTTGTTATTTCTGTATTAAACTAATGCTCAAATACAAGAATAAATGCATATGAAACAATGTTGCATATGAATATGAATTGATTTGAAAATAATTTTAAACATGGTGGAGCTGTGAACTGGATCTTGATATCTTTGGCCAGCTTTGAGCTCACTCACTCACCCCAACCAAGCGACCAGAGAGACATCAAACGCATATTCCTACAAGAGAAGGATCACAGATGTCTTTGCTGCTTTGAAATTTGAAATTTGTGGCTTGATGAGGTGTCCTGACTTTGTTCCAGTCTCTAATCCACATTCATGGTTCCTCTTGAAGATTGTACAGAGTTTGAAGATTTTGAGTTTTTTTGAGTCATGATTCAATGTGATTGTGGTATGAAATTTTAATTAACGTAAATGATAACTATAGGTACAAGGTCCTAATTAGTATCTGTTTATTAATGCAATGAACAAAGAACAACACAGCACGGGAAACAGGCCCTTCGGCCCAACGAGCCCGCACCGCCGTCCCACTGTCTCGTGTGAAAGAAATTTTTTATGATGTGCACATCACTAACAATGTCAGCATTTGTTGTGCATCCCTAATTGTCTTTGCAAAATCGGTCAAGTCTGGATTTCCCAAAGATAAACCCTGGAAAAGGCAATCTGATTTTTGATTAGGTTGATTGACAGAGGCAGAGTCATGTAAATTGGCAGAGGTAAACTTGCAGGGAAAGCACCATTCTTTTTGATTTTGAAACAATGTTTCTGCCAGGTGTGGGAAGAAATAAGAAATGACTTTGTCACTCTGTCTCTCTGGAGGCTGCTGTTCGGCTGAGTGTCAGAAGACTAGTCTTTCTCTGTCCCCCTCTCTCTCCAAAAGTGTTCGAAGGCTGTAGGACTATTAACAAGTAAAAATATGTAACCCTGTGTTGTTGAAGTGGTTTTGAAGAGGAGTTTAAGCCTTTAAGATAAATATTGCTTAAATTGAAACTAATAAAGCTATGTTAGCAGTTAGTTTAAAAAGGGTTTATTTATTAGTCACAAATAAGGCTTACATTAATGCTGCAATGAAGTTACTGTGAAATTCCCCTAGTCGCCACACTCTGGTGCCTGTTCAGGTCAATGCACCTAAACACACCTTTTGGATGGTGGGAGGAAACCCACGCAGACATGGGGAGAACATGCAAACTCCACACAATGACCCAAGCTAGGAATCGAACCTGGGTCCTTGGTGCTAAGGGAGCAGTGTTAACCACCATGCTGGTTAAGAATTGTACCTGGTCACATTTAAGTGTTTCAATTGGTATAGGTTAAGCTAATTCATTTTTTTACAGTTAAATGGATTGTTAAATACAAGGATATCTGCAAGTGAGGTATGAAGGTGATGGATATTGACACTGATAGTTGCTGAGACTGACTTCTGAAAGCTAACCAGTTGGAAGAGCATTGGAAAAGATTGGCAGAAACAAGAGCTGATTTGGGAAGAGGGTTCGGAGAAGAGGCCAGCAAATTGTATATCTTTTCAGCCCACTGTTTTCCTCTGTAGCAAATGCAGCAGAGACTGCCATGCCAAAGTGGGGAAAGCCTAAGCACTGAGTTCATCATCATTGCAAACACCATCATCTTATGGAATGGAAGGATGCTACAGGATGTGGACTCAGACACTAAGATAAAGCCCATGGAATAGAAGGGAGAGCAGCACCATGGATAAGAAGTTGGCTGAGTTACAAGAAGTAAACATTGGGGTTTCCCAGGAATCTGCTTTTCTGGAAAAATATTCATTTCCTAGATTTGGGTGTAAAGGACAGGATTTTGAGATCAACATCTGATTTGAAAGATAGCTGTGCATGTGAACTGGCCTGCTCTGTGGCTGCTGTTGCATGATGCCTATCTGTGTTATACAAATCCCAATTGCTGCACAGTCTAGCTAGCTTATTGAATGATTAATGAGGCTCTTATTCCAAAAGTCATTCAGTATGTGAATGGCCCAACTAAAGAAGGGACAAAACTTGACCTCTTCTTGGGAAGTAAGGAAGGGCAGATGACAGAAGTGTTAGTGAGGGATCAATTTGGGACCAGTGACCATAATTCCATTAATTTTAAGATAGCTATGGAGAATGATAGGTCTGGTCCAAAGTTAAAATTCTAAATTGGAGCAAGGTTAATTTTGATGGCATCAAGCAGGAACTTTCAAAAGTTAATTGGGGAAGACTGTGGGAAGGCAATGGGCTGTCTGGAAGTGGGAGGCTTTCAAAAGTGTTAAACCAGGGTTCAGGGTAAACACATTCCTCTTAGAATGAAGGGCAAGGCTGATAGAAGTCAGAACCCTGGATGACTTGGGATATTGAGGCCCTAGTCAAGAAGAAGGAAGCATATGACATGCATAAACAGCTGGGATCAAGTGGATCCCTTGATGAGTATTGAGGGTGTAAGGGTAGAGTTGAGAAAAATCAGGAGGGCAAAAGGTACACAAGATTGTTTTGGCAGAAAAAGCAAAAGAGAATCCAAAGAGTTTCCACAAATATGTAAAGGGCAAAAGAATAATTAGGAAGAGAGTTGGGCCTTTTGAGGATCAACAAGGTCATCTATGTGGGATCCACAAGAGATGGATGAGATCCTAAATGAATATTCCTCATCAGTATTTACTGTTGAGAAAAGCATGGATGTTAGGGAACTTGAGGAAATAAATAGTGATGGTTGAGGAGTGTACAAATAATGGAGAAGAAGGAGCTGAAAATTTTTAAAGCACATCAAAGTAAATAAATCCCTGGGACCTGATGAAGTGCATCCCAGGACATTGTGGGAGGTTAGGGAGGGAATTGTGGTCCCCTAGTAGAGATACTTGAATTATTGATAGTCATAGGTGAAGGCATAGACTGAAGGCTTGAAGGGTGGCAAATGTTATGCTTTTGTCTGAGAAGAGCTGCAGGGAAAAGCTAGAGAACTACAGGCCAATAACCTCACATCTGCAATGGGTAAGTTGCTAGAAGCTATTTTGAGAGATAGGATCTACAGGCATTTAGAGATGCAAGGACTGAAATAGGGATAGGCAGCATGGCTTTGTGAGTGGAAAATCATGCCTCTCAAATTTGATTGAGATTTTTGAAGGGATAACCAAGAAGGTAGATGAGGACAGTGCTGATGATGATGTCTACATGGATTTTAGCAAGGCCTTTAACAAGGTACTACATGGTAGATTGTTGCATAAGGCTAAATCTCATGGGATCAAGGGTGCGGTAGCCAAATAGACAAAAAATTAGCTTGATGACAGAAGCCAGAGGGTGGTTGCAGAGGGTTATTTTTCAAACTGGATGCCTATGACCAGTGGTGTGCCTCAGATCGGTTCTGGGTCCACTGTTAATTGTCATTTATACTAATGATTTGGATGAGAATTAGTAGGCACGGTCAGTAGGTTTGCAGATGACACCAAAATTGGTGGCATAGTGGAGAAGATATCTAGGATTGCAGCGGGACCTTGATCAATTGGGTTAGTGGGCTGATGAATGGCAGCTGGAGTTTAGATAAACGTGAGATGATGCATTTTGCTCGATTGAACCAGGGCACTGGGGAGAGTTACAGAACAAAGTGGTCTCAGGGTGCAGGTTCACAGCTCTTTGAAATTGGAGTCACAGGTGGACAGAGTGGCAAAGAAGACATTTGGCGTGCTTAGTTTCATTAGTCAGAACATTGAATACAGGAGTTGGGATGTCTTGTTGCAGTTACCCAAGACATTGGTGATGCCACACTTGGAAAACTGTGCACAGTTCTGGTCACCCTATTATAGAAAGGATATTATTAAACTAGAAAGAGTACAGAAAAGATTCACTCGGATACTATCAGGACTTGAGTTTTAAGGAGAGGCTGGATAAACTGGGACATTTTTCTCTGGAGCGTAGGAGGCTCAGGGGTGATCTTATAGAGGTTTATAAAACAATAAGGGCATAGATCAGCTAGATAATCAATACCTTTTCCCAAAGGTAAGGGAGTCTACAACTATCGGGCATAGGTTTAAAGTGAGAGGGGAGAGCTTAAAAAAGGGGCCCAGAAGGGCATTTTTTTCACATATGGTGGTGTGTCTGGAACAAGCTGCTAGAGGTGGGTACAATTTTGCCTTTTAAAAAGCATTTGGATAGTTACATGGGTAAGATGGGTATAGAGGGATATGAGCCAAACACAGGCAACTGTGACTAGCTTAAGGATTTTTAAAAAAAAGCGGCATGGACAAGTTGGGTCTAAGAACCTGTTTCCATGCTGTAAACGTTTATGACTGAGTCCCAATGTGCAGAGCAGTGAAATGAATGCCCTTCTGACCCAACTAACCCCCTCCCTTTCATTTACTTACTAATCTCAATTATTCATCAAAAGGCTTGAGACTTCTAAAAATTTACCTGAGTATGGCAGCTAGTGCTATAAAAAGTGGATGTGTCCTTGCATTCCTTTGACTCCCCTATGTTCACTGGGCTCATCTGGAGAGACTGCACTGATCCATTTCTGCTTCAACTGGAGTAGAAGACCTAGCTGAAAATGCTGAGAGCTGTGTAGGAGTGGGAATAAACCCAGCATCATTGCTGACTGGAACATTAAGCAATGATTTATTTAAATTAGGGCAGCACAGTGATTAGCATTGCAATCTCACAGCATCAGGTACCCGGGTTCAATTCCAACCTTGGGATTGTCTGTGTGGAGTTTGCGTGTTCTCTCTGGGTGCTCTGGTTTCCTCCCACAGTACAAAGATGTGTAAATTAGATGGATTTACCATGCTAAATTGCTCCTGAGTGTTCCAAGATGTGCTGATTAGATGAATTAGTCATGAAAAATGTGTGGGGTTATGGTAACATGGTGGGGGGGTGAAGGGTCTGGGTAAGATGCTCTATCAGAGAATCAGTGCAGATGCAATGGGCTGAATGGCCTCCTTATGCACCGTAGGGACTCTATGATTTGTTAATTCTTTTTCATTGAAGGCATTGAATAAAGTCTATTGTCTCAGGGTGAAAAATTATACAAAGCGAGTCGTGGTTTCCTGGGAGCTCCCGATTACCGATTGTAGAAAATAGCAATGATAAATAATGCAGGATTGGAAGTGCCCATACATTTTCATGTTATCTTCAAAAAGTGCTATTAAAATTCTAATGTATTTCCAATGAGAATTTGAATAATGCAAATAAACAGAACATTTTGAAGAACAAGCAATTCCAGCATGATTCTGTTTTAATTTAGTCTCTAATACCTGGTTTCAGTTTGTATCTCTTGGCTAGTTGCAAAGAATAAAGTGAAGAGAGACCAGCTGCACTTCTGCCTATGTACATGTGCAGCAAGTGCTCCCCCTCGTGTTACAGCACAAATAAACACAGCCTTTTACCATTTATAGATGACATAATTTAGAAGTATTATGAAGTGTGAGGAAGATAAAGTTACGCTTCAAGAGGAGATAGACAAGTTGATGGAATAAGTGGAGAGCTCACATCCTTCCTCAAATAACAGAGACCAAATTCTCCAGGTGTAGTCTCACCAACACTCCAATTGCAACCACAGTTCTCTATACTCCTGGGCCTTTGCAATAAATGCCAACATCCCTTTTGCTTTTTTTTATTACATGCTGTATCTGCATACCAACTTTTTGTGATTCACGAACATAGAGCCTAGATCTCTTTGCACAGATACATTTTGAATCTGCTTTCCATTTGGGTAATAATTTGCTTTTCTATTTTTCTGCCAAAATAGACAACCTCACACTTATCCGCATTAAACTCCATCTGCCAAATTTTGGCCTATTCTCCTAAGCTATCTGTATTCATCTGTAAAATCTTTATATTCTCTTCACTGCCTACTTTTCCACCTGTTTTAGTATCATCCACAAATTTTGCTATGTTACACCCTGTCCCTGTTTGTAGATCATTTATATAGAACAGAAACAGTTGAGATCCGAGGACTGATGCCTGCGACACCCCACTTGTTACATTTTGCCAGCTGGAGAAGGATCCGTTTAGTCCAATGTGCTGCTTTCTGTTAGTCAGCCAATCCTCAATCTAATCTAGTTGATCCACTTTACCCTCAATCCCCTGCAATCTCATCTTCTAGATCAGTCTTTCATATGGCATCTTGTCAAATGCCTTTTGGAAATCCAGATATACCACATCCACGGGTTCCCCACTATCCAACTAAAGAACTTGAGTGTGTTTATCCTTCATAAAACCATGCTGACAATGGTGGATTGAGCTTTGCCTTTCCAAATGCTCATTCATCTCCTCCTTAATAATAGACGCCATCAACTTCCCCACAAAAGGGTTCAAGCTAACCAGCCTATAGTTTCCTACCTCATATGTATCTGAATTAAGTCATTCAATACCTACCTGACCAATCTATTTCCCTGTCTTTCTAGTACTTAGACCTTTCATTGTTAACTGCATTTTTAAAAAATATTTTGATGGGCCCAATTCTCACCCCAGATCATTTGTTTGTATTGTGAATAGTGATCCCTTCAAGGACACCATTATTAGTATCATAGAATCATAGAATCCCTACAGTACAGAAGGAGGCCATTTGACCCTACAAGTCTGCGCTGACCCTCCGATAGAGCATCTTACCCAGAGCCTTTCCCCATAACCCCACATATTCTTCCTAATCTTCACATTTTGGGACACAAATGGGCAATTTAGCAAGCCCAATCCATCTACACTGAGCATCTTTGGAGAGTGGGAGGAAATCAGAGCATCTGGAGAAAACCCATATAGATTTGAGGAGAATGTGCAAACTCCACACAGTCAGCCAAGGCTGGAATTGAACTCCGGCCCCTGGTGCCGAGAGGCAGCAGTGCTAATCACCGTGTCACCGTGCCCTAATTTAACAAAAACATTAGTTTTAATAATTCAAACTCAGTAAGGGAGTATAGTGAGGAGAGATTGAGACTGTTTTTTGCAACAAACAGCAAGAGTTCAAACAGCTGTGTTGCCTGCCCACTGCCAAATTTGTGCCATCGTCTCAGGTCTGCAAAGGAACATGCAATAAGAAGGAAAGGATCCAGTTGCCATGATACATGTATGTAGCAATGACATAGACAGGACAAGAGGTTCTGCATTGTCAATGTGAAAGGTTATGCACCAAATTAAGAAACAAAACCTCAAAGCACAAATTGACATACGTCTCTTGACATAAAATAAGTGAAAAAATGTGCGGCTCAAAGATTGGTGTAGGAGAAGTGGGTTCTGGTTCATGGGGCACTGGGGAAAGTAAGGGCTGTATCATTAGAACAGTCTACACTTGTACTGTGTGAGAATAAATGTTCTAGTGAATTGCATAACCAGGAATGGCAGGGGGAATTTAAAATAAACAAGCAGGGTGAGGGATGAAGTTCGAGTAGAAGTAATAAATTAAGGGATAGAGTCAATGCAGGAAACCATATTAATAATATGGGAAATAGGGATCATAGGAAGGGCAGAGAGATAAAACCTAAGAATACATGAATAGTCAAGACTAGATATTACAAAGATAAAACAGAGACAAAACTAAAAGCTCTGTATCCCAATGCAAATAGTATTCATAACAAAGTAAACAAACAGTGCACATTGAAGTAAATCAATAAGATCTGGCAGCCATTACAGAGACATGGCATGATGACAAGGATTGGGTCCTAAATATTGAGCAGTGTAATGTATTCCAGAAGATTAGGAAGTTGGGCAACAGTGGAATGGTAGCACTGCATCAAGAACGGCATTGGTGCAATAGTTAGAGATGACCTTGATTTAGGAGACCAGGCTGTAGAATCAGTTTGGGAAGAGATGAGGATTAACAGGGGAAAAAAATCATTAGTGGGAGTGGTCTGCAGGCCCCAGACATTAATCACAATGTGGGACAGAATATACAAGAAATATTGGGTGCTTGTGACAAATAAGCATTGGTGATTTTAATCGACATATAAATTCCAAACTGTAGTTTGAGGGTGAACACCATAGGTGCTCAGCCAATGTCTGCAACTTATGTAAGAGCAATTATAATGGTATGAGTGAGGAGTTGCCTAAAGTGGACTATGTAAATAAACTAAGATACAGGTCAGTTGACGAGCTGTGGCAGCGTTCTCATTGTTTGTTGGAGCAAACAGAGAGGAGGACCGATTTGTGGTGGGAATGTGAAAGTAAGTGATTGACTATTTCTTAGTTTTTTGCGGGGTTTTTTTTTAACAAGGTTCTTTAACAGTAAAGTTGAAGTAGGCCATGGGGTGACCTGGGAAGGCTTTGTTAGCGTGCGAGGTTTAAAAAGCAGGCTGCGCTCACCAGCAGGCAGCGTCAGTAGCGGGCAATGGAGTGAGCAGGTAGCAGAGTGAGAGCTGAAGGCCTTTGGCTCAATGGGCTTAGGTGGAAATGGGCAAGGCAGAGTAGGTTTAATTCTAAGTTTCATTTCCTGCAGAATTTGAAGAAAAGGGGAATTATGAATGTGAAGCCAATTTGTTGTTCTCACTGTTGGATGTGGGGGGTCCTGGAGTCTCCTAGCTTCCCGGACGTCCATATCTGCGCCGGGTGCGTCGAATTGCAGCTCCTAAAGGACCGTGTTAGAGAAGTGGAGTTGCAGCTCGAGGACCTTCTTCTGGTCAGGGAGAACGAGGAGGTGATAGATAGGAATTACAGGCAGGTAGTCACACTGGAGCCATAGGAGGCAGGCATGTGGGTCACAGTTAGGAAGGGGAAAGGTCATGTGTTAGAGAGCACCACAGTGGATGTGCCCCTTCACAATAAGTATTCCTGTTTGAGTACTGTTGGGGGGGGAACCCCCCAACTAGTGGAAGAATCAGTGGCCGTGCCTCTGGTGCCGAGTCCAGCCCTGTAGCTCAGAAGGGTAAGAGAAGGAGGAGGAAGGCAGTAGTAATAGGGACTGTACAGTGAGGGGGTCGGACAGGCGATTTTGTGGGGGCAGACGGGAAACTCGGATGGTAGTTTGCCTCCCTGGTACCGGGATCCAGGGTGTTTCTGATCACATCCAAGGAATCCTGGAGGGGGAGGGAGAGGAGCCAGAGGTCATGGTACATATTGGTACCACTGACATAGATAGGAACAGGGAAGGGGCCATGAAAAGAGAATGTAGGGAGTTAGGTAGAGAGTTGAGAAGGAGGACCACAAAGGTAGTAATCTCGGGATTGCTGCTTGTGCCACGAGAGAGTGTGAGTCATTAGTCATTAGTGGGAGTGGTCTGCAGGTCCCAGACATTAATCACAATGTGGGACAGAATATACGAGAAATATTGGGTGCTTGTGACAAATAAGCATTGGTGATTTTAATCGACATATAAATTCCAAACTGTAGTTTGAGGGTGAACACCATAGGTGCTCAACCCATGTCTACAACTTAAGTAAGAGCAATTATAATGTATGAGGGAGGAGTTGCCTCAGGTGGACTGTGTAAATAAACTAAGTTACAGATCAGTTGATGAGCTGTGGTGATGAGGAATGAGGTGGAGGATAAATGCATGGCTAAGGGATTGGAGCAGGGGGCAGGGATTCAGGTTCCTGGATCATTGGGACCTCTTTAGGGGCAGGTGTGACCTGTACAAAAAGGACACTTGAATCCCAGGGGGACCAATATCCTGACGGGAAGGTTTGCTAAGGTTACTGGGGAGAGTTTAAACTAGAATGGTTGGGGGGCGGGAATCAAAATGAAGTGACTGGTAGAGAGGAGGTTAGCTCGCAAATAGAGAGAGCTTGTCGACAGTGTGAGAAGGAGGATAGGCAGGTAATGGAGAAGGGCAGTGCTCAGGCCAAAGGTTTGAGATGTGTCTATTTTAACAAAAGGGGTGTTGTTAACAAAATGGATGATCTTAGAGCGTGGATCACTGCTTGGAAACGTGATGTGGTGGCCATTACAGAGATTTGGGTGACTCAGGGACACGACTGGATGCTTCAAGTGCTGGGTTTCAGATGTTTCAGGAGGGACAGGGAGGGAGGTAAAAGAGGTGGGGGAGTGGCACTGTTGATCAGAGATAGTGTCACGGCTGTAGAAAAGATGGACGCCATGGAGGGATTATCTATGGAGTCTCTGTGGGTGGAGGTTCGGAACAGGAAGGGGTCAATAACTTTACTGGGTGTTTTCTATAGGCTGCCCGTTAGTAACAGGGATGTTGAGTAGCAGATAGAGAAACAGATCCTGGAGAGATGTAATAATAACAGAGTTGTCGTGATGGGAGACTTTAATTTCCCAAATATCGATTGGAATCTCCCTAGGGTAAGGGGTTTGGGTGGGGAGGAGTTTGTTAGGTGTGTTCAGGAGAGTTTCCTGACACAGTATGTGGATAAGCCTACAAGAGGAGAGGCTGTACTTGATGTGGTATTGGGTAATGAACCTGGACAGATGTCAGATCTCTCAGAGGGAGGGCATTTTAGGGATAGTGATCATAACTCTATCTCCTTTACATTAGCATTGGAGAGGGATAGGATCAGACAAGCTAGGAAACTGTTTATCTGGAGTAAGGGGAATTATGAGGCTATCAGGCAGGAAATTAGAGGCATAAATTGGAAAGAGGTTTTCTCAGGGAAATGTACAGATGTAAGGTGGCAGATTTTCAAGGAATATTTGGCTGGAATTCTGCACGACAACATTCTGATGAGACAGAGAAGTTTTGTTAGGTTATAGGAACCGTAGTGCACGAAAGCTGTAATGAATTTAGTCAAGAAGAAAAGCATAGAAAGAGTTCAGGGAGCTAGGGAACGTTAGGGATCTAGAGGAGTATATGGCTTGTTGGAAGGAACTTAAGAAGGAAATTAGGAGAGCCAGAAGGGGTCATGAGAAGGCCTTGGCCGGTAAGATTAAGGAAAACCCCAAGGCGTTCTACAAGTAGGTAAAGAACGAAAGGATGAGATGTGAAGGAATAGGACCTATCAAGTGTGACAGTGGGAAGGTTTGTATAGAACCGGTAGAAATAGCAGAGGTGCTCAATGAATACTTTACTTCAGTATTCACAGTGGATAAAAGATCTTGGTGGTTGTAGTGTGGCTTGCAGCCGACTGAAAAGCTTGAGTATGTTGACATTAAGAAAGAGGATGTGTTGGAGCTTTTGAAAAGCATCAAGTTAGATAAGTCATTGGGACCGGATGGGATGTACCTCAGGTTACTGTGGGAGGCAAGGGAAGAGACTGCAGGGCCTCTGGCGATGATCTTTGACCGAGCTCTCTGTAATAAGGCGACCAGAACTGTGCACAGTACTGAATGGAGATGAGAGTGGTTCCAGTGGATTGGAAGATTGTGGATGTGGTTCCTCTATTCAAGAAAGGGAAAAGAGATAACCCAGGAAATTATTGACCAGTGAATCTAACCTCAGTGGTTGGTAAGTTGATGGAGAAGATCCTGATAGGCAGGATTTATGAACATTTAGAGAGTTATAACATGATCAAAAATAGTCAGCATGGCTTTATCAAAGGCAGATCATGCCGTATGAGCATGGTTAAATTTTTTGAAGATGAGACTAAACACATTGATGAAGGAGGAGCAGTAGATGGCATTTATATGGACTTCAGCAAGGCATTTGATAAGGTGCCCTATGCAAGGCTTATTGAGAAAGTGAGGGGGCATGGGATCCAAGGGGCCATTGCCTTGTGGATCCAGAACTAGCTTGCCCACAGAAGGCAAAGAATGGTTGAAGATGGGTCTTTTTCTGCATGGAGGTTGGTCACCGGTAAAGTGCCCTTAGGGATCTGTTCTGGGACCCTTACTCTTTGTGATTTTTATAAATGACCTGAATGAGGAAGTGAAGGGATGGGTTGGTAAGTTTGCTGATGACACAAAGGTTGGAGATGTTGTGGATAGTGTGTGGAATGTCAGAAGTTGCAACGAGACATAGATAGGATGCAAGACTGGGCAGAGAAGTGGCAGAAGGCCTTGGAGTTAATCGGTAAATTAAAAACCGATGCGTACAGAGCGACTAAAAATAGTGGGGAATTAGAAGATTGGGAAAGATTTAAAAAACAACAAAGAATGCGATAAAGAAAGGAAAAAATAGGGTATGAAACTAAACTAGCTCTAAATATAAAAAATGATAAATAAAGTTTTTACAAATATATAAAGAGGAAGAGAGTAGCTAGAGTGTATGTTGGACCCTTGGAGGACGAGAAGGGGGATTTAATAGTGGGAAACGAGGAAATGGCTGAGACTTTAATTAAGTTTTTTGTGTCGGTCTTCATGGTGGAGGACACAAAAAGCTTACCGATAGAGAGTTGGTAGGAGATGAGATCCTTAATACAATTAGTGTTACTAAAGGGGTAGTGCTTGGTAGACTAATGGGACTGAAGGTAGACAAGTCCCTGGGACCGGATGGAATGCATCCCAGGGTACTGAAAGAAATGGCAGAAGTAATAGCAGATGTGTTAGTAGTTATTTATCAAAATTCGCTGAACTCTGGGGAAGTGCCGGCAGATTGGAAAATGCCGCTGTTTGAAAAAGGTAGTAGACAAAAGGGCGGGTAAGTACAGGCTGGTTAGCTTAACGTTCGTAGTTGGGAAAAGGCTAGAATCCATCATTAAAGAAGAAGTAGCAGGAAAAGAACGGTTCGATCAAGCAGACGCAGCATGGAGTCATGAAGGGGAAGTCGTTTTGACAACTTTACTGGATTTTTATGAAGATGTGACTAGTGCGGTAGACAGAGAGAAACTAGTAGATGTGGCATTTTTAGATTTCCAGAAGGCATTCGATAAGGTGCTGCACAAAAGGTTGCTGCAGAAGGTTGGGGTACACAGAGTTGGGGGTAAGGTGTGAGCGTGGATTGAGGATTGGCTATCTAACAGGAAGCAGAGAGTTGGAATAAATGGGTGCTTTTCCGGTTGGCAGTTGGTGACTATGTGTGCCACAGGGATCGGTGCTGGGGCTTCAACTGTTTATCATATACATAGATGATCTGGAGGAGGGGGCTGAGTATAGGATAACAAAGTTTGCTGATGACACGAAGATGAGTGGAAAAGCGAATTGCGTGGAGGACGCGGCAGGTCTGCAGAGAGATTTGGATAGGCTGAGTGAGCGAGGACCTGACAGATGGAGTACAATATTGACAAGTGTGAGGTTATCCACTTTGGAAGAAATAATAGTTGGATGGAATATTATTTAAATGGTGAAAAGTTGCAGCATGTTACTGTGAAGAGGGACCTGGGGATCCTTGTGCATGAATCAGAAAAACTCAGTCAGCAGGTGATCAAGAAGGTGAATGGAATGTTGGCCTTTATAGTGAGGGGGATAGAATATAAAAGCAGGGAGGTCTTGCTGCAACTGTACAAGGCACTGGTGAGGCCACTACTGGAGTAGTTTGTGCAGTTTTCGTCCCCTTATTTGCGAAAGGATATATTGGCCTTGGAGGGAGTACAGAGAAAGTTCACCAGGTTGATACTGGAGATGAGGGGATTAGCTTATAAGGAGAGATTGAGTAGATTGGGCCTGTACTCATTGGAGTTTAGAAGGCTGAGGGGGAGATCTTATAGAGACATATAAGATAATGAAGGGACTAGATAGGGTGGAGGTAGAGAGATTCTTTCCACTTAGAAAGAAAACCAGAACTAGAGGGCACAGCCTCAAAATAAGGTTGGGGGGGTAACAGTTTAGAACAGAGTTGAGGAGGAACTTCTTCTCTCAGAGACTGGTGAATCTCTGACATTTTCTGCCCATTGAAGTGGTGGAGGCTACCTCGTTAAATATGTTTAATTTACAGGTAGATAGATTTCTGATAGATAAGGGAATTAAGGGGAGCAGGTGGGTAAGTGGAACTGATCCAGTTCAGATCAGCCATGATCTTACTGAATGGCAGGGTAGGCTCGAGGGGCTACATGGCCTACTCCTGCTCCCATTTCTTCTCGAATCATAGAACCCTACACTACAGAAAGAGGCCCTTTGGCCCATTGAGTCTGCACTGAACACAATCCACCCAAGCCCTACCCCCATATCCCTACATATTATACCCACTAATCCCTCTAACCTACACATCCCTAGACACTAAGGGGCAGTTTCTTACCATGGCTAATCAACCTAACTCACACATATTTGGACTGTGGGAGGTGATCAGAGTACCTTGTCAAACGCCTTCTGAAAATCCAGAAAGACCACATCCACCAGCTCTCCTCTATCCACCGCCCTAGTCACATCCTCATAGAACTCCAGTAAATTTGTCAGACACGACTTCCCTTTAACGAAACCGTGTTGCGTCTGCTCTATCAAGCAATTCCCCTCAAGGTGCCTCGCTATTTCCTCCTTGATCGCGGATTCTAACATTTTACCTACAACAGATGTTAAACTAACCGGCCTATAATTCCCTGCCTTTTGCCTGCCACCCTTCTTAAACAACGGCGTAACATTAGCCGCTTTCCAATCTTCCGGCACTTCCCCGGAATCCAGCGACGTCTGGAAAATAACCACCAAGCTGCAAAGGGTTGTGAACGAAGCCCAGTCCATCACTCAAACCCATCCACAGACACTGTCTGCACTTCCTGCTGCCTCAGAAAAGCAGCCAGCATGATCAAGTGCCCTACTCTCTTCCATCCGCTTCCTTCAGGAAAAATAAACAAATGTCTGAGGGCCCGTACCAACTGACTCAGAAACAGTTTCTTTCCCGCTGCCATCAGACTTTGAAATGGACCTACCTCATATTAAGTTGATCTTTACACCCTAGCTATGACTGTAACACCGTACTCTGCGCACTCTCCTTTCCTTCTCTATGAACGGTAAGCTTGGTCTGTATAATGCGCAAGAAACAATACTTTTCACTGTACATTAATACATGACAATAATAAATCACTACTCCAGTAGTGGCCTCACCAGTGCCCTGTACAGTTGCAGCAAGACCTCCTTGCTTTTATATTCTATCCCCCTCGCTATAAAGGCCAACATTCCATTAGCCTTCTTGATCACCTGCTGCACCTGCAGACTGGGTTTTTGCGACTCGTGCGCAAGGACCCCCAGGTCTCTCTGCACTGTAGTATGCTGCAGCTTTTTGACTTTTAAATAATAATCCCTCTTACTATTATTTCTGCCAAAGTGGATAACCTCACACTTGCTAACATTATACTCCATCTGTCAGTCCCTCGCCCACTCGCTTAGCCTATCCAGATCTCGCTGCAGACTTTCCATACCCTCCATGCAATTTGCTTTTCTACTCATCTTCGTGTCATCCGCAAATTTCGTCACCCTACACTCAGTCCCCTCCTCCAGATCATCTATATAAATGGTAAATTGTTGAGGCCCCAGCACTGATCCCTGCGGCACTCCACTAGTCACCAACCGCCAACCAGAATAGCACCCGTTGATACCAACTCTCTGCTTCCTATTAGACAGCCAATCCTCTATTCATGCAAACACCTTAATGCAACTTCATGCACCTTAACCTTCTGTAGCAACGTTTTATGAGGCACCTTGTCAAACGCCTTCTGGAAATCTAAAAACACCACATCCACCGGTTCCCCTCTGTCTCCTGCTTGTAAAATTCTAACAGGACTAGACAGGGTAAATACAGGGAGGACATTCCCAATGATGGGGGAGTCCAGAATCAGGGATCACAGTCTGAGGATTCAGAGTAGACCATTTAGGACAGAGGTGAGGAGATATTTCTTCACCCAAAGAGTGGTGAGCCCGTGGAAATAGTTGATGCCAAAACAGTGAATGTATTCAAGAGGCAACAGATACAGCATTTGGGATCAAAGCTTATGGGGAAAAAGCAAGAGTAGGTTATTGAGTTGGATGATCAGCCATGATCAATAATGAATGGTGGAGCAGGCTCGAAGGGCCAAATGGCCTCCTCCTGCTCCTATCTTCTATATTTCTATTTTCAGGTTCCAATCGCTGTCATTCTCTGTAATGGCCATCAGATCATAATTTCTGTTTGCATTATCAGTTCATCTGTTTGATTTTGAATGGTAGTTGTATTAAGATGGACCTTTTAGTTTTGTCTTTTAAATTTTTAGGTCTGATGAATTACTCAAATTTGTACTCACTGTCCCTTTTGCCACAATTCGTTTATCATTTCCCATCATATTACTTTACTCTCTTGCCTTGTCTCTTGGCATACCATATTTTCCCAAATTTGATCACTTGTCCCTGTTATTCAGTTTAAAACTCTTGCTACTTCCCTAGTAATGCAGCTCATTAGAGTATCCAGCACGGTTAATGTACAAACCATTCCAACGGATCCCACATTCCCCAGTACTGGTGTCTGTGCTCCATGAAGTGGAAGCCACTTCTCCCACACCACTCTTTTTCACTAATTTAATTTGTGCTATGCAAATTTGCACCTGTCCAGGTAATTCTCAGCCTCCCTGATGTGTTACAGTATCCAAAGCTCGGCCTCCACCTCAATTACTCTGAGCTGATGTTCCTTAAGCAACAAATACTTGCTGCAAACATTGGATCACAACATTATCCAGGAACTTCTAAATGCCACATCCTTGACACAAGAGGGCATCGTTAAGACTACATCTCAAATATTGTCTGCAGTCTTAGTCTTACTTAAGGAAGGATGGGAATGCATTGGAGCAGTTCAGAGAAGGTTTACATGATCGATAGCTGGACTGAGCACCAACAAAAATCCCACTGAAGCCTTATGCCCACACACCTTTACCCTGCTAATCCCCCTGATATTAAGGGTCAATTTAGCATAGCCAATAAACCTAACCAGCACATCTTTGGACTATGGGAGGAAACCGGAGCACCCAGAGGAAACCCACACAGACACGAGGAGAACATGCAATCTTCACGTAGACAGTTATCTGAGGCCAGAATTGAATCCAGATCTGTGGCCCTGAGGCCTCAGTGCTAACCATTGTGCCACTGTGCTGCCCAAAGTTATATTTACTTTGTTTTCACATTATGTGTACAAAAATAAAAGCTTAGTTTTGTGAAAATTGTGCTGCTAAATGCTATTGAATCATGGACTGAATTAGAGGTGTGTCATAAGGTTTTATTAGGCTTTTTTAAAAGATTTATACAAACAACTCAGTCAGTAGAGTACAAAGTCTACATTTATCTTGCAACAAATATACAAATAAAACTCAAACATTTTAATTAGCAAGTAGAAAGGTGGCTTTTGAGAGAGGTGGAACAAATCTTAAAATTAGGAATGAAGTTCAATTAAAAATCTCATTTGAATTTTGTTGACATTTCAGTTCTACACCCCAGAAGTAAGGCAGTTTCGTAAAAACACATTTACCTATGAAAATAATCAAGCATATTTACTGAAATTTGTGTGAATACACCAACTATAAGGCAATTATATTTGTTTGCAATTCTGCTCCAGGATGAGCTAAACTCCTCTATGATTCTGGGCTTATAACCTGATGCTGGGGCCATGAACCAATCCATTAAATTTATTAGTCATTTCTGATTAGTACAATGACATGACTTTTATTTATACTCAGGTAAAACATTAATTGAAAAATTAAGTAAGTGTCTTTAAAAACATAGAATATATTGGTAATTGGTCTTTGAAATTGAAAACTTGGATATCAGAAAAATTGTAATCTTTAAATTAACAGACAGACAGATATAAACACAGCTTGCTATCTGTACTCAGATGTTATTTATGTGTTAAAGAAATTAATCTATTTTCTTGGATATGCTGCCATTAATGGTCTTTGCATAGCCATTATAATAACCATTCCTTACATCTTTCAGATCAGTAGATTTTTCATCCTGTTGGGCTGCTTTTTTGTATGTCTGTGGAAAAAGTAGCAGGGAATATTTTAGTTTCAGTAGGTTTTAGAAACAAATCCTAATGATGGCATTGAATTACTGCTTTAAAATAAATAAAAACACTTCTAGCTAATCAGCAAATGAGTTGTTGTTCTAAGTGTGGAAAAGGTACCATTGCCGGTAAGTGCAGGCTCAGAAATCATTTTTATCATGATATCCCATGCAAAACTCAGCCCTTTGTTTCTGACATTGGGGATGTTAAGTTGCCTGGCTTTCAGTTCATCAGGATGTTATTATTCATTTGAGGAAAATATTTGATGATGTCACACTTAGAAGCTGAATAATTGCATTGGAGGTGGAGGGTGCATTCAGAGAATAAGAAATAAATGTTACAATTTATATTTCCCCTTCCATAGACAAGTTTAGACAACACATTTTCTCTTACCTTTCTGTAAAAGTTTATAAACAGGATGACCAGTGTGACCATATAGGATGACTGGAACATCAAGCAGCCAAGTGGAAATCCACATGGTTTTACTGCTGCACTGAGCGTGTGGATAATTGTAAGCACAAACTGTATCTGGAAAAAAAAAGGCCAAAATTGCATCATTTAATAGACAAAAAAAGGTATCATTTAAATGAAGGAAATCAAACATTGTGAAGAAAATTGTCATGTCTGTTGAACCTGATTGAAATTTTTGAAGTGACTGAAGTAATGACAGGAGTCTCTGTTAACTAAAGCTGAAATCATGGAATTGAAGGCAAATTTTTCACCTGGTTATGAAATTGGCTGAGTGGCAGGTGGCAGAATAAGGAGAATATAAATAATGGTGTCCTACAATTATCTATATTGTGCCTCAACTGTTCACTGTATTTAGGCTTAGATCATAGAATTCCTATCCCTACCGTGCAGAAGGCGGCTATTTGGCCCATTGAGCCGGCACCCACCACAATCCCACCCAGACCTTATCCCTGTAACCGCACATTTACCCTGCTTATCCCCTGACACAATGGGGCAAATTAGCACGGCCAATCAACCTGATGCAATAGGAAGTTACATATCCAAATTTGTTGATGACATATGGGTATCAATGTTAGTGTAAGTGAAGCATGAAATTACAAAAGATTAATATAGTATAAGAGTCTGACACATATGTCATAAGAGTCATAAAATCATACAGTGCAGAAAAGGCCCTTTGGCCCATTGGGTCTGCACAGACAATAACTATAACTTAAGTCATGCTAATCTCATTTTCCTACACTTGTCCTTGAATGTTACAATATTTCAAATATTGTAACATCCAAATATTTTTTAAAGGTTGTAAGGTTTCCACCCTCCACTATCTTCCCAGGCAGCACATTCCAGATTGCCAACGCCCTCTGATGGATTTTATTTTTCTCAAATCTGCTCTGAATCTCCTATCCCTTTGCCTAAAAATATGCCCCCTCGTGATTGACCCCTCAGCCAAGAGGAACAACTGCTCCATACTTAGCCAGTCTACACTCCTAATAATTTTACGCACCTCAATCATGTCTCCCCTTAGTCTTCCCTGCTTTAAAAACAATCCAAGCCTATCTAGTCTCTCCACATAGCTCAGATCACATAGCTCCATCATAGACAACATTCTGATGAATCTCCTCTGTACCCCCATTAGTGCTGTCACATCCTTCCTATAGTGAGGTGACCAGAACTGCAATAGTCCTCCAGCTGTGGCCGAACCAATGCTCTGAACACCAACATTACCTCCTTGTTCTTATACATTCTATGCCATGACTAATAAAAGCAAGTGTCCCATATGCCTTCTGAACTATCCTATTCACGTACTCTGCTGACTGCAGGGATCCATGAATAAGTACCCTAAGATCCATCTGTTCCTCTGAACTTCCCAGTGTTCTGCCATTCATTAAACACTCCCTTGTCTTGTTTCTTCTTCTAAAGTGCATCACCTCGCACTTAGCAGGATTAAATTCCATGTGCCACTGCTCTGCTCATCTGACCAACCCATCTATATCTTCCTGTAACCTACAACCATCTTCTTCAATGTTAACCACTCTACCAATCTTGGTGTCATCTGCAAACTTGCTTAACATTCCCCCCACACTTTCATCATTAATGTATATAAAAAAAGCAATAAGAGTCCCAGTACACCTCTGGACAACAGCCTCTAGTGACTCATCTCACTAAATTTCCCTGAATTTCATGTGCTTTATCCTTCTCAATCAGTCTCCCAACTGGGACCTTGTCAAAGTTTTGCTAAAATCCATAAACTACATGAGCTGAAATTCCCTCATCCAGAGGCTTGATCACATTTTCAAAAAATTCTAACAAATTTGTTCGGCATGATCTCCCTCTGACAAAGCCATATTGACTATCCCTAATTAACCCATGCCTTTCCAAGTGGATATTAATTCTCCTCTTCAGAATCTTCTCCAATAGAAGAGCTGTTACAGGGGAGCTCATGTTTGTTGAATGAGTTACAGTAGAGCTAATGGAGAGCAATAGGCGAACTGGATAGGACAAAATTAAAGATGGGCTTTTATTTGATGGGTAACAAAATTGACGATGGTGATTAAAAAAATACATTTAAAGGGATTCTAAGAAAAGAAATACACAGTGGTAGCTATGTTTGTAGGAATAAAGGCTTTTTGAAGAAAAAGAGGCATTATTGGACATTTGAAAGCCAACAATACCATTGTTTGAACTTGGGACAATTCTGATGTAGGAAAAATGTGATGTTATTTAAGACAAAGAATGAGCAATCAAAATAGATCCTTTATTAGTGATTATAAATGACCAAAGCACTTTATAGCTAATGAAGTACGCTTTAAATATAGTGACGAATGAAAGGTATCAAATGTTGTATTGAAATGGACAATTAGATAATCTTATATAGGCTTACCTATAACCTTACTAAGTTCCATGTACTTATCCAAAAGTTTCTTAAAAGACCCTATTGAATCCACCTCCACTACCACTGCCAGCAGCCGATTCCACACACCCAACACCCTCTGAGTGGAAAACTTACCCCTGACACGTCCTCTGTACCTACTCCCCAGCACCCTAAACCTGTGTCTTCTTATGGCAACCATTTCAGCCCTGGGAAAAAGCGTCTGAGAATCCACTCGATCAATATCTCTCATCATCTTCTCCACCTCTATCAGGTCACTCCTCATTCTTCGTCTCTCCAAGGAGAAAAGACTGAGGTCTCTCAACATATCCTCATAAAGGCATGCCACCCAATCCAGGCAACATCCTTGTAAATCTCCTCTGCATCCTTTCTATGGCTTCCACATCCTTTCTGTAAAGAGGCGACCAGAACTAAGCACAGTACTCCAAGAAGGGTCTGACCAGTGTCTCATACAGCATTATCTCCTGACTCCTAAACTCAATTCCTTGATTGATGAATGCCAGTACACCATACGCCTTCTGAACCACAGCCTCTACCTGCAAAGCTGCTTTGAGCGTCCTATGAACCCAAACCCCAAGATCCTTCTGATCTTCCACACTGCCAAGAGTCTTACCCTTAATATTATATTCTGTCATCCTATTTGACCTGCCAAAATGCATCACCACACACTTATCTGGGTTGAAGACCATATGCCACTTCTCTGCCCAGTCTTGCATCCTAATGCAGTGAGACAGGGCAAGAGGAAACAATAGCATGGTGGCATGTGCAGTGCGATGGGCAAGATGAAATTAAAGCATAGTGGCTTTTATAGTGAGGCAGGGCAAGGGAGATGATAAAATAGAGGCAGATTCGTTGAGATAGAGCAAGAGGAAACGATAGAATAGAAGCACATGCAATGAGACAGGGCAAGATAAACAATAGCATAGTGGCAGATGCAGTGCAATGGGGCAAGAGGAAACTATAGCAAAGGGAACATACAGTGAGTCAGGGCATGAGGAAACAATAGAATAGAAGCACACATAACAAAAGGAAATGATAATTTAGAGGCAAATTGAGTGAGCCAGGGTAAGAGGAAATTATAGCATAGACGTACGTGCAGTGAGACAGGGCAAGAGGAAACGATAGCAATGAGGCACACGCAGTAAGACAGGCAAAAGGAAATTATGGCAAAGGGGCATGACTGAAACAGGGAACAGGAAACGATAATATAGAGGCACATGTAGTGAGACACGGTGAGAAGAAATGATGACAAAAGGGGCACGAGTGAGACAGGGGAGAGGAAATGATAGCATGTATGCTAGCTCAATGGAAAATAAGATCAAACACTAATTCTGCTGCAGAGGACTAAGGTGACTTTGATGGCTCAGATTACACAATGAAATGCTTTCAGTGCTGAAAAGGTGATTGAAAATTCTGAATTGGATGCCATACCATAATTATTGGCAGAAGCAACTCATAGAAACATAAGAACATAAGAAATAGGAGCAGGAGTAGGCCATCTAGCCCTTCGAGCCTGCCCCGCCATTCAATAAGATCATGGCTGATCTGTCGTGGCTCAGTTCCACTTTCCCGCCCTCTCCCCATAACCCTTAATCCCCTCTCTTATCAAAAACCCATCAACCCGCGTCTTAAAAATACTTAGCGAGGCAGCCTCCACCACTTCAACGGGCAGAGAATTCCAGAGATTCACCACCCTTTGAGTGAAGAAGTTCTTCCTCAACTCCATTCTAAACCGCCCCCCCTTTATCTTGAGGCTGTGCCCCCTAGTCCTACTGTCTTTTTTGAGCGGGAAGAGTCTCTCCACCTCTATCCTATCCATCCCATTCATCATCTTATACGTCTCAACGAGATCTCCCCTCATTCTTCTAAACTCCAACGAGTACAAGCCTAGTTTATTCAGCCTCTCCTCATAGCTCAACCCCCTCAACTCCGGCATCAGCCTAGTAAACCTCCTCTGCACTCCCTCCAAGGCCAAAATATCTTTGCGCAGGTGCGGCGCCCAAAACTGCACACAGTACTCCAGCTGCGGCCTCACCAATGCCCTGTATGAGAACAGGCAAAGGTAAA
Source organism: Carcharhinus amblyrhynchos (assembly GCF_965287045.1). NCBI lineage: Eukaryota > Metazoa > Chordata > Chondrichthyes > Carcharhiniformes > Carcharhinidae > Carcharhinus > Carcharhinus amblyrhynchos. The sequence goes on from NC_137325.1 coordinate 41,339,402, forward strand.
AAGCACTGGGGTGATTATATATTTTAGTTGAATGTGTATTTCGTGTTGGCTTTTATTTTGCATTGTGGGAAAGAGTAGGATTGCATAGTCAGTGACTGTACCATAGATAATTTACTGCTGGATCAACAACCGGGGTTCAGGTTTGACAAAGGGTCATGTGGACCGAAACAGCAGCTTTTTTCTTTCCTTACAGATGCTGCCAGACCTGCTGAGATTTTCCAGCATATTTTGGTTTGGAGTTCAGGTTATTGACATCGCTCATCCTTATTGAATGGGACAGGGACCGTCTCCCTTCCACCCCATTCTTTTTCACTTTCTCTGCCACTTCCACCTCATGCTGTTGCTGCTCCTCAGCTTCTCACCCAACAGTGAAAAGCCTGTTCCCTCACACCGGCAAGGTACTGTGGCATGCAGTATGTAACATACCATGACAAATCTTGAGATCTGCTCAGCTGAGTACTATAGGATTTCTCCAGACTGGAATCACGTATTAAGACGCCAATAATCTGCTCTAAGATTTCTTGTGGCTGCATGGCTCTGGTAAGCCTGCCAGGAATGTAGTTTGGTAACATAAGCCACATTGTCAATGGATAACCCTTGTCACCTAATAGCCACCTTTTAGTATTTTGTGGTGGGTTGACATAGAGCTGACACAGATGACTGCTGCAGAATGAACGCATCATGATTATTACCAGAATACCAGGCATTCTTTGATTTGTTGTCACATGTATTAGCATACAGTGAAAAGTTTTGTTTCTTGTGCGCTACACAGAGAGAGCATACCATTCATATAGAAGGAAACAAGAGCATGCAGACTGTAATGTTACAGGCATAGATAGGGTGTAGCGAAAGATCAACTTAATGCAAAGTAGGTCCATTCAAAGGTCTGATGGCAGAAGGGAAGAAACCGTTCTTGAGTCGGTTGGTATTTGACCTCCTTCCTGATGGAAGATGGTGGAAAAGAGGATGTCCAGGGTACATGGGGTCCTTAATTATGCTGGCTGCGTCAGTGGGAAGTGTGGATACAGTCAAGGGATGAGAGGCTGGTTTGCGTGATGGAATGGCTATATTCACAACCTTTTGTAGTTTCTTGCTGTCTTGGGCAGAGCAGGAGCCATACCAACCTGTGATACATCCAGGAAGAATGCTTCCTATGGTGCATCTGTAAAAGTTGGTGAGAGTCGTAGCTGACATGCCAAATTTCCTTAGTCTCCCGAGAAAGTAGAAGCATTGGTGGACTTTCTTAACTATAGTGTCGGCATGGGGGGGGACCAGGACAAGTTGATGATGATCTGGACACCCAAAATGTTGAAGGTCTTGACTCTTTCCACTTTATCCCCGTTGACGTAGGGAGGGGTATGTTCTCCTCTCCACTTCCTGAAATCGATGACAATCGCCTTTGTTTTGTTGAATTTGAGGGAGGGAATTGTTGTCTCCACCCCAGTTCACCAGATTCTCTATCTCATTCCTGTACTCTGTCTTCTCATTCTTTGAGATCTGATCCACTACAGTAGTGTCGTCAGCAAACTTGAAAATTGAGTTGGAGGGTAATTTGGTCGCAGTCGTCGCTGTATAAGGAGTATATTAAGGGGCTGAGAACACAACCTTGTGGGGCACTGGTGTTGAGGATGATCATGGAGGTGGTGTTGTTGCCTATTCTCACAGATTGTGGTCTGAGAGTTAGGAAGTTCAGGATCCCGTCATAAAAGGGATGAGCCAAGGCCCAGGCCATGGAGTTTGGAGAAGAGTTTCATAGGAGTAACGGTGTTGAAGGCTGAGCTTTAGTCAATAAATAAGAGTTTGACACGGGGGTCTTTGTTATCTAGATGTGTATCTAGGGTTGAGTGCAGGGTCAGGAAAATGGCATCTACTGTGGACCTGTAGCAGCAGTTGGCAAACTGTAGCAGATCCAGGCAGTCCAGGAGGCTAGAATTGATTTGTGCCATGACTAGCCTTTCAAAGCACTTCATAACGATGGATGTCAGAGTCACCAGATGATAGTCATTAAGGAATGCTTTTCTTAGGTACCAGGATGATGGTTGTCATCTTGAAGCAAATAGGGACCTCAGATTGTTAAAAAGAAAAGTTGAAGATATCTGCGAATACCCCCACCAGCTGGCCAGCTGATGAACGCAGGATCTGAGTGTTGGGCATCCAGGCCAGTCACTTTCCGTGGGTCTACCTTCCAGAAAGCTGCCCTGACGTCTGCAATGGCGACCCCAATTATGCATTAATTGCATAATTAGTTGTTTGTGGTCACATGCCAGAGAGAGAGTGAAATTCCTCAACTCTTCCAGGTACCTGAAACATGACTAGAGGCATAGATTTCCCCATGGTGCAGACTGCTGTTGACTGCACATACATTGCTTTGTCTATAATACCTGTGCTTGTGACAATTGCTTGCTTCTGAAAAGTGGGGATGATATGACCTATGTCTCAATCCAAAGAGAGGCTCAATGGCTTTTTTTTTCACATTAGCACTGCAAACCAAGAGTTGTTGCTTATATATCCAGCAGCAGCTTGGAAGGACCCAGGCGCATAAAGATTCAGAACCACAGTCCCATTTCACAGTCACATGCAATATGGGTGCCTGCCCTTCTGAGTTTAGAGTTACAGGAATTGGCAGATTTCTTTAGTGAAGTGAAGATGTTTCAAGCATTGGTCATTGCTGATACTCATATGTAAATTTCTCCCCAAATACCCTCTGTGGATATGACCTTCTACAGGGAACCCTTCTCCCCTCCTCCTTTCTCCTTTAGCAACTTGTCCTGCTCTTCGTGACCTCTGTTCATTTAATCAGCAATGCGCAATGCTAACTATTGCATCCGTGCCTGGGACAAACTGTTCTGTGAAGAAAACTTTAGGTCAGACAAAAAGTACTTCAACACCAGCCAACTTGAACCAACTTATGGAAAGAACTCATTGTGCAAAGAATTGTAACAGTAGCCAGAAAAGGAGAAAACAAATAGCCTGGGGATGCAACAAAAGTCCCCAACCTAATGGTCCCCTCCCCTTAATACACAACACCTAAAATACAGCAGAACCCACACACCCACTACCCTCTTCCCCCAGGGGCACCCACCAACAACCCCCAACTCCTTTTTTTCCCCCACCAACCCACTATCTCTCCCACGTGCTCAAAAAAAACCCTCATGTACCTGACATAGCCTTAATCTATTACCCTCTATCCCCAATAACTAAACCAAGTCAGACTCCACAAGATCAAATGTCCAGACACTTTAATAAAATTCACTCCCTGAAGATATCACACAGAAAAACTCTGTGGAGGAACAGGAGCTGTATGGAAATCCACAGGGAAGAGGCCAACCACATCACCCCCATCAAACCACCTAGAGTCATAGAACAAGAGATTTACATTTGAGGCAAGGCAATTTGGCCCACCAAATCTGTTCCAACAACAACTACCACTTAACATGGGTTAACCCCATTTTCCTACAAGGGTTCCAGAACAGGGAATATTGAGAGATAGCAAAGGCCCACCCAAATATAACCTGAAAAGTGGTAAGACTCATTTACCTCCCAAGCAATGCCACTATCCCAGATAGCCACTGTCCTCTTAAAAAAGGCCTTTTCTCTTTATCCTAAGATTATGCTCTCCCGGGATGGACCCCCTAATGACGGGAAACAACTGCTCCCCACCCATGCTATCTGGACCCCCCTCAGTCTTACAGGCCTCAATCATGTCCCTGAGGAAAACCCAAAAGTATTCACTCATCACACTCTCAATACCTGGCACACACTCACATGGATAACCCCCTCTCCAGGCTCCAAAGAGCCCAAACATCTCCCTTGTTAACCACTACCACTCTACCACACAATATTTCAGGGTTCTACCCAATGCAGCATACTAGTCCCCCTCCTTTAGGCCCCTTCTGTTCCTCCTCAAGTTTCCCCTTCTCCCCATGCACTCCCCTTTTCCTTTTGTCCCCTACCACACAAATACACCCTCGTCCATCACTCGGTACAAAAAAAAAGGCTAGCAAAAATAAAAATGGAAAAACTCCAAGAGACAAAAAGACAACAGGACAATACAAGGGCAAGGAATCATGAAGGCAACAAGGATTGGATGTGAGCCAAACAAAAAGAACAAAGAACAAAAACAGCCCGGGAAACAGGCCCTTTGGCCCAACGAGCCCGTGCCACCATTTTAACATTACCAGTCCCCCCTCCACCCATGACCCTTATCTATTGTTTATGGCATTCCACATTGAGGGAAACTAATTTATGGACAATTTATTACCTCCAATCAGCCTAAATAGCACATCTTTGTGGTGTGGGAGGAAACCGGAGCACCCGGAGAAAACCCACACAGACACAAGGAGAATGTGCAAACTCCACACAGTGACCCGAGCCAGGAATCAAACCCGGGTCCATGAAGCTGTGAAGCAGCAGTGCTAACCACTGTGCTACCATGCTTTCCTGATGAAGAAGAGTGATTTAGCATGGTTTTGCTGAGCATGCCGTTATTTTAAAAATGCATTAGGAATGCTAAAAGAGGGATATACCAGTGATAAGGAAGAACTGTAGAAAAAGAAATAATCCACCATGGATATCTAAGGAAATTAAAGGAGGGCAAATTGAAAGAAAATGCATACAAAATGGCAAAGATTAGTGGGAACCTAGAGGATTGGGAAATCTTTAAAGGTCAGGAGAAAGCCACAGAAAACACTATAAAGAAAAGTAAGATGGATTATGACAGTAAACTAGCTCATAATATAAAAACAAAAGTTTCTACAAATATATAAAACAAAAGAAAGTGGTGAAAGTAAATATTGGTCCTTGAGGGCATGAGAAAGGAAATGTAATAACTGGAAATGAGAAAATGGCTGAGGCATTGAACAGGTATTGTGAGTCAGTCTTCGGTGGAAAAAACAAATAACATGCCAAAAATTGATGAGAGGAAGGCTATGGCAGGTGAGAACCTATAAACGGTTATCACGAAAGAAGTAGTGGTGTTGGGTACATTAATGGGGCTAAAGATAGACAAGTCTCCTGGTCCTGATGGAATGCATCCCAGATTACTAAAAGAGATGGCATGAGAAATAGCAAATGCACTAATTGTAATTTACCAAAATTCACTGGACCCTGGGGTGGTTCCTGCAGATTGGAAAACAGCAAACGTGGCACCACTTTTCAAAAAAAGGAGGTAGACAAAAGGCAGGTAACTATAGGCCAGTTAGCTTAACTTCTGTAGTAGAGAAAATGCTTGAATCCATCATCAAGGATGAAAGTGAGGGATCCCATTGGTAAGACGCAGCATGTGTTCATGAAAGGAAGGTCATGTTTGGCTAATTTGGTGGAATTCTTGGAGAACATTACATGTGCAGTGGACAATGGGGAACCCGTGGATGTGGTGTATCAGGATTTCTAGAAGGCATTTGACAAGGTGCCACACCAAGACTGCTACATAAGATAAAGTACTCACTCATCACCCTCACAATACCCGGTGCATACAGTGTTATGGGTGATGTATTAGCATGGATAGGGGATTGGTTAACTAACAGAAAGCAAAAAGTTGGGGTAAATGGGTGTTTATCTGGTTGGCAGTGACTAGTGGTATGCCTCAGGGATCAGTGTTGGGACCACAATAGTTTACGATTTACATCGATGATTTAGAGTTATGGAACAAAGTGTAGTTTGTCAAAATTCGCAGATGACACTAAGATGGGTGGCAGAACAAAGTGTGCAAAGGATTCTGAAAGCCTGCAAAGGGATATAAATAATCTAAGTAAGTGGGTGAGACTCTGGCAGATGGAGTACAATGTTGGTAAATGTGAGGTCATCCATTTTGGTAGGAATAACAGCAAAATGGACTATTATTTAAATGGTAAAAAATTGCAGCATGTTGCTGTGCAGAAGGACTTGGGTGTCCTTGTGCAGGAATCTCAAGGAGTTGGTTTGCAGGTAATTAAGAAGGCAAATGGAATTTTGTCCTTCATTGCTAGAGGAATGGAATTTAACAAGTGTTACAGCTGTATAAGGTGCTGGTGAGGCCACATCTGGAGTACTGTGTATAGTTTTGATCTCCCTACTTGAGAAAGTATATACTGGTGCTGGAGGGGGTGCAGAGATGATTCACTAGGTTGATTCCGGAGTTGAGAGGGTTGGCTTATGAGGAGAGACCGAATAGACTGGAGCTATACTCGTTGGGCTTCAGAAGAATGAGGGGAGATCTTCTAGAAACGTTGAAGATTATGAAGGGAATAGACAAGATAGAAGCAGAGAAGTTGTTTCCACTGGCAGGTGAAACTAGAACTATGGGGCATAGCCTCAAAATAAGCGGCAGCAGATTTGGAACTGAGTTGAGGAGGAACTTCTTCACACAAAGGGTTGCGAATCTGTGGAATTCCCTGGCCAGTGAAGCAGTTGAGGCTACCTCATTGAATGTTTTTAAGGCAAGCATAGATAAATTTTTGAACAGTAAAGTAATTAAGGGTTATGGTGAGTGGGCAGTTAAGTGGAGCTGAGTCCACAAAAAAAAAAATCAGCCATGATCTTATTGAATGGCAGAGCAGGCTCAAGGAGCCAGATGGCCTATTCCTACTCTTGGTTCTTATGTTTTTATGTTCTTATGATAATTGTACAACAGTGAGCTATCTAGGCATTTCATATTATATTTACCTTAATGAAGTACTGAGTACCTTAATAATTTGAGTAATTGAAACTGTTAAGAGTACAACTGTGTTAACTTGGTGAAGATTGATAATGAGCCAAATCTTCCATGGAGTGGTTATCATAAACTCTTGCTGTGCCACCTTTTTGTGCTTTTGACATTATCAATAAGTTAATAATGAAAACCATTGCTGTCAACTTTTGTATCAATATCTAACTACTTGAATTTGCATCAGCATTATTGGCTGAGCAAATGTGAATGAGGAAATAATATTGTATTAGTGCTTGGTAATTTCCCACATCACAAAAATAAATGTAAAATAGGTGACCAAATGTCTTGATATTTTGTTTCATGGTTTCAACCTTAACTCAGGTTGAAACCTGACTCTTGCCTCTGAGTCAGTGGGTTCTAATTTCAAGGCTCACTCCAAAGACAAGCACATAACCTCAGAAGACAATTCAGTGCAGTACTGAGATCCTCTTGGACAGGTGCTGCCTTTTGGATGAAACGTGAAACTGTCTTCTCATGGAGGGTAAATGATCTCATGATACTTTTGAAGAGGACAGTTTTCCTCGTTTTCAGGTCAACATTTATCACTTAATCTATATCATTAAAACAGTTGAATTGGTCACTGCTGTTTGTAGAACTTTGCAATGAGCTAAACACTTGCCATACCTGCTTACACTATAGCAATGACCACAATTCAGAAGCAATTAATTAGCTATGAAGTGCTTTGCCTGGTGAATGGTGCCATACAAGTACAAGTGCTTTCTTACCAGCTGTGCCTGAGTAAGGTATTTTTTCCACCAAAGATAAGGTTGCATGGATGGAATAGTGGACAGACCATAATATGAGTACATTAATACATGGATAAAACTGTTCAATGTTGGACCAAAGAAACCTGCAATAAAAAAGTGAGAGGTAAAATGACTATCTCTAGAAACATTTATGCTGTTTGAACAGATTAAGCACAATAAACATTTATGCTGTTTGAACAAGTACAAGTACATTATATTGGTTAAAAGGTACAAAACAAATCTCAAAGGTTTCACAGGAAAAAATGACATCAATGGATGAATTAAGAGATGGGTAACCAAAACCTTTTTCAATGTGTTGGGTTTAAACAGGGCTTTAAGAAAAGTGAGTTTATGCACAGAATTTGATTGTCATTTGGCAGTGAGGGCACATCCATCAACGATGATTGGAATCATAGAATCATACAGCATTTAAAGTCATTCAGCTGTGGGTTGTGCAATCCAGGCCCCTATTTCCTCCGCAGATAGGGGACTGGGAAGGTGGTGTTTAATTTAAACAGCAATAATTTATTCTCTTACCAGCTGCCCATAAACAGAAAGATACTTTCAATATTTGACTTCCCCTTTATAATTGGTGGTGCATTTTCTGCAACCCATCGTTTTGGAGTATTCTAGTACTTTATTAAAAACTCTACAGCAAACGTGAGATAGAGTAAAATAAGAGGGCATTCATGCAATAAAAGGAGGATAACAGAAAGAAAGAAGTACAGGGCAATGACCACAGACAAAATAAAAATGATTGTTTCATGTATGTCCAGAGTCAAAACTTGATTTTGGGCCATCTACTTTTCTAGTACTGCTGACTTCCATGACGGGAGAAGCAAGGTGTGATGCATAAATCTGTGGAAGGCACTAGTTTCAGACATTCCAGCAGACATAGTGTGAATGAGGGCCAAGCAATCAGAGCTCTGGTAGTGTTGATGAAAGATGGCAGACTGCCTCCTTTAAACTTCACACAGCAATATTTCAGGTTCGAGGAGCTTGGAGAAAGGGGGGCTCATAGGCTCGAAGGGCCAGATGGCCTACTCCTGCTCCTATTTCTTATGTTCTTATGTTCTTATATGACATGGCTTCCACTTCTTCCCCTTGATTTGGATTGTTTCTCGAGTTAGTTACTGTTTCATCTGTAAATAAGTTTACTAGAGGTTTCAAGGTTCTTTATCCTTCCAGATTTCCTCAATTGTTCAGGGCTTTGCTTTAGAAACATAAATAGCCTTGTGCTTTGTCTTGTAATTTGATTTCTTCAGTTATGGGGGCATTATCATATTCCATAGAGATAACAAGGTTGCTGTGGTGTTCTGAAGGCCAGCAATCTGTTTGCATGAGCCATAACCAATCATGTCTTTAATTAGCGTAAGGCCTTTGTGCATTATATTTAGAAATAATTTTATAAACTAGCCAGGATACATAGATATTAAATGTAAAGGGCGAGTGATGGACAACACATCAGATGATCAAGGAGTATAAAAAGTGCAAGAAGCTACTTGAGGGGGAAATCAGGAGGGCTAAAAGACGACATCAGGTTGCTTTGGCAGACAGAGTGAAGGAAAATCCAAAGAGCTTCTATCAGTAAGTTAGGAGCAAAAAAAGGATAGTGAGGGATAAAATTGGTCCTCTTGAAGACCAGAGTGGTAGACTGTGGATGGAACCAAAAGAGATGGGGGAGATACTAAATGGGTTTTTGCATCCGTATTATTGAGGAAATGGGCATGGAAATTGGGCAAACAGGTAGGGAGGTCATGGAACCTTTACAGATTAAAGTGGTGGTGCTGGCTGTCTTGAGGCAAATCAGAGTGGATAAATCCTCAGGACCGGACAGGGTATTCCCACAGACCTTGATGGAGGCTAGTGTTGAACTTGCAGGGGCTCTGGCAGACATATTTAAAACGTCAGAATGCACGGGGAAAGTGCCAGATGATTGGAGGGTGACTCATGTTGTTCCATTGTTTAAAAAAGGTTCCAAAAGAAATCCGGGAAATTATAGGCCAGTAAGTTTGATGTCGGTGATGGGCAAGTTATTGGAAGGTGTGATAAGGGATAGGATCTACAAATATTTAGATAGACAAGGACTTATTAGGGAGAGTCAACATGGCTTTAGAACATAGAACATAATAGCGCAGTACAGGCCCTTCGGCCCTTGATGTTGCGCCGTCCAGTGGAACCAATCTAATGACCCTCTAACCTAAACTATTCCAATGTTATCCATATGCCTATCCGCTGACCATTGAACGCCCTTAAAGTTGGCGAGTCTACAACTGCTGCAGGCAGGGCATTCCATGCCCATACTACCCTCTGAGTAAAGAAACTACCTCTGACATCCATTCTATAACTACCACCCCTTAATTTAAAGCTATGTCCCCTCGTGTTAGCCATCATCATCCGAGGAAAAAAGGCTCTCAATGTCCACCCTGTATAACCCTCTGATCATCTTGCATGCCTCAATTAGGTCACCTCGCAACCTTCTTCTCTCTAATGAAAATAATCTCAAGTCCCTCAGCCTTTCCTCATAAGATCTTCCCACCATACCAGGCAACATCCTGGTAAACCTCCTCTGCACCCTTTCCAATGCCTCCACATCTTTCTTATAATGCGGTGACCAGAACTGTACGCAATACTCCAAGTACGGCCACACCAGAGTTTTGTACAGTTGCAACATGACCTCGTGGCTCCAAAATTCAATCCCTCTACCAATAAAAGCTAACACACTGTATGCCTTCTTAACAACCTTATCAACCTGGGTGCCAACTTTCAGGGAGCTATGCACATTTTCACCAAGATCTCTCTGCTCATCAACACTACTAAGAGTCCTTCCATTAGCCCTATATTCTGTACTCCTGTTACTCTTACCAAAGTGAATCACCTCACACTTTTCCGTATTAAACTCCATTTGCCACCTCTCAGCCCAGCTCTGCAGCTTATCAATGTCCCTCTGCAAACTGTAACATCCATCCTCACTGTCTGTAACTGTCGACAGCAAATTTACTAATCCATCCTTATACACCCTCATCTGGGTCATTTATAAAAATGACAAACAGCAGTGGCCCCAAAACAGATCCTTGAGGTACACCACTTGTAATTGAAGTCCAGGTTGAATATTTCCCATCAACCACCAGTCTCTGTCTTCTATCAGCTAGCCAATTCCTGATCCAAACTGCTAAATCACCCTCAATCCCATGCATCTGCATTTTCTGCAATAGCCTACCATGGGGAACCTTATCAAACGCTTTACTAAAATCCACATACACCACGTCAACTGCCTTACCCTTATCCATCTCTTTGGTCACCTTTTCAAAAAACTCGATATGGTTTGTGAGGCATAACCTACCCTTCACAAAACTGTGTTGACTATCCCTAATCAATTCATTTCTCTCTAGATGATTATAAATCCTATCCCTTATAATTCTTTCCAAAACTTTGCCCACAACAGAAGTAAGGCTCACCAGTCTATAATTCCCAAGATGGTCTCTACTCCCCTTCTTGAACAAGGGGACAACATTTGCTATCCTCCAGTCTTCTGGCACTATACCTGTAGCCAATGACGACATGAAGATCAAAGCCAAAGGCTCTGCAATCTCCTCCCTAGCCTCCCAGAGAATCCTAGGGTAAATCCCATCTGGCCCAGGGGACTTATCTATTTTCACACTCTCAAGAATTGCCAACACCTCCTCCTCATGTACCTCAATCCTGTCTAGTCTACAACCCTGTATCGCAGTATTCTCCTTGACTACACTGACTTTTTCCTGCGTGAATACTGATGAAAAATACTCATTCAGTGCCTCTCCTATCTCTTCAGGCTCCATGCACAACTTCCCACTACTGTCTCTGACTGGCCCTAATCTTGCCCTAACCAATCTTTTATTAACATACCTGTAGAAAGCTTTAGGGTTCTCCTTGATCCTATCCACCAAAGTCCTCTTCTAGCTCTTCTTAACGCTCTCTTTAGCTCCTTGCTGGCTAATTTATAACTCTCCAGTGCCCTAACTGAGCCTTCACATCTCATCTTTACATAAGCCTCCTTCTTCCTCTTCACCAGAGATTCAACTTCCTTAGTACACCACAGTTCCCTCGCTCAACCACTTCCTCCCTGCCTGACAGGTACATATTTATCAAGGACTTGCGGTAGCTGCTCCTTGAATAAGATCCAGATTTCAGTTGTTCCCAGACCTGCAGTTTCCTACTCCACCTACGTATCCTAAATCTCGCCTAATAGCCTCATAATTACTTTTCCCCCAGCTATAATTTCTGCCCTTTGGTATATGCCTATGCCTTTCCATCACTAAGGTAAACGTGACCGAATTGTGGTCACTATCACCAAAGTGCTCACCAACTCCAAGTCTAACACCTGGTCTGGTTCATTACCCAGTACCAAATCCAATGTAGCCTCACCTCTTATTGGCCTATCTACATACTGTGTCATGAAACCTTCCTGCACACATTGGACAAAAACTGACCCCTCTAACGTGCTTGAACTATAGCTTTTCCAATTGATATTTGTAAAGTTAAAGTTCCCCCATAACAACCATCCTGTTACTTTCACTCCTATCCAGGATCATCTTTGCAATCCTTTCCTCTACATCTTTGGAACTTTTTGGAGGCCTATAAAAAACTCCCAACAGGGTGACCTCCTTACCTGTTTCTAATCTCAGCCCATACTACCTCAATAGACAGGTCCACATCAAACGTCCTTTCTGCCACTATAATACTGTCCTTGACTAACAATGCCACGCCTCCCCCTTTTCTGCCACCTTCTCTGCTCTGAGTGAAACATCTGGAACCTGCAACAACCATTCCTGTCCCTGCTCTATCCATGTCTCTGAAATGGCCGCAACATCGAAGTCCCAGGCACCAATCTAGGCTGCAAGTTTGTCCACCTTATTGTGTATGCTCCTCGCATTAAAGTATACGCACTTCAAACCACCCTCCCGCCTGCCAATACACTGCTGTGGCCTAGAAACCTTATTCATGACCTCCCTATTCTCATCCTCCTGTACATTGGAGCTGCAACTCAGGTTCCCATCCCCCCTCTGAATCAGTTTAAACCGCCGCCACCACCGACCCCCCCCCCCAAATAGCATTGGCAAATTTCCCCCCCAAGATATTAGTACCCATCTGGTTCAGGTGCAGACCATCCCTCTTGTAGAGGTCCCACCTACCCCAGAACGAGCCCCAATTGTCCAAGTATCTGAACCCTTCCCTCCTGCACCATCCCTTTAGCCCTTGTGCGTGGTAGGTCATGTTCGACCAATCTATTAGAGTTTTTTGAGGAGGTCACCAGGAAAGTGGATGAAGGGAAGGCGGTGGATGTTGTCTACCTGGATTTTAGCAAGGCCTTTGATAAGGTCCCTCATGGGAGGTTAGTCAGGAAGGTTCAGTCACTAAGTATAGATGGGGAGGTAATAAATTGGATTAGACACTGGCTCAATGGAAGAAGCCAGAGAGTGGTTGTGGAAGATTGCTTCTCTGAGTGGAGGCCTGTGACGAGTGGTGTGCTGCAGGGATCGGTGTTGGGTCCAATGTTGTTTGTCATCTATATCAATGATCTGGATGATAATGTGGTAAATTGGATCAGCAAATTTGCTGATGATACAAAGACTGGAGGTGTAGTGGACAGTGAGGAAGGTTTTCAAAGCTTGCAGAGGGATTTAGAACAACAAAGAACAAAATCAGCCTGGGAAACAGGCCCTTCGGCCCAACGAGCCCGCGCCGCCATCTCAACACCACCAGTCCACCTCTCTACCCACGACCCCTGTCTAATGTTTTATGGCCATCCAGATTGAGGGAAACTGATTTAGGGACAATTTATTCCTGCCAATCAGCCTAACAGCACATCTTTGGGGTGTGGGAGGAAACCGGAGCACCCGGAGAAAACCCACGCAAGCACGGGGAGAATGCGCAAACTCCCACAGACACCGGCCCAAATCCATGTGTCTGCACAGCAATCAGCGATAGCCACTGAGCTGTCGTCTTGCCCAGTATCTTGTCCAGTTTAGGCACACACTAACGACATGAAGCACTAGGCCAATCTCGAACCACCAAGAGCAGCCCCAGTATGATCCATTGTCTGTATGCCCCTCGTTGGACACGAGGTGGACCGACTCAAAAATTTGGACCAACTAGAAAAATGGGCTGAAAAATGCTAAATGGAATTTAGCACAGACAAGTGTGAGGTATTGCACTTTGGTAGGACAAACCAAAGTAGAACATACAGGGTAAATGGTAGGACCTGAAGAATGCAGTTGAACAGAGGGATCTGGGAATACAGGTACAGAATTCCCTAAAAGTGACATCACAGGTGGACAGGGTCATAAAAAGAGTGCTTTTGGTACAATGGCCTTTATAAATTGGAGTATCGAGTATAAAAGTTGGAGTGTTATGGTAAGGTTATATAAGGCATTGGTGAGGTCGAATTTAGAGTATTGTGTACAGTTTTGGTCACCCAGTTACAGGAAGGATGTAAATAAGATTGAAAGAGCACAGAGAAGGTTCACGAGGATGTTGCCAGGACTTGAGAAGCTGAGTTACAGAGAGAGATTGAATAGGTTAGGACTTTATTCCCTGGAGCGTAGAAGAATGAGGGGAGATTTGATGGAGGTGTATAAGATTTTGACGGGTATAGATACAGTGAATGCAAGCAGGGTTTTTCCACTGAGGCTAGGGGAGGAAAAAAAAACAGACAGCATGGGTTAAGGGTGAAAGGAGAAAAGTTTAAAGGGAATATTAAGGGGGGCTTCTTCACGCAGAGAGTGGTGGGAGTGAGGAATGAGCTGCTGGATAAAGTGGTAAATGCGGGGTCACTTTTAACATTTAAGAAAAACTTGCACAGGTACATGGATGAGAGGGGTATGGAGGGATATGGTCCAAGTGCAGGTCAGTGGGACTAGGCAAAAAATGGTTCGGCACAGACAAGAAGGGCCAAAAGGTCTGTTTCTGAGCTGTAATTTTCTATGGTTCTATGGAACATGTTCTGGACAATCTGCAGGGAAATGCTGGATGTCTCAGTTTGTGCCAGGCCCTGGTATCATAGGGCTGAGCTGCTCTGTCCAGCTTAGCTCTTGCCTGTTCACTTTGGTAACCTGTTGGCTTAGCTATTTAACCCCAAGTCTGTGGTTAGAATGGTGGAACATTTTTAAAGGCGACTGTGGTCTTTTTAATAGAGTCTGAACCAGGCTAAGGCCCTAGCACAACTGGTAAGTTCCAGTTTCTGCTCTGGGTTTGCACAGCAACAGGCCGGGCAGCTGGCCCTGAACTTGGACCAATCTTTCTGGATCTAAATAATAGGAAGATACTCAGACAAGTCTTTACTGAGCTTATTAACTGGCCTTCTCTCAGACTCTCCCTATTTTTCTTCTCTGTTCTAAGGCTTGCAGGATGCTATTTAATTCTTCCATATTTGGGGTATTTCTTTACACTTTTCTTTCACTGGCTAGCACATTGCTGCTAGGCAAATTGTTCTCAATGGAAAATCAATTTAGGTAGTTTAGAGACATCCTACTGTAACAGGGCCTTGAAATGGACCTTATAGAAGGATGCAAACACAAAGTCTTCTCCCATTCCACTGAGATCTTCAAGGAGTGTTGAGGCAGTTTGGGGAGCCGGGCGGGGGGGGGGGGGGGGGGCGCGTTGGGGGTGTGTGGTTTAGGTAGGTTTAAATTTCTCTCCAACATTAAGGAGGGAGTGCCCGTGCTCTGGAGGAATATCATAGAATCTCTACAGTGCAGAAAGAGGCCATTTGATCCATCTAGTCTGCACTGACTTTCTGACAGAGCACCCACTCAGGCCCTATTCCCGTAACCTCACATTTACCCCACTAACCTAACACCTTGGGACATTAAGGGGCAATTTAGCATGACAAATCAACCCAACCTGCACATCTTTGGACAGACCCCAAGGCTGGAATTGAACCCAGGTCCTTGCTAACCATTGTGCCACCCTGATCACATTTTGGATGTTCCTGATTCTTATGTGTTTGTGCGGCTCAGACACACATACACCCATACCCTCAAAAGAGTAAGTTTCTGCGAAGAGAGATTCTGTCTGCTTTGCTGCAGTACCTCCTGGAGTGTTCCTTAAGAGGTTACTTATGCAAAATCATACTGGGCTAACTGTTTTGCCACACAATCTCCAGCATTCAGTTCTGGAGCAACCTGTTAAATTACAATGAGAACCTTGAGCTCACCATTCAAGCTGCGGGATGCTTAGCACACACTCTTCTTTCTTGTTTCCTTTCCTGACACAGCGTGCAAGAGAGGGACAGCGTGCGAGTGTGTGTGTGTGTGTGTGTGTGTGCGCGTGTGTATAGGGGGGGGTGGTGTCTTTCCTATCTAGCGCTCTCTGTTTTCCTTTCCAATTTTCATGGTGAACAAACATCTGGGTATCATACATTGCCACTTTCTTACTGTTGGGGAAATGAATTTGCTCTGGTAAGTTAATTGTGTTTGAAAATTTGTTCCTGCCACCATTTTCCTCTTAGCTTCCAACTAGCTCTTTATATAGGATTTGGCTCATCTCAAAACTTGGCCTCTGGTCAAATTCAATTGAGCTCCCCATTTAAAACAGTTCTGATTTCTCCTCTCTGTCCATAAACAGAAAGATGATTCCCACTTTCTAAGTATTGGTATTTATAAGTGGTATTTTCTCTAACCTTCAGCTTGGAGTGATCAAATCCTCTTAATAACCCCACAGCAAACTCAAGATAGGGTAAAATCAGACAGTTCCATTATTTTACACACACTCAAAATGCAGGAAGAGCGTTTGCAACACCTTCCCTTTTTGGAATCATATAAAAAAGAGGGATGAGGCAAAAAGGAGCAAAGGGTGAAGACCGCAGAGAAAAAAAATTGTTTCACGTGAGTCTTGAATCAAGGTCGGAGTTCTCCCAAAAAAATTCTAAGCGCCAAATATGCAGGAAAACTGGAGGAGTAATTCATGTCGTTTTCTTCAGTGGGTGTTCAGACTAGAATCTCCCACACTCTGCAGTGTGCACTCGTGTGAATATCATTAGATTTCAGGGGGTGAGGCCAATCCCTGCCAGGGAGGCGGAAAGCAGCAGGCCTCTGTGCATATGCAGTGGCCCTGAACTGTCAGCCTCCCACTTGGTGGCTAGCTCAATCACTGGCCAGCCTGGGACTATACCCCTCAACATCTTATACACCCCTATCAGGTCACCTCTCATCCTTTGTCTCTCCAAGGAGAAAAGACCGAACTCTCTTAACCTGTCCTCATAAGGCATGCCACCCAATCCAGGCAACGTCCTTGTAAATCTCCTCTGCACCCTTTCAATGGCTTCCACATCCTTCCTGTAGTGAGGCAACCAGAACTGAGCACAGTATTCCAAGTGGGGTCTCATCAGGGTCTTATACAGCTGCAGCATTATCTCCCGACTCCTAAACTCAATTCCTCGATTGATGAAGGCCAGTACACCATATGCTTTCTTAACCAGGTCCTCTACCTGCGAAGCCGATTTGAGAGTCCTGTGAACCCAGACCCACATCCTTCTGATCTTCCACACTGCTAAGAGTCTTACCCTTAATATATTCCGTCATCCCATTTGACCTGCCAAAATGAACCACCACACACTTCCGGACTGAAGTCCATCTGCCACTGCTCCGCCCAGTCTTGCATCCCATCTATGTCTCGCTGCAACTTCTAACATCCCTCCAAACTGTCCACAACACCTCCAACCTTTGTGTCATCGGCAAGCTTACCAATCCATCCCTCCACTTTCTCATCCAGGTCATTTATAAAAATCACAAACAGCAAGGGTCCCAGAACAGATCCATGGGGCACTGATGACTGACCTCCATGCAGAAAAAGACCAATCTACAACCATTCTTTGCCTTCTGCGGGCAAGCCAGTTCTGGATCCACAAAGCAATGCCCCCTTGGATCCCATGCACCCGCCGCCGCCCCCCCCCCCCCCCCAACTTTCTCAATAAGTCTTGCATGGGGCACCTTATCGAACGCCTTGCTGAAGTCCATACAAACCACATCTACTGCTCTTCCTTCAATATGTTTAGTCATATCTTCAAAAAACTCAACCAGGCTTGAAAGACACAATCTGCCTTTGACAAAGCCACGCTGACTACTTTTGGTCATACTATACTTCTCTAAATTTTCATAAATCCTGTCTCTCAGGATCTTTGCCATCAACTTACCAACCACTGAGGTTGGACTCACCGGTCAATAACTTCCTGGGCTATCTCTATTCCCTTTCTTGAATATAGGAACCACATCCGCAATCCTCCAATCCTCTAGAACCTCTCCCGTCTCCATCGATGACACAAAGATCATCGCCAGAGGCTCTGCAATCTCTTCCCTCACCTCCCACAGTAACCTGGGGTACATCCCATCCGGTCCCGGCGACTTGATACTATTCAAAAGCTCCAACACATCCTCTTTCTTAATGTCCACATACTCAAGCTTTTCAGTCCGCTGCAAGCCTGTGCTACAATCACCAAGATCCTCTTCCACTGTGAATACTGAAGTAAAGTATTCATTGAGTACCTCTGCTATTTCTACCAGTTCTATACAAACTTTCCCACCGTCACATTTGATTAGGTCCTATTCCTTCACATCTCATTCTTTTGCTCTTCACATACTTGTAGAATGCCTTGAGGTTTTCCTTAATTTTACCTGCCAAGGCCTTCTCATGACCTCTTCTGGCTCTCCTAATTTCCTTCTTAAGTTCCTTCCGACAAGCCATATAGTCCTCTAGATCCCTAACATTCCCTAGCTCCCTGAACCTTTTCTATGCTTTTCTTTTCTTTTTGATTAGATTTGTTACAACTTTAATGCACCACGGTTTCTGTAACCTACCAAAACTTCCCTGTCTCATTGGAAAGGTGGTCCACTTTGGTAGGAATAATGGTAGGAAGGATTATTACTTACGTGGCGAAAAACTGCAGCAGGCGACGGTGCAGAGGGACCTCGGGGTCCTTGTGCATGAGTTGCAAAAACCCAGCCTGCAGGTGCAGCAGGTGGTCAGGAAGGCGAATGGGATGCTGGCCTTCATGGCGAGGGGGATTGAATATAAAAGTAGGGAGGTCTTGCTGCGGCTGTATAGGGCATTGGTGAGGCCGCAGCTGGAGTACTGTGTGCAGTTTTGGGCGCCGTACTTACGCAAGGATATTTTGGCCTTGGAGGGAGTGCAGAGGAGGTTTACTAGGCTGATGCCGGAGTTGAAGGGGTTGAGCTATGAGGAGAGGCTGAATAAACTAGGCTTGTACTCGTTAGAGTTTAGAAGAATGAGGGGAGATCTCATTGAGACATATAAGATGATGAATGGGATGGATAGGATAGAGGTGGAGAGACTCTTCCCGCTCAGAAAGGACAGTAGGACTAGGGGGCACAGCCTCAAGATAAAGGGGGGGGCGGTTTAGAATGGAGTTGAGGAAGAACTTCTTCACTCAAAGGGTGGTGAATCTCTGGAATTCTCTGCCCGTGGAAGTGGTGGGGGCTACCTCGGTAAATATTTTTAAGACGCGGGTTGATGGGTTTTTGATAAGAGAGGGGATTAAGGGTTATGGGGAGAGGGCGGGAATGTGGACCTGAGCCACGACAGATCAGCCATGATCTTATTAAATGGCGGGGCAGGCTCGAAGGGCTAGATGGCCTACTCCTGCTCCTATTTCTTATGTTCTTATGTTCATAATCTTCTACAGATTCTGTTCTACCAGAATGGTCATAGTTCATATGAATGGTCATAGTCATTCTATCAGAATGGTCATAGTTAAATTCATTTGATTAGTCTTTCTATGCTGCCAAGGCTTCTATTGACTTTTGAGAATAGTGCAGGAAAGAAAATTAATGCTAGAGGGAGGCTTCTTGCAAATGGGTTTTATAATCCCAAAGAGCAGTGAGTCCACGCACAGTCATGTGTGAACAGGAGGAAGACTCCAGGTCCTCCAGGGTGTCCTTCACCTCGAAAGAGAGGGGTGAAGATGCCATGCCTAGACAGAGGTCAGGTGAAGGGCTTAGCACTGGCCTGCTGCCTTTAAGATGGAGGCAAATCTGTAGAAGATTACTCACTGCCAGAAATGGTGGTGGAGGCAGGAATGCTCAAGACATTTACAACATATCTAGATGTGCATTTGCCATGCCAAGGCATACAAGACTATTGGCCAAGTGCTGGAGAATGAGATTGGAATAGTTAGGTGGTTTGTCTTTGACCAGTATGGACACAATGGGTTGAAGGGCATTTTTCTGTGCAGTACAGCTCTATGGCTTACATTCACTGAGGCACCAGGGATGCAGACTGCAGACAACCGTCCTTTAATAATGGCTCTCATCCAGATGAGGAGGCTGGCACAAGGCCATGAGGAACAAGAGCCAGAGCAGCGAGACGCAGCAGGGCCTCAAAGATCAATATGCTTGCAAATAGGGTTAACTACAGTGATATGCATTGGCTTGACCATGGATAAATTGCATATGGTGCTCTTATCTAAAAATGAGCAAAAGTCAATACTGGAGGCAGCTTTATACGTTCCAGGATGTGTTTGCTCACATCGTCAGCTCTCCAGTACAAGCTATAGCCTATAGGGCTCTGGAGGAGTATTAAGGGAATTCCTGGCCTGCATTGAGTGAATGGCTGTCTGGGTTCTATTTAAAAATGGTGCCTTGTCATTTGACTCTGAGGTAATAACAAGGTTGGCAACTTCCTAAGCTCCTTGCTAATGCACAATTAATAAGATGAACAGCATGTATTCAGCCACCCTGCTACCTAGTGGTAATTACACCAACTTTCCTACCCACCAGACTCCAGAATGGAATATTCCACACAATATGCCTGGAATTTCATGGAAAGCAACTGCATAACTTGGCAATTTATCTCTGCAAAAATGTTATTTTCACCACATCCCCATTTTTGTTTATTAATTTGTTTAGCCATCCATGCAAATGGTTAGTTTGAACCAGTATAAGTAATACAACTCACTTTGACCACAAGGTATCCAGTTAAGGACGCACCACCAGATGTTGAACATAGTTGCATGGTGATATACATGAAGAAATGTAATTTGGCTGGTCTTCTTCCGCAACACAAAAAATATGGTGTCCATAAATTCAATAGCTTTAGAAAAGTAGTACCACCACAGTACCTTAGCCACCTGTAAAATGAATACGAACATTCTTGTAACCAGTTGCAATAAGATACACACAACAGTAATTATCTGAACAAATTTTTTTTTAACTGAACTTCAATATAGTCAATTTTTTCCACATGCCACTGCGACCCTTTTAGCCATAGAAATAATTAAAAGCCAGTGCCAAGAGTCAACTCAAATTAGAATCACAGGGCAACCAAAGATCACACAATCTTATAGCACAGAAAGAGCCATTCAGTTCATCTTTAGGAGACATATCTAATTAGTTTTCCTTCACTGTTTACACGTGTGCTGCAATTTTTTGCTTTTTTAAATATATACATATCTTCACTTCATTTTTAAAATTTACCACTGAATCTGATTCTTTCACTCTTTCAGGCAGTTGTTCCAGGTCATCATGTCTCAGTGGAAAAAAATAAAACTTTCGGCTTGGAAGAATAGATTTCACTAATAGACCATCTTTTACAGGTCAATCCCTTGCAAACAGAGATTATACAGTACCTGTTAGTGTGTGTACCAGTCTATTTTTATTGAAGGTGTTTTTTCTACAAAGTTTGTGCACTGTTGATATTGAGACATCTGACTGGGGGAGTCCCAACGCCAACAATAATGGTCACCTGCTTTCTGAAATGCATTGATCAGTTGTTTGTAATACTCTAACAGTGACCCACATAATGGTTTATACAGTTCCAGGACAGTTTCTCCATCCTTGCATGCTATGACTTTGCTTTTCAAGGGAAAACATCTTGTATGTCCCAACATCCTTATTTACCCACCCTGCTACCTTCATGGATTTGTGAATCTTCACTCCAAGCATCCTACCATGCATTGTGTATTCCCTGGTAGTGATTTCCACCCCACTTGCATTATCCCACACATCTCCAAATTTAATTCCACTTGCCATTTTCCTGTTCATCTGACGAGCCTTTTGATACCGTGTTATGGTCTGTGGCTTTCATAGAAATCATAGAATAGAATCCTTACAGTATAGAAAGAGGCCATTCGGCCCATCGAGTCTGCACCGACCACAATCCCATCCAGGCCCTACCTCCATATCTCTACATATTTACCCACTAATCCCTCTAACCTACGCATCTCAGGACACTAAGGGAAATTTTAGCATGGCCAATCAACCTAACCCACACATCTTTGGACTGTGGGAGGAAACTGGAGCACCTGGAGGAAACCCACACAGACACGAGGAGAATGTGCAAACAGTGACCCAAGCCGGGAATCAAACCCAGGTTCCTGGAGCTGTGAAGCAACAGTGCTGACCACTGTGCTACTGTGCCACGTTCTTCCATTCTCGACCCACTTGGCCAATTTTCACATCAGTAAACCTTTTAATCATGCTCCCTATATTAACGCCCAAATAAGTGAAGCATATCATGTACAGTAATGGAGCCAAACTCAGCCTTCAGTGGAAATAGCTTTCCAGTCAAAAAACATTTGTCCAGCAGGCTCTATTGCTTCCAGACACGGAACCACTTTTGGATGCAACTTGCCACTTTCTGTTGGATCCAATCAACATATAATTTTCTGATCAGTGTTACAGAAAAACTTGTTGATAAATTTTTTTTGGGAGAACCCCAGTCATTGTCTCAGTGCCAAATTCGCATAAAAACAGGTGTCATTCACCCTAGTTAAAGCAGGATTTTCAAGGTGAATCTCCCACATTCTGAGCACTGCAGACTGCCTCAGGGAGATTCACATTGAAAGCCCGGAGGAGGGGTCGTGGCTATGCACCCTGAAAGCTGGTGGGGGGGGGTGGGGATGCGGGCAAAAGGCTCAGCCATGGGCGAGGCAGGGCCCCCACAAAAAGTCCCAGCCATGGGCTAGGCGGGGCCCCTGCAAAAAGGCCCTGCCACGGGTGAAGCAGGGCCCTCGCCCCTGCAGAACTACTGGCGTGAGGGAGGGATGGGACCCATCCCCACAGAACACCCGACATGGAGGGGGTACAGGGTCCACAGAACACCCAGTGTGGGGCGGTGTCCCGTCCCCACAGAACGCACGACCTTGCATGGTTAATGGCAGGGCCCTGGGTGCTGTTGAACTAGAAAGGCCTAGGGGCGTAGGTACATAGTTCCTTCAAAGTGGCATCCCAGATAGACAGGGTCAGAATGTTGAGTTGGGACATTATGTTACAACTGCAAAAGACATCAGTAAGGTCACATTTGGAGTAGTACATACAATTCTAGTCACCCTGCTATAGGAAGGAAGTTATTCAATTATAGAGGGTGCAAAAAGAGATTTACAAAGATGTTACCAGGACTTAGTGTTTGAATTATGAGGGGTTGGGACTTTTTTCCCTGGAGCGTAGGAGGATGAGGTTTATAAAATCGTGAGGGGCATAGATAAGATGAATAGCCATGGTCTTTTTCCCCGGGGTTGGAGAGTCCAAAACTAGAGAGTATAGGTTTCAGGTGAGAGAGGAGAGATTTAAAAGGGGACCTGAGAGCAACTTCTTTTCACAGGGGTTGTTGCCTATATGGAAAGATCTGCCAGAGTTGGTGGTAGAGGCAGGTACAATTACAAAATTTGAAAGATATTTAGATGGGTACGTACAGCAAAGGTTTAGAGGGGTATAGCCAAATGCAGGCAAATGGGATTAAGTTCAGTTTCTTTTTTCACCTGATGCATGCTTATTGACATCCAGGCATGTCTGGATTCAAGAAACCAATCGCTTTTCTTCGTGGGAGTATATTTGTTCCAAATCCCCCCTGCATCTTCCTTGACATTGCTCATTCTGACACAGATTTACCTTGAAGTAACTCTTTCCAGTCCACTTTCTACAAACTAGATCTCAGCTTCATAAAATTGGCCTTTCCCCAAATTTAAAACTGTTTTTCCAAAACAAAACTTTTAAGTTCAGTAGAAGTAGGACACTTCAGGAGTCATACCATTATAATAAATCACTGAAAGTTATGGATCACTGACTGCATCTACTTTAAGAAGTCTCTCAACATCAGGCTCACCCCAGTCCAACACCAGCACCTCCACATCATGGCCTGTATCTCTTTTAATTTAGATTGCTAGACTGGAGGGCAGAATGTTCCCTTCTTAAAGCTAAGTGCTGTGGTGTGTAGGTTCCACAAACAGACCTCCTGCTGGTTGGAGCGATGGGAAATGACAGCTGATGCCATTCATGGAAGCCAGTTAATTATGCGTAGTCTAGTACCTTGCCAATTCACCCCACCCCCACCTCCAACCCACAATGCAATCCACAGCAGGAAGAGGATGAATCCGCTGCGAGGATGAGTTCAGATATCAAATTCTCATCATACACTCAAAGTTATATATTGGAGACTCCTGAACAGTGTTAATGGGAGACACTGTCTCTCTCACGGATACATTGCACATCCTCAGCCCTTCCTGAGGAGAGTTTACTGCACACAAGGAGCAAGCCATTTTCCCAACCCCTGCTCCAAGCCTTCTCATCACGTACCTTCCTTTTGTCTTCATGCAATCCAAGCTTGCCCACATCAAGATGGAAAAACCTCAGATGGGAAGCGGGATGGCCAGCATCATGGAGCATGCCACCAAGTTGGCTGGGAAGGATTTCTCCTGTGGAAAAGGCAAGATTGGCTTCTCCCAGAAACTTAGTACAGGTGGTGCCTCCCTGAGTTGATCACATCCTGACATTCAGAGTGAGTAACATGCAATCTTGTATTCTGCCTGCTCATTAACTAAATCTGTCTTCTCCCTCTATTCGGCCCCAGCAGGTCCAGGCACACCAGACGGGTGAACATAAACAACAGCTGACCTAAAGGACAAAGCTGAGGGGCCATTAGAGAAAAGTCTACCACTACTTTCATTTGCACCCTTCACTAGCTCAGGGACACAAAGCTCAGTGGGTCATAGTTCAAGATTGAGCTCAGGGTCACTTTCTTGAAATCATCTCACTGACATGTTCCACAGAAGTCAGAGGCAGTGACCAGATCTCTGTAACTCAGGATTACTGGAGATCAGGCACCCACTGAGTCTGAGTCAGATAATGAGTGGTCATCAAGACAATGCTGGAGATGCAACAACTCAGCTTGGATCGTGTGGATGCGGAAAAAATGTTTTCACTAGTAGGCGAGACTGGATCTGAGGGCACCATCTCAGAATAAAGGGATGCCCCTTTAGAACCAAGATGAGGAAGAATTTCTTCAGCCGGGGGTGAACCTATGGAATTCATTGTGAAAGAAGATTGTGGAGGCCAAGTTATGGAGTATGCTTAAGATAGAGAAAGATGGGTT
Organism: Carcharhinus amblyrhynchos; assembly: GCF_965287045.1. Lineage (NCBI taxonomy): Eukaryota > Metazoa > Chordata > Chondrichthyes > Carcharhiniformes > Carcharhinidae > Carcharhinus > Carcharhinus amblyrhynchos. The sequence continues at coordinate 41,364,191 of NC_137325.1, forward strand.
CTTGATTGGTAAGGGGATTAAAGGTTATGGGGAAAAGGTGGGAGAATAGGGTTGAGAAACTTATCAGCCATGATTAAAAGGAAGAGTATATGGATGGGCTGAATGGTCTAATTCTGCTCCTACTCTATGGTCTAACAGCCCAGAACTTTAGGCAGATTGGAGGATGGAGGCATTCCGGTGAGATCTTCCAAATATCATGGCTTCAACATAAAAGTCCCAGAGGAAACAAACATGAAACTGGGAAATAGGAATACTGGTCTGAACTGTTCTTTTCCTTCTGGGCTGCCTTGTGGCCATCATGGGAAGGTGGCAACCACCTTGAAGATCTTGATCAAGTAGGTTTGCCAGATTTGCACTTGGACCTGCACATGGTTATAGGGCACTGATTCATCAGTGCTAGGACAGTAAAGAACCAAGACACCTTGACCTCCCTCCAGGTGTCCCTTATCCTCAATGAATTAGGGAGGGACCTTTTGACAGAGAGAGGAGTAGTAACAATTGGATACCCTGGTAGCCTCCACATAGCATACTCCAAGGGTGTCTGGCCACTCTGAATCCACTCTGCATCAAACTTTCTCCACTCTCTGTAGGTTTGAGGAGAGTGCATCTGCCTGAGCAGGACAGCCTCATCAGGTTGAGGTCCTGAGAACTTTGGACCAAAGAACATCATCATAGACAAGAGGGTGATAGGGTTAGGAAAATTAAGAAATATTACCATCAGTTCTGGGTCATAGGTGTTCAATCACTGTACATATCTTGTACTTCTGTAAATACATTTAATGTCAATGAGAATGGTTTGGTCATTTGAAAGCAGTGAGGATATTCACATATGTGCTCCCTTATTTGAGGGCAAGCTATCTTCAGCTATCTCACTTTAGCAGCTGCACATTCATGTGATGTAAAGCTCACTAAAGATAGTTACAGGAAACTTGTGTGACGTCAGGGAAATGTGCAAGAATTTTTATTGGAAGTGTGGTCTAAATGCATTTGCAACCTTAATTGTTTGAGAGCGCTGCTCCAAAGCCTTGAAGGGATCATTGCAGTTGTGTCTAAGTGGCATTGCGAAAGCACAAGGCCTTACACAATGTACTCATCTCAATGTCCACTGTTGTTTCTCATTAATGTGGCAGTAAGTTCTTTGAAGCAGTGCTTGCATTGTTTCAACTTCGACTGCCCAGAGAGCATTCAGGCTTCTGTGCTGATCTTTCCAGAGCTTGCTTAGTCTGTATTGACTTCAAATTGCACCTTCACTACTAGCCTTATTGCTGATACAGCCTTGTAACTGAGGCACAAACTCAGAGCGAGGTGACCAAGACACCAACCCTGATACTTCTCAAAACTACAGTGAGTAGAGAAGGTTTGATGTATTGATGACATGCACCACCTTACCAAACTTCCTTCTCCATTTTTAGATTTGGCACACTGATTAAAGTTGACTTTAACACAAATTTTGAATGGAGGCCAATTGTCCCATAAGCCATGCAAATTAGAGAAAGCATATTAGAGGCTATTATTAATTATCTGACATATATGCAGCAGCTGTGCTTTAACAGTTCCCTGCATTCCCAATTTTCACATTCCTGTGTTCAGACTAAAATGACTGTATTGTGTGCTTCCTTTCCAATTTGCCTAGTTATAAAGTCATAGAGGTTTACAGCATGGAAAAAGGCCCTTCAGCCCAACTTGTCCATGCTGCTCTTTTTGTTTTAAACCCCTCAGCTAATCCCAATTGCCCACATTTGGCCCTCTATACCCATCTTACCCATGCAACTGTCTAAATACTTTTTAAAGACAAAATTGTACCTGCCTCTACTCACCACCCTCAGTGAAAAAATTGCCTCCCTGGACCCTTTTGTATCTCTCCCCTCTCACCTTAAACCTATGCCCTCTAGTTTTAGACTTCCCTACCTTTAGGAAAAGATATTGACTATCTAGCTGGTCTGTACCCCTCATTATTTTATAGACCTCTATAAGATCACCCCTCAGCCTTCTATGCGCCAGAGAAAAAAGTCCTAGTCTATCCAGCCTCTCCTTATAACTCAAACCATCAAGTCCCAATAACATCCCACTAAATCTTTTCTGCCCTCTTTCTAGTTTAATAATATCTTTTCCATAATAGGATGACCAGAACTGTACACAGTATTCCAAGTGTGGCCTTGCCAATGTCTTGTCCAACTTCAACAAGACATCCCAACTCCTGTATTCAATGTTCTGACCGATGAAACCAAGCATGCCGAATGCCTGCTTCACCACTGTCCACCTGTGACTCCATTTTCAAGGAGCTGTGAACATGTACCCCAAGATCTCTTTGTTCTGTAACTCTCCCCAACTCCCTATCATTAACTGAGTAAGTCCTGCCCTGGTTCAATCTTCCAAAATGCATCACCTTGCATTTATCTAAATTAAACTCCATCTGCTATTCGTCAGCCCACTGGCCCAACTGATCAAGATCCCATTGCAATCCGAGATAACCTTCTTTACTCTCCACTATGTCACCAATCTTAGTGTCATCTGCAAACTTACTAACCATGCCTCCTATATTCTCATCCAAATCATTAATATAAATGACATAACAGTGGCTCCAGCACTGATCCCTGAGGCACACCACTGATCACAGGCCTCCAGTTTGAAAAACAACTCTGTAAAACCACCTCTCTGGCTTCTGTTATCAAGCCAATTGTATATTCATTTAGCTACCTCACCCTGGGTCTCGTGAAATTTAACCTTTTACATCAACCTACCATGCGGTACCTTGTCAAAGGCCTTGCTAAAGTCCACGTAGCCAGCATTAGCTGCACTGCCCTCATCTACCTTCTTGGTTACCCCTTCAAAAAAACTCAATCAAATTTGAGAGAGATGATTTTCCACTCACAAAGCCATGCTGACTGTCCCTAATTTGTCCTTGCGTCTCTGAATACCTGTAGATCCCTTCTCTCAAAATACCTTCTAACAATTTACCCACCACAGATGTGAGGCTCACTGGCCTGTAGTTCCCAGGCTTTTCCCCACAGCCCTTTTTAAACGAAGGCACAACATTTGCCATCCTCCAATATTCAAGCACCCATGACTATTGATGATTCAAATATCTCGGATAGGGGACCCTCTGACAGTGCGGCTCGCCCTCAGCACTGACCCTCTGACAGTGCGGCTCGCCCTCAGTATTAGTGTAAGAGTCAGTGTTAAGTGTGTATCCCAAACACTGATGGAGTATGTGAGGGAGGTACTGGGTTAGAATCTGCTGTGTTTGGAGACAGTGAGGAGAGTGGGTGAAGTTTCATTGGTGTATTTATTGGAGAGTGTGGTTACAGAGTGAGGCTGTCCTACCTTGGGAGAGACAGGGATAGCGATTGGACATGACTACTCTCAAACAGCACAAACAGGCCCTTCGGCCCACAAGTTACGCCGATCATATCCATACCTACTAGGCCTATCTACAACCCTCAATCCCATTAAATCCCATGTACTTATCCAGAAGTCTCTTAAAAGACCCCAGCGAGTTCGCCTCCACCACCACTGACGGCAGCCGATTCCACCCACTCACCACCCTCTGAGTGAAAAACTTACCCATGACATCTCCTCTGTACCTACTTCCCAGCACCTTAAACCTGCATCCTCTCATCGCGACCATTTCAGTCCTGGGAAATAGCCTATGAGAATCCACCTGATCTATACCTTTCAACATCTTATAAACCTCTATCAGGTCACCTCTCATCCTTCGTCTCTCCAGGGAGAAAAGACCTAGCTCCCTCAACCTATCCTCATAAGGCATGCCTCCCAATCCAAGCAACATCCTTGTAAATCTCCTCTGCACCCTCTCAATAGCCTCCACATCCTTCCTGTAGTGAGGCGATGAAAATTGCACACAGTACTCCAAGTGGGGTCTGACAAGGGTCTTATAAAGTTGCAGCATTACCTCCCGACTCCTAAACTCAATTCCTCGACTGATGATGAAGGCCAGTACACCATACACCTCCTTGACCACATCCTCCACCTGAGAGGCCGATTTAAGAGTCCTGTGGACCCGGACCCCAAGGACCTTCTGATCCTCTACACTGCTAAGAGTCCTACCCTTGATGTTATACTCCTTCATCCTATTTGACCTGCCAAAATGGACCACTACACATTTATCTGCGTTGAAGTCCATCTGCCACTTCTCCGCCCAGCCTTGCATCCTATCTATGTCTTGCTGCAACTTCTGACATCCCTCCAGACTATCCACAACACCACTAACCATCGTTTCATCGGCAAACTTACCAACCCATCCCTCCACTTCCTCATCCAGGTCATTTATGAAAATGACAAACAGCAAGGGTCCGAGAACAGATCCCTGTTCTGTTCCCATTCCACCATGTCTGTATTTCTGCCTTTTGTGTTGGGCTCCAGCTTCGCCATCCTTGTGCTGCCCTGCACCCACACCCCTCCCCACCTTTGCCAATTGTTCACCTTGTCTCTTTCCTTCCTGCCAGTATTTTTCCATTTCTTGACTCACTCCAAAATTTCCAGTTCTGCCTGCCAATGTCTGGAAGGGAGAATGCTGTCCAGAAAAACTGAAACAATAATTCCCTCTATGAAGTAATTACTCTTTATTTGTTAAAATTCTATAGACCTAGAGTAAAAAAACAAGTTGATCTTTTTACTCTCAATAAATATAAGGCTGATGAAAATCAAAACAAATGCTACTGAGAGAACATAAGACAGAACATAAGAACATAAGAAATAGGAGCAGGAGTAGGCCATCTAGCCCTTCGAGCCTGCCCCGCCATTCAATAAGATCATGGCTGATCTGAAGTGGATCAGTTCCACTTTCTCGCTTTCTCCCCATAACCCTTAATTCACCTATCAGAATCCTATCTACCCATGACTTAAATATATTCAGCGAGGTAGCCTCCACCACTTCAACGGGCAGAGAATTCCAGAGATTCACCGCCCTTTGAGTGAAGAAGTTCCTCCTCAACTCTGATCTAAACTGCCCCCCTTTTATCTTGAGGCTGTGTCCTCAAGTCCTGCTATCCTTTCTAAGCAGGAAGAATCTCTCTACCTCTACCCTATCCATCCCCTTCATTATCTTATACGTCTCTATAAGATCCCCCCTCATCCTTCTCAACTCCAACGAGTACAGACCCAGTCTATTTAGTCTCTCTTCATAGGCCAACCCCTCATCTTCGGTATCAGCCTAGTGAACCTCCTCTGCACTCCCTCCAAGGCCAATATATCCTTGCGCAAGTGCGGCGACCAAAACTGCACACAGTACTCCAGCTGCAGCCTCACCAGTACCCTGTACAGTTGCAGCAAGACCTCCCTACTTTTATATTCTATCCCCCTCGCTATAAAGGCCAACATTCCATCTGCCTTCTTGATCACCTGCAGACTGGGTTTTTGCAACTCGTGCACAAGGACCCCGAGTCGCAAAAACCCAGCCTGCAGGTGCAGCCTCTCTGGAACCATGCTCATGCCACCTCCATAACTTGCATGCTCCCATGTCCCCTTCATAGCCACTCATCCAGTACTTGCTATCAACAGAACACGGGTCTTACGAAAATTTTAAAGATTTAATGATCCGAAAGCTCTCAGTCATATATAAGTGATATTGAAAAAACTAATTTATGAAACCCATTCAAAAAATTAAATCTCCTCAAGTGCCAATCTGTTGTAATAACACAAACTTCAATTCACTAAACATACCATAAGAGTTAACCCTTTAATAACCTCAGAGCTGTAAATCACAACGTGAATTCCGCAGTTGCGAAGTTGTGAGTTTTTGAAATTCAGCCAAGCATTCATAATATGCTCACCTATAACAGCAGCAGTTGGGGAAATGCCAGCAGTGAAGCCCATTGAAACTAGAAACACATGTTTTTTTTTTCAGAAGTTACACCACGTTTTTAGTAGAACATAGAACATAGAACATTACAGCGCAGATCAGGCCCTTCGGCCCACGATGTTGCGCCGACCAGTTAAAAAACAATGACCCACTAACCTAAACCAATCCCTTTTCGTCCATAAACCTATCCACGGATCTCTTAAACGCCCCCAAACTAGGCGCATTTACAACCGCAGCAGGCAGGGCATTCCAATCCCTCACCACCCTCTGGGTAAAGAACCTACCCCTGACATCCGTCCTATAACTACCCCCCCTTAATTTAAAGCCATGCCCCCTCGTGCTAGCTTTCTCCATCCGAGGAAAAAGGCTATCACTGTCCACCCTATCTAAACCTCTAATCATCTTATATGTTTCAATAAGATCCCCTCTTAGCCGCCTTCTTTCCAGCGAAAACAACCCCAAATCCCTCAGTCTCTCCTCATAGGACCTCCCCTCCATACCAGGCAACATCCTGGTAAACCTCCTCTGCACCCTCTCCAAAGCCTCCACATCCTTCCTGTAATGTGGGGACCAGAACTGCACACAATACTCCAAGTGCGGCCGCACCAGAGTTGTGTACAGTTGCAACATGACGCTGCGACTCCTAAATTCAATCCCCCTACCAATAAACGCCAAGACACCGTATGCCTTCTTAACAACCCTATCTACTTGATTCCCAACTTTCAGGGATCTATGTACACATACACCTAGATCCCTCTGTTCATCCACACTATTCAAAGTCCTCCCGTTAGCCCTATACTCAACACATCTGTTATTCCTACCAAAGTGAATTACCTCACACTTCTCCGCATTAAACTCCATCCGCCACCTCTCGGCCCAGCTCTGCAACCTGTCCAAGTCTTCCTGCAAACTATGTAAACTATTAATTTTTCATTAAGTACTCCAGCAGAGAGTTTCTTTTCAGCTGTAGTCTGAATTATTTTCAATTTTAAAATATTAGGCATTTAAAGCATTTTCAATCTTGACAAGTAAAACAGACCTTAAACCCTACCCTTCATGAGCATTTATGTCAACTCTATCAAATCATGGTTCCCAAAGTGCAAATTGGGGTCAGTTTGAACTCAGCATTAAACCTAAATAGCCCAGCAGATTGAGATTTCCCATCTGAGAGATTCAGGCCCACTTCTCTCCCTGCGTATAAAAAAAGGGTGGGACTTACTATAAATGCCCAGTTTTCTGTATGTAATATATATGTCCTGTGTAATAGTCACACAATTTTCCAGGAGCATGTAATTATAGAAAGACAATCTTACGCAGCAGTATCTTTGTACTGGAAAACCTGACAGAAAACACCTGCAAATAAAAGATTTAAGGTATATGTATGTCTCTCTTAAGAAATATATACTTAGAACTTCCTATTCCTTTACTTGACTTTTATTTTATGGGGAAAGAAGCTTTGGAAACTTAAGAAAAGGGCCAAATGATCAAAATGCAAAGGGAAAAATGAAGTCTTGATGAAACTGCATTATTATATCTAAATAGATGAAAATGAAAGTAATAAAGGACCTTTAAAATGTTCTTACCTCAAGCATCCCCCCCGAACACAAGTAATGTTAACTGCTAGAGTGGCAAAAACACTGGAAAATTAACTCTGTAATCATAGAATCATAGAACCCTACAGTGCAGAGAGAGGCCCTTCGGCCCATCGAGTCTGCACCTAACACAATCCCACCCAGGCCCTACCCCCATATCCCTACATATATTATACCCACTAATCCCTCTAACCTGCCCTTCCCTGGACACTAAGGGGCAATTTCTTAGATTGGCCAATCAACCTAACCTAATATTCCACTCAGCTGGTTAAGACAATTAAACAACTTGAGGAGAGTTACATAATATCCCATCACTGACTAACCCACATCAACATGTACATTGAAAACACAAGATCAAATTTCACAGCCCTCTGCAGAGGAAGCTGACAGTGAGCTGTAAAATTCACTGCCTGAGTGGTGATGCCATACCTATTGCTATCACCTCAACCAGAATTTTACAGGTTTCTGGGGAGGCATTTGGTGACCTGCCTCTTGGGCCAACTGAAGCCCATGACGCCAATGACAGTCACGTAAGGGCCTTCTCCCACCCCCAGAGATAGTCCTCAGACCTGTATGTTACCCTCCATTGACTTGCCAAATTCAGCACCATATCCCCACCCTTGTCAAGTCCTGTCATCCTGGCCCCAGCAAAAATACCAGACTTACATACAGGTCCACGGTTCCTCAGTGTTGAGTAGACTGCAGTCCCAGCAGTGGTCCCTGTTCCTAATGTATCGTTGGTAACTTTTGGAAGATGGGTCTTGTTCCCAGATGGGGCAAAAGTCACGCCCTGACAATTAAAGATTCAATGGTCCTTAAGAGGGTAACAGGGTGCTGAGGGCAGCAATGTGACACAGTGATTAGCACTGTTGCCTCAGTGCCACGGACCTGGGCTCAATTCCGATCTTAGGTGACCTGAATGTGTGGAGTTTGCATATTCTCCCTGTGTCAGCATGCGTTTCCTCCGGGTGCTCCAGTTTCCTCCCACAGTTCAAAGATGTGCAGGTTAGGTGTTTTGGCTATGGTAAATGTATACGGTTACAAGATAGGGTGAGGGTTGGGCCTCGCTAAGAAGCTCTTTGAGAGTTGGTGCAGACTTGGTGGGCCAAATAGCTTTCTTCTGCACTATAAGGATTCTATAGATAATCACTGTCTCCACGCAAATTAGCAGTGAACATCTATGGAGTACCAGAAGTAAGCATCTTATTCTTTTTTTCAATTTTCTACCTCTGCCAACTTTGATCAAAAATGTATCCTTCACCATCTTAATGTTATAAATCATTGTCTCCATGTTATTAATTAAAATTAATTATATGGATATAATATGAAGATTGGGAAATATATTCTTTAAAATTCATGGTGGTCATTTTCTAGCACATGAACCATAATAAGATCAATTTCTGACTTCAATCGCTCAGGTCTAAAGACATGAAAAAGTCAGCTGAGAAATCTTATCTGCCCTAAACTGGCGCGTTTCGTCACAACAGTAGCACTGTTGTTGACCAAGATTAGCCAAGAGTAGGCTTCCCCTTGTACGACTGTGGAAGGCAGTGCTGTCCATGTGATGCACAGCATTCTCTAGGAATTACATTCAGCATTATTACCACATTGGAAATCTATTAGTTTTTTTGTCTCACCCTGATGTCAGTGTCGCCAGCAGCATGAAGATTCTGACACTGCAAGTTATATTTTCCTTCCCAGCTTGCCAGGACCAACTGTAAAGAACACAAACCAGTTATTAGGAAATGTGTTGATCGTGGTTCTATGTTCTATCAGGTTTAAGGTGCTGGGAAGCAAGGACAGAGGAGATGTTAGGGGAAGTTTTTCACTCAGCGGGTGGTGATTGAGCGGAATCGGCTGCCGTCGGTGTTGGTAGAGGCGAACTCGCTGGGGTCTTTTAAAAGACTTCTGGACGAGTATATGGGATCTAATGGCATTGGGAGTTACAGATAGTTCTGTGGCTTGGTAGGTATAGATGTGATCAGTGCAACTTGTGGGCCAAAGAGCCTGTTTGTGCTGTAGTGTTCTATGTTCTATGGTTGATCCAGAACCAGAACCACTAATAGCAATGAGTTCAGTGGAGAAATGCATAATCTTCACAGGTTACCATCTTCTTCGAATGGGAATAATTTGCTTTCAATTCCTCTTATGAATGATTTCAGCAAATGCCTTAGGGGGTTAGGTTGATTGGAAATGCTAAAATTCCCTTACTGTCAGGGTGACCAACAGATCAAATACATAGGGTTGGTGTCAGTGCAGGCTCAATAGACCGAATGGCCTCCTTCTGCACTGTACGGATTCTATGTTCGCCCAATCTATTTTTTTTATTATTGATTCGTCATTTTCAACCAACTGGTCTATAATTCCCTACAGATTTTTTCCTTTGCACCTTTCTTAAAAAGTAAAGGAATAAATCACAAATCAAGAAAATTTCAGAAGATTATAGTTAAGCATAAAGTTCTCACCTGCTTCCCATAAAACCATCTTCTCTGGTGGATTTGTCACTCTTTAATGCCATTAGTTTCTCCATTATTATTGTGGTTATGTTCATTTTGGGTGAATTTATATAGGGAGCATATTTAGGAATTAAATATTAGTTCCTTTGGGATGTCTGTCATGCTGATTTTTTTTTAAGTACTCTTGCAAATTATTCAACATGTCCACCATTTATCAATGACAATATCACCATTATCAGTTTCCAAAGGGCCCATATTGCTCCTAACTACCTTCCAGACAAGTACTTAAATCACCAAGGCTACCGACCAAGTGCTGGTAAATGGGATTAGTATAGATTGGTATTTGATGTGGCATAAACACGGTTGGCTGAATGGCCTGTTTCTGTGCTGTATGACTTGTTTTTCTAAGGTAATTTTAACAATATTTTCTGCTGATTTTGATATCCCCTGCATATGCTTTAAATGCTTCCTTTTAGTAATTCCCACCACGGTCTGTTTTGACATTCTTTACTCTTATTTGTGCGCAGATTTTGTGGTGCAGTGGGTAGTGTCACTGTCTTTCAGCCAGGTTCAAGACCACCTCAGCACTTGATCACCAAGGAAGGTGCATTCGTAATGCAGCCAAACAGATTGATTATTAACATGCAAATCTTTCCAAAACTAGGTAGTAAGAATAATAGAAATACCTGGTCAGGTGCGTGATGGAAAGAAAGTTGAAGCCTCTACTATCACAATCCATGCTCCAAAAGTGCATTTTGCCACAGGGGCTTGGACTCCAAATGAACTCTAACACCATCACCACTCTTATTTTTGGTGCCCTCTCCCATTTACAAGGATTTTTCCTTTTTTTGCAATTTTGTTTTTCATGCTGCATTTTTGAATGTAAAACTCTTTGTTTCCCCACCTTCCCCCACTTCCCATCATAATTCTTTTTTAGATACCCCACTGATTTTCTAACAGATTTTCCACGTGTAACTTGAAATAAGCCTTACTTATTCTCAAAACTTAATATTTGATCCATATTCCCATACAAACACTACTTTAAACTTTGTCATGTTATGATTACTATTTGATAAAAGTACACACATCATTAAGTTGTTAATATATCTAATCCTCATTCATTTATAAATCTAATATGCATGGTGGCACAGTGGTTAGCACTGCTGCCTCACAGTGCCAAGGACCTGGGTTCAATTGCCAGCTTGGGTCACTATCTGTGTGGAGTCTACATACTGTCCATGTCTGTGTGGGTTCTCTCCGGGTGCTGTGGTTTTCTCCCACTGTCGGAAGGATGTGCTGGTTAGTTGCAGTGGCCATGCCAAATTCTCCCTCAATGTACCCAAACAGGTGCCAGAGTGTGGTGACTAGGGGATTTTTACAGTAACTTCATTGCAATGTTAATGTAAGCCTACTTGTGACACTAATAAATAACCTTAATACAGCAAGTGTTCTTCTTGATTGTACGACAGGACATTGGGGTCCTGAAGCTGACAGCAATGTCTGGATCAAATTTGGGGCCCAAACACACACTTGCTGGCAATCATCCTGGAGGCAGTCTCCAAATAGGCCTCCCCTGTACTGGTCATCTTGCTTCTGATGCTGTTTGCCCAGAAGATAAGTAGCTCTAGATCCTCAGCATTCTCACCGAGAGAGGTGGGCACAGCTGAAGTGGATTGGAGACAACACAGACACACCTGCTTGCCAGCATATTAATTATCAAAAAGAGCCTGCACCTAGATTGGTATGTGAATTGGGCTGGAGAGGAAAGCACTCTGCTGGATTAGACTTGGCCTCATTTGTGGCCTTCCATTAATGCGGTGCCCTGTTTGTGACATGGAGCTTTTGGCTCAATAATCCCTGCCTACCACAACATAGTAAGAAGCCTCAAGTCTTACTGTGCTTATCCCAGTCCAACGCTGGCATTTCCACATCATGGCTACCACATGGCCAGCTACATTGCAGAGGCTGCCAGCTCAAGCAGCTTTGCAGCTGGTAAAATGGTGGAGTGGCTACAAACTGAGGGCTCAACAATGTTAATTGGCTGTTTGCCTTTGCACAGGGCCCAGCAGAGCCTACTGTTATATCAGATTTGAACACCAAACGTTGTGCAGATGGTAATCAACAAAGGCCTTTTTAGTCCATGATTAGCATCAGAAGGCCTACATAGCTCTACTGTTGAACTTTTGTTATTCATTCCTTGATATAAAAAACAAACCTTAGAGACTGTAAATGTCCAAGAATTCCACAGCCTTGGTAGATGTCCAGGTAGGTTTACATAACACAATCTTCCAGGAGAGGCAATCCCCATCCAATTGCAACTCTGTTCTTTTATCATACCTTAATCTGAAGTTCCACATTTCTCACCTGGACCCTGATTGCTGAGAACTATCCAGTTCACCTGATGTGGAGCCCTTTCTGTACAGGACAACAGCATCAAGGGAAATGAAGTCATGAATCTCCCTTATAGCACTAACTGCTGGAAGTTTAAAGGTCCCAGCCACTTGGACAGTACAGAAAGTATGTGTGCAGGGTAAGTGGGCAGAATGGATTGGGGAGGATAGTCGGCTCAGTTGTGAAGGTCATCGGGGAGAGGGAAAGGTGGGGCAGGGATATTTGGAGGGTTTTGAAGTACAGTTGCAGGTGGAGATTCATATAAGAGTGGAGAGTTGGAGGAGATTTTGGGAAGATAGTCAGGGGATTAGTAATCGTGGGGAGAGTTCAAGCTAGGTCAGTACCATAGTTATCCAGTAGTTAGAAGCTGTTAACTCTGTGACCTTTTCTTGAGGTAACTATACTGTAGAAAGTTGGAACCATCCAAAGTCCCCAGTTTAAATTAGAGTTTTGGATGGTTCCAGATGCAGTGCCAATGGAAGTTTTTATTCTCTGGTGATTCCCAATCCTTACAATGTGAGTTTCTGGGGGTCTGCCAGGACATCTTCACAGAATTGTTACAGTGCAGAAGGAGGCCATTTGACCCATTGCATCTGCACAGGCTTTCTAAACAAACAGCATAAGCACGATCACACAACCTCATCCTCCCATTGTTCGGCGAGGCAAGGTGGTAAGACTGCACATGAAGTGAGATTTCAGAAACCCACAGTTTCAATTTTCCAGCCACTTTTTCCAGGCATGAACTGCTTTGTGTCCAAACATGTCAATTTTCATGCATATGAATGCATTTCAATATAATTAGCAAGCATGGCATGCAATCATTTCACCACCCCCCTCCCCCCACTTCACTTTAACCATCTCATCGGTCAGATGCCACACTGGTGAGAATTACAGCTTCTCTATACAAGTGAGTTTCAGGCACAGCAGTAATGATGGGGAAAGGAGTTGAGTACCAGTAGGCACCAACCTCTGTGGTGCAGGACAGCGTCAACTGTGGCCCCCAACTGTACTGAGGTCGTCACAGTTACACTGCCATCTGTCAGTTACACTGACAGCTCTGTGCTGACTGCAGGCATTCCAACCCAGGCTCCATGATCAGAAATCAGAGCAATTAAGTCAGCTGCTGCTCAAGGGAATTCTGCAAGTGTTAACACAGCTCTTCACACTGCATGGACTCTGCAGTGCTGCCCTCGATTGGAAGCCATCTCGTACTAATCACAAGGGTATTCCTTCCCATCTGTCTGAACTGCAAGCCATTCCTGGAAGCCACTTCACCAGACATCCAGATGATGTATATACGGCATGCCTATACTTCAAGGGTATAATGGTGACCCCCACACAGCCACCCACATACTCTCTATGCCCCTTCATGGCGAGAATGCAGTGACAGTCATCAACTCATTGAGAAGGCATATGGCACCAGGGATGGTATCGGGTTGCCACTGTGACATTAATGTACTTCCTTAAAAGCTTTTTTTAAGAAAATCATGCTCTCTGCAGCTGTCATCTCACAGCCTTAACTGATGTCATTATGGCACAGGCTGATCTGGAGATGTCCTTTTAGTGCTACTTCAATAGCTTAAATGGGTGCGTTTATTTTAACTCTGGGTTGTTTTATGATCATGCATTGTTAGCAGGAGAGTCGTGTGTTTTTGGAGAGTTTTTTTTCCCCTTTCCAGTAAGTGAAAGGTTTTATTTTCTGTTTGGCTGCAGTTAGTGTTGCGTGTTAGAAGGGACAGCAAGCGTGAAAAGAAGCGTTTCTCTTTCTCCCTGTTTTGTTTGGAAATTCTGCTGTTATCTGAAAGCAAGATCTTGCCTTTCTGAAGGCGAGAATCTGCTGCTGGTGGTTTGAGCAGTCTCTCCCTGTTGTTTCGATTTCAAGTGTTCTGAGCGTCAGGAGACCCACAGCGCTCATCCAAAGAACTTAAGTCCAGTATCACGTGAGCATTAGTCTTTGCTCTGTTAAAAAATGTATTTTGTCAATGGGATTGGTTTGATTGGAACACACCAGATATTTTTAGGGATGTTTTGCTTCTTGTTAGCTATATTCTTAAATAAAATGCTTGATTAAAAGCTCCCTAGAGGGTCATTTGAATTATACCTGAAGTAAAACATATCATGCTTAACCTCACGAAATTCAAGATGCAAAACTTGTGATCCAGACAGGATCCACAGAACACTTTGGAGCTTTTGACTTGACCCATAACAACACAAGGGGATACGAGTTGCTGGGAGCAACTGCAGGTCCCAGGATGGATAATATCATGGACACTCTCTTTCCAAGGTGGGGTACCAGGATACAGAGGAAATGAAATCCCTAGCAGTTTGGGATGTGCATGTCCTTCAACGAGCTGCTGGATTTTGTGTCCACTGCCGTGGTAAGGAGACAGTGCGGCAGCCTTGTCAGGTCCATGCAATCAATTTCAATGTGGGCCTGGCCCAGCAGAAAGCCCGCTCTGCAGACTTTGCTGCCATTGTAGGCATGCCAAAAGTACAGAGGGCTATTGATTGCATGCACGTTGCCCTGCGGTCCATCCCCAAACCATCTGGCCCTGCATTTCATCAACAGAAAGGGGCCCTTCTTCCTGAATATGCAGATCGTGTGCAACCACAGGATGAGCATCATCACATGTATGCATGCTGCTTGAGGAGCAGGCAATATAGCTTCATCCTGCTTGGACATCCAAGGTCTTCAAAGACCAGTCTAGGCTGTCGGGATGACATATGGGAGACAAGGGCTACTTGCAAAGGACTTGACTGATGATGCAGAGGCCAGGAACCAATGCAGAGATAATGGCACACAGTCCATCATTAAATGCATCGGACTCCAATGGCACAATGGTCAGCACTGCTACCTCAGTGCCAGAGACCTGGATTTGAATCTCAGCTTGGATCATTGTCTGAGTGGAGTATGCACATTAACCCTGTACCTGCGAGGGTTTCCTCTGGGTGCTCCAGTTTCCTCCCACTGAAAGATGTGCTGGTTAGGTGCATTGGCCATTCTCCCTTCAGTGTATCTGAACAGGCGCCAGAATGTGCCAACTAGAAGATTTCACAGTAACTTCATTGCAGTGTTAATGTAAGCCTACTTGTGACACCAATAAATAAACTTTAAGCACCTGAGGCATTGAACTGGATGATTGAGCCCCTGACCTTCACTCTGACGTGGCTCCAAGCACAAGTACATGATCAGAGAACAGATATGAGTGAGACTTGTGTGGTACAGAGCTGCATCACAGCGTGTTGCATGGTGAGTCATCATCACCTTCCTGCCTGGATCAGTAACTCACTAACAGCCAACCCAGGCCCATCACCCTGGTGCAATATCAATGGGCCCCAATTTTGGGGGGGGGGGGGGGTTGGGTCATATGCTCCATGGGTTTGGGGGGCAGGTGATAGATCCTATCAAGTAAACTGGAGCACCTGGGGGAAACCCATGCAGGCATGGAAAGAACATGCAAATTCGGCAAAGACAAAGACAGTGTCCCAAGCCAGGAATCAAACCCAGGTCCCCCACACTGAGGCAGCAGTGTTAACCACTGTGCTGCCCTGTGGGTTGGGGGAGGGAGGATGCTGCTGGTTGAGAAGGGGTTGTCCCAGGGTCTATTGGTTGCTGGGGTGTCATGTCAGGCTATGTCCCACAGTGGGCCTACAGGGACAGCTTGGAATGAGCTTTTGGAGTCCTGCGCCAATCACGCATCTGGCTCAGGCACTGGGAAACGGGGATCACATACTCAGTGGGCCGAAGGGCCTCTCCCGTGTAGAATGACACGTGAGCCTCTCACAGTAGGGTAAGGTTACAGACATCCCTGTGGGTTGTGAATCACAAATCTGTGGGGTGAAATGACATTTACTGGTGAAACTAATAGTGCAATAACATTGTGCCACCATACTGCCCCAGGGGTTAGCGCTGCTGCTTTACAGCGCCAGAGACCCAGATTCGATTCCCGGCTTGAGCCACTGTCTGTGGAGTCTGCGTGTTCTCCCCATGTCTACATGGGTTTCCTCTGGATGCTCCTATTTACTCATACAGTCAAAGATGTGCAGTTTAGATTGATTGGCCACGCTAAATTGATCCTTGGTATTGGGGGTTTAGGAGGGTAAATTTGTGGAGTTATGGAGATAGGGCCCTAGGTGGATTTGTGGTTGGTGCAGGCTCGATGGGCCGAATGGCCTCCTCCTGCACTGTAGGGATTCTATGAAGTGCTGATAGTTAACAGGAAAGAGATATTCTGAACAGTGCATATTTCCCGAAATCTTACTAGTGCAGCCCTTTACACTTGCCTTCTTGATGACCCGACAACCTCTTACTCTTTCGAGGCCTACCTCTCCATCTAGGTGCCCCACAGGATGTATATCGGAGGTGTAGGCAGTCAGCTGCATTCTGCGCCCCATAGCCTTAGCTATATCTTGGAGGGCCCTGGCTGGCTTTCTGGTGTCACAGTCATATCAGTGCAACTTTGTTCATCCCACAGCCCATGAGGTGCACCAGTATCAGGAAGGATGGGATTTGAAGGGACGAGCAATGGCCAAAGTCTCCTGGAGAGAGGCCCTGGCACAGGCACCAGTCCTCCTTCCTCCAACAGGCCCTAGTCCTTCAGTGGGATGGAAGAGCAGCTGGACTGAGCTTCGAAGCCCTACCAGCCCTGCAAGTTTAACTGCTTTGACCCCAGGGAATGCAAGCCCTCAGTGATGGCCCTCCAAATTTTGGCCAAGATCGCAAAGCCTGCAGCATGGGCCATCAGACTAAGCAAAGCCCTGGAATGCCTCAGTGATTGTCCACTGTGGTTCGAGAATGTTCTTGAAGCCCCCACCTATGGTCCACTGTGAATCAGCCATGCCTTGGACCCTGTCACCCATAGCAACCACTTCCTGATCCAGGCTTTGCAAGGATGGCATCTGTAGTGGAGTGTTGACCTGGGTACCCCGTAATACCCTCTTCACCTGCAGCCTTGCAGCTCCTGTAGTGTTGCTGACAGCCCCTCCTGCATTCTCCGGCTCTGCTGCCATATCTCCAGCAGCTTAGGGAGAACTAATTGCAGTGACGCACCACCTGGCTTGGGGCCAGCTGATTCCTTGCCTCCAGCAGTTCTCCAAATGCTTGAGGCCTTGGACATTCCTGCCTTCACCAGATGTACATCAACAGCTCTGTTGTGCTTACCAGACAGTGACTCAGAAACCCTCACTACTAATTGTCCCATTGTATGATACATGCCACTTACTTGAGATATGTTGTATGAATGAAGGATTGGCAGATGCTCACTTCTATGTTGCATGCAGACCTGGCTGTCATTCATGATCCTGTCCTCCTCCTCCTCCTCTTCCCCCACCAGATCCAGGACACTCTTCTCAAAGATGAGGATTCGCAGGTCAGGGACCCCACTTCCTGTTTTCGCCACTCCCAGCAGTTATGTGCCATCTTCTCTTATGGGCATAGAGGGGGATTGAAAGCCTAATGGCTGAAGGGCACAAGATGTCAGGAGTGGCGTGAATCGGATGGGGTCTGTGTCTCAGCAGGCACAGTTGTGATGGGGATGCCAGAGGAGTTGGAGGAAGATAACATAAGAACATAAGAAATAGGAGCAGAAGTAGGCCATCTAGCCCTTCGAGCCTGCCCCGCCATTCAATAAGATCATGGCTGATCTGTCGTGGCTCAATTCCACTTTCGCGCTTTCTCCCCATAACCCTTAATTCCCTTGTCCGTCAAAAACACTCGTGACTTAAAATATATTTAGCGAGGCAGCCTCCACCACTTCAACGGGCGGAGAATTCCAGAGATTCACCACCCTTTGAGTGAAGAAGTTCCTCCTCAACTCCGATCTAAACTGCCCCACCCCTTATCTTGAGGCTGTGCCCTCTAGTCCAGCTATCCTTTCTAAGTGGGAAGAATCTCTCTACCTCTACCCATCCATCCCTTTCATTATCTTATATATCTCTATAAGATCCCCCCTCATCCTTCTAAACTCCAACGAGTACAGACCCAGTCTATTTAGTCTCTCTTCATAGGCCAACCCCTCATCTCCGGTATCAGCCTAGTGAACCTCCTCTGCACAATATATCCTTGAGCAAGTGCGGCGACCAAAACTGCACACAGATGCTAGGTGGTCGGGTTCTGGAAGGCCACAGGGTGTCGGCAGTGAGTCAATATTGCAGGTGCAATGGAAGGGCCTGATGGCAGGATGCGACAGTCACACTTGCTGCCCGAACGAGGCAATTTGTTTTCTACTGGCACTAGCAACTGGTTCATGCAGTGGTAGCCAGTGCAAGGGCACTGACCACCACCTCCCAGGCCTCATTGCTGGTGCAACCACAGGCTAATCACCCATCCGCAGAGTAAAAATGTCCCTCCTCTCCTCAACTGTGTCCAACAGACAGCCTAGCTCTCCCTCACTAACTCTTGGGGCAGTTTTTCTGGGTGCCATCTTCCTGGCATGACTGCTTGTGTGTCCACCATTAGTGTTTATATGCAGCTCTCCATTTTGGACGAGTCACGCACCCAGAGGGTCCCTTCTGCGAGAATCACATTGAGACTATTTAATTGCACTGTCTGTCATGAGATTGTGACTCGCGGCTCGCTGAAAAATCGTATCATTCACTCCCGTTTTTTACTCATTCAGCAGTTAGAATTTTTTTGTAAGATCGCACACCATGACTGGGTCACTCCCCCATCTTTTCCCCATACCACTGCACATTGTTTCTGTTGAGGTAATCATCTGATGTCCTTCTGAATGCATTGATTAAACCATCCTTGATCACACTTCCAGGCAGTGCAGTCCTGACCCAAATCACTTGTGTGAAGCAGCTTTTTCGCACACCATATTTGCTTCTTTTGCAAATCAGTTTAAATCTGTGCCCACATACTTGATCCATTTAAGATTGTAAACAGTTTCTCCTTACCTACTCTGTATAGCCCCTTAGTCATGATGCGGAGATGCCGGCGTTGGACTGGGGTAAACACAGTAAGAAGTCTCACAACACCAGGTTTAAGTCCAACCAGTTTATTTGATAGTTTATTTGATAAAATAAACTGGTTGGACTTAAACCTGGTGTTGTGAGACTTCTTACTGTGTTAGCCCCTTAGTGTCAGGGGATTAATGTGTTTATCCTCCAGAAGGAACTCTTCAATTGTAGGCAATAAAATGAAACAAAACTTACTCCAACTTAAGGGGGAGGCAATGGAAGCACAGTGGTTAGCACTGCTGCTTCACAGCTCCAGGGTCCTGGGTTTGATTCCCGGCTCGGGTCAATGTCTGTGTGGAGTTTGCACGTTCTCCTTGTGCCTGTGTGGGTTTCCTCCGGGTACTCCAGTTTCCTCCCACAGTCCAAAGATGTGCAAGTTAGGTTGATTGGCCACGCTAAAAAATTGCCCCTTAGTGTCCTGAGATGCATAGGTTAGAGGGATTAGTGGGTAAAGCCTGGGTGGGATTGTATTCGGTGCAGATTCGATGGGCCGAAGGGCCTCTTTCTGCATTGTAGAATTCTATGATTATAAATCAAAGAAAAAAGTTTTAATACAGAAATTTCATTCCTCCAACACTTGAACCTTCACCCTGGGCCATTCCATGCTCTCAACATTCCCAACAGGCGCTTATTTATTATCACATCGTTTTGTCACTGGTTACATAGCTTACTGACCCTTACAGCTTGTTACCATTGGATCTGTTGTAGTGTGACCAATTTTATCATTAGTTACATTCTAACATAGTACAAGAGATTATGGAGATAGGACCTGTGTGGGATTGTTGTCTGTGCAGGCTCAATGGGCCAAATGGTCTCCTTTTGCGCTGAGGAATTCTATGATGCTATGATTCATCTGGCCCAGATAAATCATCAACTTAAGTACAGACAGCCAATCTAATACAAATCAAGTCTTTGAACTTTGAACCTCTTTAAAGGCAGCCCATTAATCAAGTCATTAATTTCAAATTATTAGGCCAGGTACATTCTCACTCAACTGAAGTTTATCCACCCCAATTATTCTTAGTCTGAATCCTTGTCCTTTTCCATAGCCAACTTAAATTTATGATACAAGGATCACTGTCCCTTAAATTCTCCTTTGATCTACTTGGTTTACCTTATTCTCAAAAATCAGGTCCTCTCTCTTTAGATTTGAAAAGTATCACAGAATCCCTACAGTGTAGAAGAGGCCATTCGAGTCTGCACTGACTCTGACAGATTATCTTACCCAGACCCTCTCCCTGTCCTATCCTCATAACTTTATACATTTACCATGACTATTCCATCTAACCTACGCATAGAAACTAGAAGCAGGAGTAAGCCATTGAGCCCTTCGAGCCTGCCCCATCATTCATTTTGATCATGGCTGATCATCGAAGTCCACACCCTGATTCCCCATATCCCTTGATCCCTTTAGCCCATGGAGCTATATCTAATTTCTTCTTGAAATCAGACAACAATTTGGCCTCAGCTACATTCTGTGGTAGTGAATTCCAAACATTCACCACCCTCTGGGTGGAGAAATTTCTCCTCACCTCAATTCTAAAAAGTTTACCCCTTATCCTCAAACTATGACTCCTAGTTCTGGACTCCCCCACCATTACAAACATTCTGAATCTAACCTGTCAAACCCTGTTAGAATTTTATAAGTTTCTATGAGATCCTCTTGCATTCTTCTAAACTCCAGTGGGTATAATCATAACCAACTTAGTCTTTCCTGAAACGACAGGCCTACCATCCCAGCGGTCAGCCTGATCAACTTTCGCTGCACTCCCTCTATAGCGAGGGCAACCTTCCTCAGATAAGGACACCAAAACGGCACACAATACTCCAGGTGTGGCCTCATCAACGCCCTATACAATCGCAGCAAAACATTCCTATCCCGTACTCAAATCCTCTTGCTACAAAGGTCAACATACCTTGGGGATGGCATGCTGGCACAGTGATTAGCACTGCTGCCTCAATGCCAGGAACCCAGGTTCAATTCCCAGCTTGGGTTGTTGTCTGTGTGGAGTTTGCACATTCTCTTGTGTCCACATGGGTTCCTTTTGGGTGCTCCTGAGTCCGAAGATGTGCAGGTTAGGTGGATTGGCCATGCTAGATTGCCCCTTAGTGTTTGAGGGTGTGGGATGGGGGTGGGAGTGGGAGGGAGAAGAGACTAGCTAAAGTAAAATGCATGGGTTATAGGTTGGGGCCTCGGTGGGATTGTAGTCAGTGCAGATTCAATGGGCTGAATGGCCTCTTTCTGCACTGTAGGATTCTATGAACTCGATGAAATATTTGCCTTCTCTACTGCCTGATGTATGTCTGTGCTTTCTTTCAGTGATTGATATACGAGGATACCAAGGTCTCGCTGAGTTTGCACCTCTCTAAATCTACTCCCATTCAAGTAATAATCTGTCTTCTTATTATTGCTATGGAAGTGGATAACCTCATATTTATCCACATTATATTGCATCTGCCATACATACGCCCACACACACAGCCTGCACAAATCACACTAAAGCATCTCTGCATCCTCCTGTCAGCTCAACCTCCCACCCAACTTGGAAATCATCTGCAAATTTGGAGATAATACATTCAATTCGCTCCTCTAAATCATAAGAACATAAGAAATAGGAGCAGGAGTAGGCCATCTAGCCCCTCGAGTCTGCCCCGCCATTTAATAAGATCATGGCTGATCTAATAGTGGTTCAGTTCCAAATACCTGCCTATTCCCCATAACCCTTAATTCCCTTATTGGTCAAAAATCTACCTACCCATGACTTAAACACATTTAATGAGATAGCCTCCACTGCTTCAATGGGCAGACAATTCCAAAGATTCACTACCCTCTGAGAGGAGTTCCTCCTCCATTCTGTTCTAAATTGACTCCCCCTTATTTTGAGGCTGTGCCGTCGAGTTCTTGTTTCCTTTCTAAGTGGAAATAATCCCTCTGCCTTTACTCTGTCTAGCCCCTTCATTATCATACATGTCTCTATAAGATCTCCCCTCAGCCTTCTAAACTCCAATGAGTACAGGCCCAATCTTCCCTCATCACAATCTCTCCTCATAAGCTAACCCCATCATCTCCAGTGTCAACCTGGTGAACCTTCTCTGTACTCCCTCCAAGGCCAATATATCCTTTCACAAATAAGGGGACCAAAACTGCACACAATACGCTAGTTGCGGCCTCACCAGTACCTTGTACAATTGCAGCAAATCCTCCCTACTTTTATACTCCATCCCCCTCGTGATAAAGGCCAACATTCCATTTGCCTTCTTGATCACCTGCTGCACCTGCAAACTGAGTTTTTGCGATTCATGCACAAGGACCCCCAGGTCCCTCTGCATAGTAGCATGTTGTATGTTGTAATTTTTCACCATTTAAATAATAGTCCATTTTACTATTATTCCTTCCAAAGTGGATAACCTCACACTTGCCAACGTTATACTCCATCTGCCAGATCCTTGCCCACTCACTCAGCCTATCCAAATCTCTCTGCAGACTTTCCGCGTCCTCCACGCAATTCCCTTTCCCACTCATCTTTGTGTCATCAGCAAACTTTGTTACCCTACACTCAGCCCCCTCCTCCAGATCGTCTATGTATATGGTAAACAGTTGAGGCCCCAGCACCGATCCCTGCGGCACACCACTAGTCACCAACTGCCAACCGGAAAAGCATCCATTTATTCCAACTCTCTGCTTCCTGTTAGAAAGCCAATCCTCAATCCACGCTAACACCTTACCCCCAACTCCTTAATCTTGTACAGCAACCTTTTGTGAGGCACCTTATTGAATGACTTCGGGAAATCTAAAGACACCACATCCACCAGTTCTCCTCTGTCAACCACACTCTACATCTTCATAAAAATCCAGAAAATTTGTCAAACACGACTTTCCCTTCATGAATCCATGCTGCGTCTGCTCAATTGAACCATTCTTTTCCAGGTATCCTGCTAATTCTTCCTTAATGATGGACTCCAGCATTTTCCCAACTACGGACGTTAAGCTAACCGACCTGTAGTTACCCATCTTTTGTCTCCCTCCTTTTTTTGAAACAGTGGCGTCACATTAGGTGTTTTCCAATCAGCTGGCACCTCCTCAGAGTCCACCGAATTTTGATAATTTGATAATCATCTGCTAGCACAGATCCCTGCGGAACACCAACCGGCATTCAGAAGATCATTTATTTATGCCAACTCTTTGCTTCCTATCTATCTCAAAGTACATGGGATTGCAGGTAATGTCTTAAGTTTACATCCCAGGACCCTAGGGGCAATTTAGCATGGCTAATCTACCTAACCTGCACATCTATTGATTGTGGGAGAAAATCAAAGCACCAGGTGGAAACCAAGAAGGCAGCACAGTGGCACAATGGTTAGCACTGCTGCCTCACAGCGCCAGGGAGCTGGGTTTGATTCCCAGCTTGGGTCACTATCTATATAGAGTTTACACATTCTCCCAGTGTCAACGAACCCAGACACAGGGTGAACATGCAAACTCCACAGTCACCCAGGACCAGAAATAAACCCATTTGAGATCCGTCCAACTACAGTGGTGTCATCAGCAAACTCGAAATTAAGTTGGAGCGAAATTTGCCCACACAGCCACAAATGTATAAAGGAGTATATTAAGGGGCTAAGGACACAGTCTTGTGGGTCACTGGTGTTGAGGATAATCGTGGAGGTGGTGTCATGAATAATATACATACACAGTGCCTTATGTGCCAGATTTATTATACTTTTATAAACATTAACTCTGCTGTTAGATAGGACTTACCTTTACAAATCTATACTGACTCTGGTCAATTCCAAAGACTTTTAGACTGAAAGTTTCATTAAAAATATTGTGAGAATTTTGTTAGATGGCCTTATTTGTTTTGCTCCAAATCTGGACAGGGGTACATCAATAAATGAATTCTACAATTCATTCAGAATTTAGGCAAATTCTTACCTCAACAAACATGTAGAGCGAGAGAAGCATTACTCCAAGATTATATATTATTAAGTGAATCCTGAGAGAGAATGCTGGTTTGTCTTTCATATACTTTGTTCCCAGCCAGATAGCCAACAGGTAGAATAGTGTAAGGAGGAATGTAGGTAAATAGGAATCCAGCATAAGCCATCCTCTAACCCTGGGATCTAAAAAGGAAAAGAAAATCACTTCAGATTTGGATACCTATGTTTAACAATTATTACATTAACACCCAAATATCCTTGATTAAGTGTAACCAAAACCTTCTTGAGTAATTTCAGAAATTAAATCAACAAAAAAGTGGATGCTTTGTTTAGCTAAAATTTACATTTTTTGTACTTATGCTATTACTCTTTAAAATCCGTGAAAATACTTGGCATCACCACATTAATCTGTTGTCAGGAGTCTTTGGGCTGATTTTAACTTTTAGACATTTGAAAAGTGGAGAACACAGGCAACCTGGCCT
The DNA here is from genome assembly GCF_965287045.1 of Carcharhinus amblyrhynchos. Taxonomy (NCBI): domain Eukaryota; kingdom Metazoa; phylum Chordata; class Chondrichthyes; order Carcharhiniformes; family Carcharhinidae; genus Carcharhinus; species Carcharhinus amblyrhynchos. The sequence goes on from NC_137325.1 coordinate 41,388,831, forward strand.
TTCCCGGGGTAATTTCAGCTGTTTCATCAATGGCCTCCTCTTCAAAGGTCAGAAATGGGGATGTTCACCAGTGATTGTATAATATCATTCACACTTCCTTAGATACCAAAGAAATCTGTGCCCACGTGCAGCAATGACTGGAAAACATTCAAGCTTGGGCTGACAAGTAGCAGACAATGACCATCTCCAACAAAATAGAATCTAACCATCTACCCTTGGTAATCAACGGTATGACCTTCAAGGTGACATCCTGGGTGTTACCACTGACCAGAAACTGAACTGGACGAGCGATATAGATACAGTGGCTACGAGAGCAGGTCAGAGGCTGGGAATCCTGTGGCAAGTAACACACCTCCTGACTCCCCAAAGCCTGTCCACTATCTACAAGGCACAAGTCAAGAGCGTAAGACATATTCTCCATCAATATAACCTTTATTTCTTTCTTTGGAGCATGCAATTTAAGAACACAATATAGATAAATTTTTTTGCATGGCCATGCACACTTGATAACTTAAATGAGCAAACGCGTATACAGCTTGCATGGTGACTTTCGGGCTCCAATGGAACACAACGTGGAAAAATGTAAAGTTATCCACTTTGGTAGGAAAAACAGAAATGCCAAGTATTTCTGAAACGGAAGGGAGTTGGATGTGTTAATGTCCTTGTTCATAAGTCACTGAATGCTAACATACAAGTGAAACTAGCAATTAGGAAGGCAAATAGTATGTTAGCCTTTATTGCAAGAGGATTTGAGTACATGAGTAAGATGTCTTGTTGCAAATACATAGAGTCCTGGCAAGACAGCACCTGGAGTACTGCATGCAGTTTCAGTCTCCTTACTTGGTAGGATTTGCTTGTCATAAAGGATGCAATGAAGGTTCACCTGACTGATCCCTAGGATGACAGAATTGACCTATGAGGAGACTGGGCCTACATGAAGGGTGATCTTATTGAAGTGTACAAAATGTTTACAAGGCTTGACAGGGAAGATGCAGTAATGTTCTAGACTACCCCCTATCTGGGTTAGGGCACAGTCTCAGAATAGGAAGCAGGCCACTTAAGACCAAGATGGGTAGAAATTTCTTCACTTAGATATGGCGAATCGTTGGAACTCTCTAGGCCAGAATACAGTGGAGGCTTAATCACTGAGTATATTCATGACAGAGATCAATATATTTTCAGATATTAAAAATATCATTGGATATGGGAAAATGCAGAAAATGGTCAAGTTAAAAGTTCAGTCATGGTCTTGTTGAATTGTGGAGCAGACTGAAGGGCCCCAATAGCCTACTCCTCCTGCATTTTTTTTGTTCTTATCCAAGGTAATGGAAAGTCATGTTCCCTGTAAACTGCCTGGCTGCAAGAGTACTGCTCCAACAAAAATCTTGTCACCATCAAGAATGAAATATCCACTTGATCTGCATCTTTAACCCTCATTTCATCCACCATCCTTGTGACCGCAGTATGCACAACAAAAGTGTGCCAAGGCTTCATAGCTTCCAAATCCATAACCTCTATCACCTGAAATGGCAAGGGTGGCAGATACATGGGAACACCATCATCTGCAAGTTCCCCACCAACTTGCACACCATCCTGACATGGAAATGTTCTTTCATCATTGCTGGGTCAAACCCTTGCCATTCTCTACATACCAGCACTCGAGTATAGCTATTCCACATGGCCAGCAGACATTAAAGGTGATGGTTTATCAAGGGCAATAAAGGCTGGCCTTGCCAACACCTGTGCCCCATCTTTGAAAAACACCTTGCAGGTGAAAAGCTTGGATGTAGCTTTGAGTACTTTGTTCAGGTTTGGTTCAATGGAGGTGCTGTTAAATTGAGGGAAACAATGAAAAATAGAGTGCAATAATAAATCATAGAATCCCACAGTAAAAAAGGGGGCCATTTGGCCCATCGAGTCTGTACCAACCACAAGCTCATCCAGGCCCTATTCCTGTAACCCCATGTATTTACCCTGCTAATCCCTCTGACACTAGCTTTAATTTAGCATGACCGATCAACCTAACCCACACATCTTTCAGACTGTGGGGGGAAACCAGAGCACCTGAAGGAAACCCATGCAAACACAGACAGTGACTTGAGGCCAGAATTGAACCCAGGTCCTTGGCGCTGGGAAGCAGCAGTGCCACCATGCAGTACCGCCATGTTGCCCAAAAATGGGAATGGTTCAGCCCAAATCAGCATTGTCTATTATTCCCCAAATCTATGCCAGAATCTCAAAATGATTCCTCAAAGATTTATATTAGTCCTGGAATAAGAATTCCAATGCACCTATTTTTGGTTCACAGGCCTGAATTTTCACTGACAGGAAACTTGATAAAATGGTGGACAGGGTTCAATTCCAGGGCTGTCTGATCTTAAAGGGTGCAGGTTGGTTCCTGACAAAAGCCCACATCCAGCAATCCTGACCTATCCAACTCCATTATTTTGGGGTGGGGGGGGGCATGTCTGACTCCCCTGCAAGTTTCATGGAGTCGGGCCAGGTTTTTAAAGAGTTGTGATTCATGGTTGCACAGAGGAGTCATGAAGCCTAGATGGATGGGAGCACATAGTCCCACTGTCATTTCACATCGTTGGGAAACTGTTTTATCAGTTCCCACAGCTTAATAGGCTATCTCTGCTATTAATGGACCTTGCTGAGGTCCATTAAAGTAATATACTTTGTTCACAGTAAACAGAAGCTCATAAATGGAGTTAAGATTCAGATTGGTCACAATCAAATTGAATATTGGGACAGGTTTCAGAAGCTGAATAATCTAATCCTTTTCCTATGTATCCATGAAAAAAAATGCTTCAAGTCTCATGTTTGCATTTCCACACATAGCGACATCCTTGTTAATTGGCATTGTATTCAAAAGCCTCAATGTCCTCATTCTTGTACAGCCCAATTCTGTATGCAGTCTTTGACTGAGGTCTTGCAGAATACATAGAAGGGATTGCTTTGTTGCGTAGTCTTCCTAGATCTCTCATTCACTTTTTTACGGGAGAGGGAGTGCTCTCTGTGGTTTTTGACTGTAATTAGGACACAGGTTTGTTTAAGTCACTGCAGAGAGTTGATAAAGGATTTATAGAGACAGGAACAAGGATATGCTGATCCATCTCAATAATCTTTTCCACCACTTAATTAGTTCATCTCACCTCTTCTTTAAAATCCTTATTTTCCATTGTCAACTGAGATACCATCACTGCATTCTGTCCTTGGCTTCCGCACTAAGTAATTCTGACTAGGGGGCACAGCCTCAAGATAAAGGGGGGGCGGTTTAGAACGGAGTTGAGGAAGAACTTCTTCACTCAAAGGGTGGTGAATCTCTGGAATTCTCTGCCCGTTGAAGTGGTGGAGGCTACCTCGCTAAATATTTTTAAGACGCGGGTTGATGGGTTTTTGATAAGAGAGGGGATTAAGGGTTATGGGGAGAGGGCGGGAATGTGGAACTGAGCCACGACAGATCAGCCATGATCTTATTGAATGGCGGGGCAGGCTCGAAGGGCTAGATGGCCTACTCCTGCTCCTATTTCTTATGTTCTTATGTTCCCTCCTCTCTGCTAAGCTCATGACCTTCCTTTACTCTCAAATCTCTCCTTGTATATAAATAAGCTTTCCCATATTCATGGCCATTTTCAATCTTGTAACTAATTTCTGCTCACATTAATCAATCATAGACAAATATATTTCTGATCAGCTCCTTGTATTTCTCTCCATTCACTTTCTCCCCAACGCATCTAACTGCAAAAAAATTCCCCCTGGTTTACAATTCCACATTCAAATTCCCAACTGTCAACCAGCGGTCCTCCACGCATTCCATTATTTCTGCAGCTACCAATCTGTTCAGTCACACCTTCATCTTCACCTTAAATACGGCGGATTCTGGAAATCTAAAATAAAACTGAAAATGCTGGAAAAGCTCAACAGGTCTAGCAATATCTGTGAAGAGAGAAACTGAATTAACATTTCAAGTCCATATCACTCTTCTCCTTGGTCTGACAAAGAAATGGAAGAAGGACACGAGGTCCAGAACCAGTTGCTCTGCAGGAGAATGATGAGATTGAGGTAGCATCCTTCCCCTGCAGCCACAGTACTACCCACATCCTCTAGATGTCTTCACCAGAAGTTCCACATCTGAGAATCTCTTGAACCCTCTACTTTGGTTCCTGATCCACCCTGCAATATGCTGCTGAATGCCAGTCAAAAATGTTTTCTACCTTCAGTAGATGTAGATGCAAGGCCTAGATATATTCCATGAGAGTTGCACTTAATCAGCATTTTGAACACTAAACTAGTTTCTGGTTTAGCATCTTAAGGCAAGTTCAAATTATGGTTTGGAGAAACTAAGACTGAAATTGAATATGAAATGAAAACCTTCAAATCTCCAAAACATTAACTGGGTTTTTTGTAAATTTGATGGGAATGGCCACGAAAAGAACCAATTTGAATAAAGATCATTTGTTAAACAATCAATTTAGTATTACTGACTCAGCAATGAAAATAAGTTGAGTGACAGTAAATTACTTAGGTAAATCGATTTTCCATTGTTTTATGCAGTTTATAGTCTGAACAAGCCATCAGTAGAATGAACAGCAAGATTTAAGTGTCACACTTGGATGCAGATTGTTGCTGGAAACACTTACCTACATAAAGCATGCATAATTGCATCTTTCATATTTCCACGACTTGTACACAATTTGCATATCTTAAATATGGTCAATGTACACATGGTGCACATATTCACATTTTACACAAGCCTATTTCATACATAGTATACAAACAAACATTCAGATTCTATTGGCCTAGAACTTCCAATTTGGATGGTCACATCCGCAGAAGTACTGCAGAATTGTGCTATGGGATGCCTCAGAGCACTGAATGCAGGAATTACCCAGGAAGTTCAGACTTCTGGTGGACAACTTCCCTTTGTGTGAAATCCTCCAAAAGAGACTCCAACTCTAAGTCAGAGATGGATATTTTGGATGGTTTCAACCTACTAACCCAAATTGTTACCCAGGAAAAAAAAACTGTAAGGATTAAAACCAAGGTAATTCCTGAGCAACCATACTGCTGACCCACCACCTCACCCACCTGGACTACCCCAAAACCTTACCACCCAGAATACCTTACCACCCTCAAACCCAAGACTACACTCCATGATGATCCAACATCCCTCTAATCCCTTGACTACCTTTGAACCCCAACTACTTCTAACCACTCTCTAACTATCACAAATTGACTACACTTCCAACCAACGCTACTGCCTCACCCACTTATCTGCCAGCTTACTCCCACTCTCATACATACTTTATTAATTTACCTTCTCTCCATAGCTTGTCAAATTGGCTTAGAGACAATTAAACTCTCTACTTAAAATGCAGCAGCTAACACTGCAAGAAGGGATGTAGCTTAAACTTCGATTTTCTCTGCTGCTCCCTGCCAGGGTATCTACACTGCATGAGTTTGGACGGATCATCCACAAGATGATGGGCCCAAAAAAATGATAGGAAGGTAATACTTTATCTAATCTAGGTTGGAAATAAAGATTCTAACCCAGAGTGGAACAAAGAAAATTACAACACAGGAACAGGCCCTTTTGCTCCTCCAAGCCTGAACCCACCATGCTGCCCAACTGAACTAAAACCCTTCTGGGGACCATATCCTCATCCTATTCATTTATCCAGACGCCCTTCAAAAGTCACTATCATATCTTTGGAAGTTCTGAATCAGGTGTTTATGCAGTTGTTGGAAATACAGATACAATTATCAAAACCGGTAAGCTCGGGACTAAGGCCACACTGGACTTCAGGTCAAGTCGTTTGGGTAATTCAGGTCAAGCCAGGTTAGTTGGATCAAGGGCCACTCACAGCAAGTAGTGAAGGGAATCACTATTCTGCTGCCACACTGTATCAATGCAATGCCTAGACAAATTATCCAGTTATTTATTTTTTAATTTGCTCAATCAAGATGCATGGTGCATTTTTAAAATCTGCAGTATTTAGACAATTTCAGAGGGCAGCGCAGTGGCACAGTGGTTAGCCCTGCTACCTCACAGTGCCAGGGACCCAGGTTCAATTCCCAGCTTAGGTCATTGTTTGTGCAGAGTCTACATGCTCTCCCAGTGTCTGCGTGGTTTCCTCCAGGTGCTCCAGTTTCCTCCCACAGCCTGAAAGACATGCTGGTTAGGTGCACTGGCCATGCTAAATTCTTCTTCAGTAACTGAACAGGTGCCAGAGTGTGGCGACTAGGGGATTTTCACAGTAACTTCATTGCAGTGTTAATGTAAGCCTACTTGTGATAAATAAACAAACTTTAAAACCTGAATTTGTGCTGCATCTATGTTCTATATATATCCGCCTTATACTTGGTGCATAGGTCCATTTGAGTAAACAGAACTCACTCATGCTTGTCTTCCAAATTAAGGTAAAGTCGCCATAGTCCCACATGAACATAGGCAAGGTTGAGAAGACAAACCTCATGAATAACCTCAATCGGTACAGGAATTGAACCTGTGAGGTTGACGTCACTCTGCATCACAAGCCAGCTGTCCAGCTAACTGAGCTAACCGATTCCCTGTTCATATTTATATATTCCCGTACTGTACGCAACCCACAGTTCTACACTCAAGATAAGATTTGTATGTTCTTTCTACACAGGTATCAAACTAATTACACTGACTTACCTCTTGGACCGAACATGTAGTCCACAAAAGTATTCACATGTGCGTCTAAGATTTCCATTTGGTTCTGAAAGAAATATTTAAAAACACTTTATTTTATGTACAATATTACACATCCAGTATAAACCCTTAGTTATTTGCCTTAGTTCACTTTAGCTGCATGATTTCACTCACCTCAAAAGATTTCAAGACTGGGTGGAGAAGTGGCAGATGGACTTCAATGTGGATAAATGTGTAGTGGTCCATTTTGGCAGGTCCAATGGGATGACAGAGTACAATATCAAGGGTAGGACTCTTAGCAGTGTTGAGGAGCAGAAGGACCTGGGACTCTGGGTCCTTAGGACTCTTAAATCAGCCTTGCAGGTGGAGGATGTGGTCAAGGAGGTGTATGGTGTACTGGCCTTCATTAATCGAGGGATTGAGTTTAGGAGTCGGGAGGTAATGCTGCAACTTTATAAGACCCTTGTCAGACCCCACTTGGAGTACTGTGTGCAGTTCTGGTTGCCTCACTACAAGAAGGATGTGGAAGCTATTGAGAGGGTGCAGAGAAGATTTACAAGGATGTTGCCTGGATTGGGAGGCATGCCTTACGAAGATAGGTTGAGGGAGCTAGGTGTCTTCTTCCTGGAGAGATGAAGGTTGAGAGGCGACCTGATAGGGTTTATAAAACGTTGAGAGGTATAGATAGGGTGGATTCTCGGAGGCTATTTCCCAGGGCTGAAATGGTTGCTACGAGAGGACACAAGTTTAAGGTGCTGGGGAGCAAGTACAGAAGAAATGTTAGGGGTAAGTTTTTCACTCAGAGGGTGGTGAGTGAGTGGAATCGGCTGCCGTCGGTGGTGGTAGAGGCGAACTCGCTGGGGTCTTTTCAAAGACTTCTGGATGAGTACATGGGATTTAATGGGATTGGGAGTTACAGATAGTTCTACGGCCTGGTAGGTACGGATATGATCGGCCCAACTTGTGGGCCGAAGGGCCTGTTTGTGCTGTAGTGTCCTATGTTCTAATAGTAAAAAAAATTGCTACAAATTATTGTTTGATTAACCAGTTGTTCTCTGAGAATGCTTGAACACACCCAACCATTCATATGAACAGTAGCAAATATATGCAATTTAAGAGTTGCTGGTATCCTGTTAATGATATCTGAGGAGATATGAGCATCCTGTTAATTGAGGCTACAACAGATGTGTGTTTCAAATTTAATGAGATAATTGTGAATTGAATTAGTTAAAGATCAGAGATTTGAGAAGACACGACATCTTGTTAGTGTGTAGGAAAGACTGACATCCTACTAACTGGGCCACTGAAAGTTAGGGCACAAACAATATTCAGACACAGATATATTATTAATTGGGATCTCAGTGGATACCAATGTCATACTAACATAAATGCTAAGTTATAGACACAGTGTTGAAGTGGATCCTGGGACAAACGTGCAACCTGTTACTAACAGGATTAGATTCTAATGGACCCCTTAAAGGAGAATTGTTACCCAGATGAGCAGTTTCACGTAACTGTCATGAAAACTCAGTGCCATTTGCTTGTTGCAGAGGTAACAGCAGATGTGCATTTAAAATTGAATTAATGTAATTCAGTTACAATGCATTTAAAGATCAAAGACTGGAGAAACAAAAACGAAAATGCATCACAACAGGTTATTTAGCAGTTTTAAATAAATTCTTCAGAAAGAACTTGCATTTATATTACTCTTAATTAAGTCCTCAACACATCCCAAAATCCTGGATATGAGAGTTCAGTATTCTAATGTACTGTATAATGTTCAATGTAAATACTTAGTGTGAAAACCACCAAGACTGGGGAATCCTTAATTGATCTCGCTGTAGGAGTCGAAGAATATGAGTTCCCGTGATAACAAGCAATTGCCTAATCAGGTGGAACTCGTATCCCGAGCCATTGATAAGGCAAACTCCTGAGCAGGTCCAGCGTTCTATCAATCTGGAGGGGACTTGTTACATGTACCACAGGTTTGTGGTTTAACTTCTGCTTTGATAAATAAAATTCTTAGTTACATGCACAGTTCAATCTTTTATTTCTATCAATTGCTGTATGACAGTAGTAATACAAGTGAAGTACTCCAGAAAAAGTATCAGTATGGATAGATACCAGAACATAACAGTTAGGTTACAGAACCAGAGGCTTGTAGACACGAATTCAAATTCTACAAGAATAAGATGGGGAATTTAAAGTTAATATAGCAAATCTGTAATAGCAAACTAGTATCAGTAACAGGGGCCATGAAATTGTCAGAAAAACACTAATGTATTTTAGGAAAGGAAATCTGCCATCCTTACTTGGTGTTACCTATGTGAATATGTGACTCCAGATTCAAAGCAATATGGCTATCTAAACTGCCCTCTGGAACAGTTTCAGATTAAAGAATCACCCATTTAATACTGAGATAGCAAAAGATTTATTCTCTTAGAAGGTTGTAAATCTTTATAATTCTCTACCTCAGAACTGTAGGGACGGATGCATTGAATATTCAAGAAGATGATGGACAGAATTTGGAACTAAACATGAGTCAAGGATTATGGGGAGCATCAAGAAAGTTAAGGCCAAGATCAGATCAGCCACGACCTTGTTGAATGGTGGAGCAGGCTCAAGAGGTCATATATCCTACATCTGCTCCGATTTCTTCTGTTATTTTGTTTTTATGCAGAAAGGAATGAAGACAGACAAGAAAGAAACAGTTCTGATGAAAGATCAAAAATGTTTTTCTCTCCACCAATGCTGCCGGCCCTGCTGAGTATTTCCAGCACTTTCTATTATTATTGAACACGGAACAGAATGCGGTCTTTTTTTTGATAGAATGCTGTCTTAATTGTATGTCTGTGTGTCACATTCCAAGGCAAAGAAACTTAGAGCTACGCATTTTTGCATATTAGCAAAACCGAAGTCTTTGGCATTCATCTCAATCACTGGGGTTCGTGTAGGAGCAGGGCACATTGATGGTACCCAAATGATCAAAGGTGCCCAATGTTCAGTGTAAGAGACTCATCAACAAGAAGGGGCTTGCTGTCTTGAAACATTCAGCTGCTTTGTGATAACAAGGCGGCATGTACGTGCTTACAATCTTGCCAATTAACGTGATACCTTAATCTTCCAGAAAGTTCCAAAGGATTTGTAAAATGCCAACATAACACCCTTATTCAAAAGGACGGAGAAAACAACAACAAGAAAAAACAATCAGGTAATTACAGACTAGTTTGCTTAACTCGTCGTTGGGAAAATGTTAAAGAATCGTAGAATCTACAGTGCACTAGACAGTCATTTGGCCCCTCGAGTCTGCACTGACCATAATCCTGTCCAGACCCTATCCCCATACATTTACTTTAGCTAGCCCCTGACACTAAGGTGTAATTTAGCATGGCCAATCCACCTAACCTGCACATCTCTGGAGTGTGGGAGGAAACTGGAGCACCTGGAGGAACCCCATGCACATGGGGAGAGTGTGCAAACTCACAGATAGTGACTCAAGCCGGGAATCAAACCTGGGTCCCTGCCGCTGAGAGGCAGCAGTGCTCCCCATTAGAGATTATTATAAAAGATGTAATAGCAGAGCATTGTGCACTGACCACTCAAGAGCTCCCTCCATAGTGGGTTGGTCTGTCATCTCTGCTTTTTCTCTGCATAGAGGATGCTCCTCCTGGCCTCCATATTCTTCAGCTGGGTTTCCAGGGATGTGTCATGGAACCTAGAGGCGGGAGCTCCCTTTTATCTGCACACATCACCTCCTAAGTGGGTAGTTGATGTCTGGGCAGCTTTTAAATATAGCGTAGCAATATGGCAGTGGGGTGGGTGACATCCAGTCTGCTCTATCGCGTGAAACATTGGGAACTACTACTGCATAGTTAATTAGGCCAGCCTTGAGAGGTTCCCCATGACTTTCCAACAGCCTCTGCGTCGGAAAACACTCTTCCACCTCCACTATGAAACTTGATCCCAGAATGGGAATTTCCACTCTTTTTCTCATTTTAACTCTTCATAAATCAGTTCTTTTCAATCCAAGTTTGAGCTCCTACATGCATCTCTGCACAATCAACCACAGCATCTTGCTGCCTATAGCTGCTCTCCCTTTCCCAGATGCTGGCAGAGTCTCATGGCCGGTATTTTAGGACCCTTCCAGCCCACCAGGATATTACAATTCCTGCTGAAATAAATTTAAATGTTCTGCCTTATCAGCTGAGGGCAGATATGCTGTGACAGGGCTGTGAAGTCACAGCAATCTTAGAAACCCTTTCCCTCTCAGAAGCCCATCTCCGTATCAATGTGAACAGGCCTTGTCCACAGATAGAAATGCTGGTTAGCTATCCTTGAGTCACAAATTCTCTTTTGTCTTGGAAGTAAATGGAACATTTCAAGTACAAATGTTTACAATTTGACATTTGCAACACCTGTTGGAGACTACCTCAGCACACATACTATTGACACAAGTATAAAAATTGTCTTCCCAGCTAATTTTTTAAAATTATTTTATGAGATGTGGGCATTGCTGCTAGGGCCATTTCAGAGGGCGCTTAAGAGTCAACATTGCAGTGTTTCTGAAGTCACATATAAACCAGATCACAGAAATCATAGAATCCTATAGTACAGAAAGAGGTCCTTTGGCCCATCGAGTCTGCACTGACCACAATCCCATCCAGGCCCTACCCCCATATCCCTACATATTTTACCCGCTAATCCCTCTAACCTAAGCATCCTAGTGCACTAAGGGGCAATTTTAGCATGGCCAATCAACCTAACCTGCACATCTTTGGACTGTGGGAGGAAACCGGAGCACCTGTAGGAAACTCACGCAAACCCGATGAGAATGTGCAAACTCCACACAGGCAGTGGCCCAAGCCGGGAATCAAACCCAGGTCCCTGGAGCTGTGAAGCAGTAGTGCTAACCACTGTGCTACTGTGCCACCCACATGCCAGATAAGGACATTAGTGAACCCAATGTGGTTTTCTAACACTTGATGATAGATCACTATTATTGAGATTAACATTATATTCCAGATTTATAATTGAATTTAAATTCCACCAGCTGGCATGATGTGATCTGAATACATGTCCTCAGAGCCTGAGCCTCTGGATTACCACTCCCATCATCTTCCCAGTAATCTCTGACAATCAAACCAGCCAGGCTTACTGTCATGCAGTCTTCAGAACAGGTCACAAGGCCCATTTTATTTTACTTTAAATTAAAGACAGTTAAAAAACACAACAATTTTACAAACCTAATAATTGTAACAGCTGCATTGCTAATGAGGGTGCAGCTTTGCCATGAATGCCTCTCCTCCTGCTGACTCTGCCTTCCATTAAAATACAAGGCAGTTGCCATTATAAATCATGACACAATCCTCCACCAAATTGGAAAACTACCCACTTATGTTCTAGCTACAAAAAGCAGAACAAATCCAACCTACCCAAATGTTACCTTAGCAGCCTAATTGCTGTTAACAAAGTGCCAAGAGAAGTCACCAGCAGCAGTGTCAAATGGCACTCACCTACCAACAATCTTTTCAACAACGCATGCTCAAGAAGCTCAACACTGGCCAGAATGAAACAATCATTTGAACAGCACCCCACTGACATCCATTATGGCAGGCACCATGCTGTGGGCATCATTGAGGTGTGGCTGCAAGGGGATCAGAGCTGGGTGCTAAATATTTAAGGATACACATTCTATCAAAAAGGCAGAGGGGATGGGGCTGCTTTGGTAGTAAGAAATGAAAATTGACAGCAGGAAACAATGTAGGGACAGAAGATGTAGAATCTGTGTGGGTAGAGTTGAGAAACCACAAAAGGTAAAAAGAAGATACTGGGAGTAATGTTTAAGACTCCAAGCAGTAGTCAGGATGTGGGGCACAAGATACACAAGAGATTAAAAAGACATATAAGAAAGGCAAGGTTAAGGTGATCATGGGGGACTTCAATATGCAAGTGGGTCCCAAGAACATCTATTTGTGGAATGTCTACAAGATAGCTTTTTGGAGCGTCTTGTGGTGGAGCCCACTAGGGAACAAGAATTGTGGATTTGGTTATATGTAACGAGGCGGACTTGATAAGGGAGCTTAAGGTGACGGAACCTTTGGGAGGCAGTGACCATAATGTGATAGAATTCACCCTGTAGTTTGAGAGGGAGAAGCAGGAATCAGATGTAATGATATTACAGTTGACTAAAGGCAACTACTGAGACAAGAAGAAGGAGCTAGCCAGAGTTGCTTGGTAAAGAAACCTAGCAGGGAGATAGTAGAACTGCAACTGCAGGAGTTCCTCAGAATAATTCAGGAGACATTTCATCCCAAGGAAGAAACAGCACACAAAGGGGAGGGCGAGGCAAACATGGCTGATGAGAGACGTCAAGGACAACATAAAAGCAAAAGAAAAAGCATACAATGTAGCAAAAATTAGTGGATAGTGGGAAGCTTTTAAAGATCAACAGAAGACAACTAAAAAAAAAATGACAAGGTGGGGATGGGGGGACTGCTGAAATACAAGCATAATCTAGCCAGGAGTATAAGTGAAGTGAAGAGTTTTTTTTAAAACACATATAAAGGGTATATATACACACAAGAGAGGCAAGAGTGACTATTGGATGCTGGAAAAGATACTAGAGAAGTGGTAATGGGGAACAAAAAAAAGGCAGAGGAATTTTGCACCAGTCTTTACAGTGGAAGGCACCAGTAACATATCAAAAGCGGGCAGAGGTGAGTGTGGTGGCCATTACAAAGGTGCTAGGGAAGCTGAAAGGTCTGAAGATGATAAATCAACTGGACCAGATGGACGACACCCCAGAGTTCGGAAGAGATAGTGGAGGCGTTTGTGGTGATCTTTCGAGAATCACTGAAGTCAAGGAGGGTCCAGAGGACTGGAAAATCGCTAGTGTAATGCCCCTGGTTGAGAAGGGAGGCAGGCAAAAGATGGGAAATTACAGGCTGGTTAGGCTGACCTCAATCGTTTGTAAGATTTTAGAGTCGATTACTAAGGATGAGATTTAGGAAGTGTATGGTAAATTAGGGTGAAGTCAGCATCGAGGGAAGGACATGACTGACAATGTTATAATTTTTTGAGGAGGTAGTGAGCGGGTTAGACAAAGGAGAGCCAATGGATGTTATCCACTTGGATTTCCAGAAGGCCTTTGAAAAAGTACCATACAGGAGGCTGCTGACTAAGACAAGGGCCTATGGCGTTACAGGCAAGGTACTAGCATGGATAGAAGATTTCGCTCACTGCTGGATGGCAGAAAGTGGGGATAAAGATGTCCTTTTCTGGATGGCAGCTGATAACTAGTGGAGTTTCTGCAGGGGTCAGTGTTGGGACCACAACTTTTCCTTGTATACATAAATGGCCTAGATGAAGGAACTAAGGGCATTGTGGCTAAGTTTGCAGATGATACAAAAGATAGGCAGGGAGATACATAGTATGGAAGAGGCAGGGAGGCTGCAGAAGGACTAGGACAGGTTAGGAGAGGAGGCAAAGAAGTAGCAGATGGAATACAAAGTGTAAGGTTATGCACTTTGGTAGGAAGAGGAGGCATAGACTATTTTCTAAATGGGGAAAGAATTCAGAAATCAGAAGCACAGAGACTTGGGAATCTTAGTTCAGGATTGTCTTAAGATTAACTTGTAGGCTGAGTTGGTAAGGTCAGGAAGTTAGGAAGGCAAATGCAACATTAGCTTTCATTGAGACAACTAGAATACAACATTAGGGATATACACCTGGGACTTTGGTGAGACGACATTTAGAATATTGCGAGGAACCTTGGACCCCATATCTTAAAGAAGGATGTGCTGGCCTTGGACAGACTCCACAGGAGGTTCACAAAAATGATCCCGGAAATGAAAAGCTTGATGCATGAGGAGCACCTGAAGACCGTGTTTGTACTTGATGGAGTTTGGAAGGACGAAGGGGATCTCATTGAAACTTACAGAATAATGAAAGGCCGGGATAGAGTGGACATATGGAAGGTATTTCCATTAGCACGAGAGACTAGGACCTGAGGGCACAGCTGCAGAGTAAATGGATGACCCTTTACTACTGAGATGAGGAGGGATTTCTTCAGCCAGAGGGTGGTGAATCTATGGAATTCATTGTCACAGAAGGCAGTGGAGGCCAGGTTCTTGTGTATAATTAAATCAAAAATAGATAGGTTCTCGATTGGTTAAGGATCAAAGGGGCGGCACGGTAGCACAGTGGTTAGCACTGCTGCTTCACAGCTCCAGGGGCCTGGGTTCGATTCCCGGCTCGGGTCACTGTCTGTGTGGCGTTTGCACATCTCCTCGTGTCTGCGTGGGTTTCCTCCAGGTGCTCCTGTTTCCTCCCACAGTCCAAAGATGTGCAGGTTAGATTGATTGGCCATGTTAAAATTGCCCCTTAGTGTACTAGGATGCTTAGATTAGAGGGATTAATGGGTAAAATATGTAGGGATATGGGGGTAGGGCCTGGGTGGGATTGTGGTCAGGGTAGACTCGATGGGCCAAAGGGCCTGTTTCTGCACTGTAGGGTTCTATGTTCTGGGGGAAAAAGCTGGAGGATTTAGTTGAGAAACTTATTGGCCATGATTCAATGGCAGAGCAGATGGGCCAAATGGCCTAACTCTGCTCCTAAATCATACGTTCTTACTTTTTACTAGTGACTTGAGAGTCTGGCATCACACAATCTCCTTTCTGTAACCTGTTGATGTTAGTAAATTATATTTACAAAGGTTTTATTAAGATCATAAAAGAGGCAATTACAAGTTTGCTCAATTTAACCATGTCCACAAAGGAAATTGAATGTAGCCATCAGTAATAATCCTGATTAATTGTACCTCTTAGAACTAGCAAATTATCTCATCAATAAGCCTATAATACAAACCAGCATAACCTACCACATCTGTGGGAATTTCAAGGATCATATTTAAAGGGCAACATTCAATAAACAAGTGCATAAGAAGCGTTTCATAAAAAAGACTAGCCAGCTCTTTTGAATGTTGCCAGGAGACAATAGATTTTGTGTCCATGGTCCAAGCTGCCTTTGGGCATTACTCCAGCTGTCACGAACTTAACACCATTTCAAGTCTGGGATTAACGTGCATGAGACAGCCTTTGCTGTCGCAGACATGTGGGTCACAAAGGATTTCCCACCACGTGTTTCAGAGCTGCTACTCTGCATAATACAATATGACCTTGTGAAAGACCTTGAAACTGTTACTGTGAGATTGTGTTCTGCATTTACATCTGTATGCAAAAATAATTAATGCCATTATGTCCTGCAACAAAAGTAATTTTCAAAAAAACAAAATGTCTCACTTGAGCATTCTTAAAAAGTCCACCCACTGGGAAAATAAAAATTGGCAATCTTGGAAAACCTTTGCATTCATCATTTCACCTGCTAAGCTTGATGATCTGAAACACACAGCTTCACTGGTTTCTGACAGTGGACTTTAAACAATCAGTTACAAGTGCAAATTTAACAGCCCAAATCTTCAGAGAGTTTATAACTCAAGATGTACCCCATGGAAATCCTGATGCACTGGCCTCCAAGGGAATTGCCCAGGTAGTTTCAACTTCCAATGGGCAATTCCTCTGCTCCTTGAGACCTCTGCAAATGCCTCCAACTCTGACCTAAGCTTTAGACAGTTCCAATAATTGACCTGAATAACAATGCAGGAAACATTAAGTAGAAAAATCCTAATCTAACTCCTTAATAACTATAAAACTGACCTCACAATTACTCACGCCGACCCTCTGATCCAACTCGACTACTTCCCTCCAATCACCCACTAAAGCACCTCCACATGACTCAACTACCCCTTACCATCTGACAACTCCCTTGACCGGACATGACTAGCCCCCAACCTAATTACTCTCCCAATCGGACCCATCTACCCATCTCAACAACATCATTCACCTATCCATACACCCCCCAACCTTGCCCATTCACCAAGACTCACACCGGACATTTAAACTTACTAGTAGTGCCATAAAAAGCAGCATATCATGTCTCTCACTGACTCTACATTGTAATAGGGTGTCCTAATAGACAACGGCGTTTTGTATGTTTTGTAAAGCTGGACTCAAGAAGGCCCACCAAAAAAACGTGAGCAATATCGAGGCAGGGAAAAGTTTTGAGAGATGCTACTAATCGAGCCAACATTTCAGCATGGGTATATAATGGCCATTAACAGTGAGAGAAACAACCAAGGATGGAAACAGTTGTGTACATGAAATAAAGAATTACACTTAGGCTGTACTTTATAGTTTTCTGAACATCCCATAGTCCTGCACAATGACTTCTGAAGCATAATGATTGTAAGAAACGAGACGGCTAATTTGCAAGTGTAATTCAGTGATGTTGACAGATATAAATATTAGCCAGAATACTGGGAAAAATTTCTGCAATAGAAAAGCTTTTACATCCACCTCAGAGGACAGGCAGGCCTTTGATTTAACTTTTCATTGGAAAGCCTACACCTCCAATTACATAGCACTCCTACAGTACTGCACTGGAGCATCAGTATGGATTATGTTTCTGCAGTGGACTCAAAAGTATCATCTTCAAACTGTAAAGAAAGAATGCCTCTCACTGAGCCACAATGACATATTACTGATAACCGAGTCCAATGCATCATGGACACAGGCTATTTAAAAGAGCAGAGAGGATCAGATACTACAAACACTTAGTCATATCAATGCTTTAGAATTACACATGCAAATAGGTCTGACAGTGAGACACCAAAGTTGCTGAAATTGCAAAAGTCTGGGGATAATTAACCATAGTACAATGCACTTCAGATAGCTGAGTTTAGTGCAGTAATCTAAAAAGTCTTCAGAGAACTTTCTCACTAATTAATTCTTCACACACCAAGTAACAATAAGATGCTGTAGAACACTGCAAAGTGCAGGACGGTTGTATACCAATTCCTCATTTAGCACTTCCAATGTGTTCCTAAAAAGTGCTCAACAAAAATCACTTTCCTACACGAATGCATGTAATAAGGATATAAAAATGTATCGGCTGCTTTAAACCCAAATAGTACAGAAATCCTCTTTCTACTTACAGGGTGAAATTTTTCAATGTTTTGGCCAAGTGTCAGCTTGGATGCAAAAGCAGGGTGTAGTCCACAGGCTTCACTGCCGCTTTTCCCATCATATTTTTTGACATTTGATCAAAAAAACCTCAAGATGTCGATCCCACAAAGTCACGCTAGCTGGGCGGGTTCTAGGGTGTCCCGATGGGGGAAAAAAAAAGAAAAAAAGGACACCATGAAAACAGTCCCTGACATGAACTGCAGCCCCTCCCACACACCCCCCACCAGTTCCCTCCCATCACAGAACTCACCCCCCCTTACTCTCTCCATCTCACCCATCCCTCTCTCAAACCCCTCACTCTGTCCTGCTCACCACTTTCTTCTCTTGACACCCCTCACTGTTTCCTCTACAACACTCTTGCTTCCTCCCACTGACCTTTCCCCATCACTTTACTCACACCCTTCTGCACATCACCTCTATTGCAAGCCTTTGCCAAGCAAGGCAGCAAGCAAGAGGGTGCAAAAGTGAGGATTGTGAAGAAAGCATTGTTGTGGCTGAAAAAAAATGTGAAGTATGAGCAGTAATGGAACAGTGCATGTTCCATTAACGAGAAGGAAATGCAGGTACTGTTGCCAAGTTTGCATTGTTGTTTTTGCAGTTAGTGAATAGTACATGTGTACTGTATCATCTTACGGACCTTAGCTCACTAACACCAGGAAGTCGAATAAATAATGCATGGAGGCCTCGTGACAGATCGTCTATCTGCACTGGATAGTGAATTCTGCTGGTGAGATCATAATATTCCTTTTTGAATACTATATTCTTCTCTTCACAGAGAAGAATATTTTATTCTCATGTTAGTTCCTTACCTTTGAAGTCTCACATTGTGTATTTCTTTGCTAAGCCTGTTCAGGTATATGTGAAAGATCTCATTATAAACACCAGGAGAACAGTGCGGCAGTTGCACTGAAAATCTTGAAAACAGGAGTAACATTGCACTCAAAAATTTTATGGACTTTGCTTCCAACCTCCACGTGTTTCTCGTCTTCAAAATTGTTTATCTCCTTTCTTTAATTTCCCGATCTCCATTTCTAGGGATCAGCTAACCACCAACATTCACTACATGCTCAATAACTGGCAACCACCTTGATGGCACTTCCTTACACCCTGCTTCCTGTATTATCTCTGTTCTGATATATGTCTTCTTTTTCCTTCAGCTGAGGATTTACCAAAACCATGGTTCCCCTTGACCAGGTCTGTTCTCATGCTTTTCCCTCCCTCACAGAAGTAAAATAGGGTTCCTTTTTGTCCTCATCTTTAAACCCTTTAATTGGTTTTAAATCCACTCTGCCATTCAATTAGATCAATGGCTACTTCAACACATTTTCTTGCACCATCCTCTTAGCCCTCGACATTTTTAAAATGTAGAAATCTATCCATCTCAGTCTCGAACATGTTCAACGACTGAGCCTCCACAACTCTCTGCGGCAGAGAACTCCCAGAGTAGTGACAGAATATTTGAAACTTGAAACACAATCTCAGAGTCAGCACGGTTTTATGAATGGTAAATTATGTTTGACTAATTTGCTAGAGCTCTTCAACTAGCAAAGTGGAAATTGGGAGTCTTGTAGATGTAATATATCTGGACCTCCAGAAGGCATTTGATAAGATGCCGCACAAAAGGTTAATACACAAGGTAATATCCCATGAGGTTGGGGGTAATATATTGGCTTGAACAGAGGATTGGCTCACCAACAGAAAGCAGACAGTCAGGGTAAATGGGTCATTTTCTGGTTGGCAAACTAACTAATGATGTACCCACAGGGTTCAGTTCTTGGGCCCCAGCGATTTACAATTAATATTAATGACTTCAGCGATAGAATTTACACTAGCCAAGTTTACAGATGTCACTAAAATAGATGGGAAAGTTGCAATAATAAAAAGGAATTCACAAGTAGATATGGATGGGTTAGGTGAGTAGGCCAAAATGTGCAGGTAGAATTTAATGTGGATAAATGTCAGGTAATCCGTTTTGGTTGGAGGAATGAGAAATTAAAAAAATCAAATTATCTAAATGGAGAGTAACTTCAAAATGCTTTGGTGCAGAGTGATTTGGGTATCCTCATGCATGAATCACAGAAAGTTAGCATGTAGGTGCAGAAGGTAAATAAGGAAGGCAAATGGAATTTTGGCGTTTATTGCCAATGGAATTGAGCATTAAAGGAGGGAGGTGCCGTTGCAACTTTATAGAGCATTTCTGGTGTTCTGGCCACATTTTTGGCCCCCTTGAGGAAAGATGCAAATACATTAGAGGGAGATAAGGATAATTACTTTTGACAACAAGGCAGCATTTAACCAAGTATTCCTTCAAACAGCCATGGTGAAAGTCAATAGGTATCAGGGTGAAGCTCTCCACTGTTTTGAGTCATGCTGAACACAGAGACTGTGGTTGTTGCAGACCAATCAACTCGTTGCTGCAGGAGTTCTTCCGGCAGTGTCCTAGGCCCAAACATCTTCAGCTGCTTCACTCCATCAAAAGGTCAGAAGTGGGAATGTTCATTGATAATTGCAAATTGTAATAAAATTCTTTACTTTAGTAACCCGAATGCACTAAGTTCTGGACAGCATTCAGTGAAAAGGAGCAACCAATACTTGCGCCACACAAGTCCCAGTCAATGACATTTCTTCCCTTTTAAGATTTAACACCATATCATTTGCTGTGTTGATCACCATTAACATCCTGAGTTTACCATGGATTAGAAACTTAACTAGACCAACTATAGAAATACTGTGGCTACAACAGCAGGTCAGAGATTAGGAAATCTGTGACAAGTAATTCACCTCCTGCATCTCCAAAATCTTTTCACCATCTCCAAGGCACAAGTCAGGAGTGAACGGCATGCTACCCATTTGCTTGGTAAAGCACGACTCCAACAACATTCAAGAATCTCAATACCATGCAGGACAAAGCAGCCCATTTGGCTGGCATCCGATTCACTCCCTTGGACATTCACATCCTCCATCTATGACACAGAATGGCAGCATGTCCTGGCCTGTGCAATTTTCATGAAGTTGGCTAACATTTCAGAGAGTCGTGGTTGCAAAATCTCAGAAGTGCTATGAACGGGTCTGCATGAAGTGACTTTTGAAAGGCAAGTTCAACAGGTCCTCTTAATGCCACCCATGCCAAGGTATGCCCCAACGCCCCCATACCAAGCCCACACACCCATATACATAATGTAGAGCCAATGAATCCTTTGACTTTTTTTTAAAAAGCTTTTTACACTTCTTACTGCCATTCTTGATACCTTTCCACTGCCTTTAAAAAAAAACCCCTTTTTACTCAAGGCCACTAAAAGTGTCAAAGATCCTGACATTCTAAAAAGCGCACTCAACTTGAAATACTCTGACCTTCTGTAAATAAACATTGCGAAATTGACAACAGATCTGCAAACCAGTGGTGTCAATCAAGCGACGTCTTTCCTTGAGCTCATCTGTTTCAACAGAATTACAGGGCTCTTGCCCAATTGCATAATCAGACTTTGGAATTTTCCTGACCAAAAATTCTTTTTCATGTTGAGTGGTTCAAATCTGGAATGCACTGCCTAGAATAGAAACAATTTCCAAGGTTTTACAGCCTCGCTCAGGCGAGGCTTGAAAAATCTTAAACATAGAAACATAGAACATTACAGCACAGAACAGGCCCTTCGGCCCACGATGTTGCGCCGACCAGTTACAAAAACAATGACCCACTAGCCTATACCAATCCCTTTTCGTCCATAAACCTATCCATAGATCTCTTAAACGCCCCCAAACTAGGCGCATTTACAACTGCAGCAGGCAGGGCATTCCAATCCCTCACCACCCGCTGAGTAAAGAACCTACCCCTGACATCCGTCCTGTAGCTACCCCCCCTTAATTTAAAGCCATGCCCCCTCGTGCTAGCTTTCTCCATCCGAGGAAAAAGGCTATCACTATCCACCCTATCTAAACCTCTAATCATCTTATATGTTTCAATAAGATCCCCTCTTAGCCGCCTTCTTTCCAACGAAAACAACCCTAAATCCCTCAGTCTCTCCTCATAGGACCTCCCCACCATACCGGGCAACATCCTAGTAAACCTCCTCTGCACCCTCTCCAAAGCCTCCACATCCTTCTTGTAATGTGGGGACCAGAACTGCACACAGTACTCCAAGTGCGGCCGCACCAGAGTAGTGTACAGTTGCAACATTACGCTGCGACTCCTAAATTCAATCCCCCTACCAATAAACGCCAAGACACCGTACGCCTTCTTAACAACCTTATCTACTTGATTCCCAACTTTCAGGGATCTATGTACACGTACACCTAGATCCCTCTGTTCATCCACACTATTCAAAGTCCTCCCGTTAGCCCTATACTCGACACATCTGTTGCTCCTACCAAAGTGAATTACCTCACACTTCTCCGCATTAAATTCCATCCGCCACCTCTCGGTCCAGCTCTTGACCGAGGACAACTGAAAATTCCGTTTTGCGAGCCTCACTCACTCTGATTCCAGGGTGGGTCCGCCAGTAAAATTCAGGCCAATGTGCAGGAGTACAAGGAAAATGCGCTAAGTCATGGTTGGACAGCTGTGCAGACACGATGGGCAAAATGGCCTTTTGCACTGTAAGAATACTGTGATTTGCACTATCTGCCTCAAGGATGAAAATCTAGACCATTCTCTCTATATGCACCCCATCAAAACTTTTATAATTTTAAAGTCCTCTATTGTCTCTGCACCATCTCCACTGTCTCTATATCCTTAATATTTTAGAACATGGCAACCAGAACTACATACTATATCCCAAGTGCAGTCCAACCAATTCAAAATAGCAGAACTTGCTACTTTTCAATTCTATCCCTCCAGAAATAAGGCACATCGCTGTTTGCTTTTTTTCCCCCCACTTGCTTTACTAACTTGTGGCATGAATTTTAGTGACTGGTGTATTTGTACTCTGAGATTCCTCTATTCTCTTGCACATTCCAGGTAAGTTCTAATCCATAGGTTTTAAGTTACTTATGGACAAGGATGAAATTAGTCCTCTAACTCTGAAAATACTAAACTGAGGAAGGCTAATTATGATAATGTTAAGCAGGAATTAGGGCATGCAAATTGTGGAGCAGGGACAGTTTTTTGAGGGTAAATCCACATCTATCACGAAAACCAGTTTATTAGAGTTCAGGACCAGCATGTTCCTGTGAAAATCAAAGATAAGGATGATAAGATTTGGGAACCTTGGATGTCAAGGGAAATTGTGAGCTTAGTCAAAAAGAAAAAGAAAGCTTACTTAAGGTTTAGAAAACCAAAGATAGACAGAGCTCTCGAAGAACATAAATGAAGCAAGAAAGAACTTAAAGAACAAAGAATACAGTACAGAAACAGGCCCTTCGGTCCACCAAGCTAGTACCGATGTGGTTTCTATCCTTCTGTTCCACTACCATTCACGTGTCTATCAAAATACATTGTAAACATTGTTAATGCACCTGCTTCCAGCACCTCCATTGGCAGGACATTCCAGGCACTCACTACCCTCTGTCTGAAAAACTTTCCCCACACTTCTCCCCTAAACTTGCCCCCCCTCACGAAAAATCTGTGAACTCTTATAGTTGATCTTTCCACCCTGGGAAAAAGCCTCTATGTTTCTCATAATCCATCAGGTTGCCCCCCAGCCTCCGTCTTTCCAGTGAAAGCAATCACAGTTTATCCAACCTCTCTTCATACCCAAATCCCTACAGGCCAGGCAACATTCTGACAAACCTTCTCTGCATCGTCTCCAAAGCGTCCACGTCCTTCTGGCAACGTGATGAGAATTGCATGCAATACTCCAAATGTGACCTAACTAAATTTTCATCCAGTTGTAACATAGCTTACTAACTTTTATACTCAATGCCTCAGCAGATCTAGGCAAGCATGCTCTATATCTTCTTGACCACCTTATCTACCTGTGTTACTACTTTAAGGGATCTGAGGGCTTGTACGCCCAGGTCCCTCTGTATGTTTTTGCACCTATGGATTCTGCCATTTCCTGTATAATCACACCTGAATTTGATCTCCCAAAATGCATCACTTTGCTTATGTCTAGATTAAACTCCACCTGCCATTTCTCTGCCAAAATTTGCAATCTATCTGTATCCTACTATGTCCTTTGACAATTCTCATCACTATCTGTAACGCTGCTAATTTTTGTGTCATCCGCAAACTGACTAATCAGACCACTTGCATTTTCCTCCAGATCATTACATACATGATTCTATGCCAAGTGCTGGCAGATGGGGCTAGGTAGGAGTTCAGGTGTTTCTAATGTGTTAGTGTGATGGGCTGAAGGGCCTCTTCTGCACTCTATGACTCTAAGATATTAAAACAACAAATGACCCAGCACTGACCCCTGTGGAACTCATCTCCATTCTGAGAATTTTTCCCACTACGCTTGATATTCTATGACCAAGCCAATTCTATATCCATTTAACCAGCACACCCCAGAACCCATGACACTTCGTCTTTTGTATTAGCCTGCCAAGAGGGATTTTGTCAAATGCCTTACTGAAGTCCATGTAAACAACATCCAATGTCTTTCCCTCAATCCTATTCATCATCTCTTCAAAAAACTCAATTAAGTTAGTGGAACATGATCTTCCTCACACAAAGGTATTAGAAGGGCTAAGAGGGTCCATGAAATGTCTTTAGCAAATAGGGTTATAGAACATAGAACATAGAACATAGAACATTACAGCGCAGAACAGGCCCTTCGGCCCACGATGTTGCGCCGACCAGTTACAAAAACAATGACCCACTAGCCTATACCAATCCCTTTTCGTCCATAAACCTATCCAGAGATCTCTTAAACGCCCCCAAACTAGACGCATTTACAACTGCAGCAGGCAGGGCATTCCAATCCCTCACCACCCGCTGGGTAAAGAACCTACCCCTGACATCCGTCCTGTAGCTACCCCCCCTTAATTTAAAGCCATGCCCCCTCGTGCTAGCTTTCTCCATCAGAGGAAAAAGGCTATCACTATCCACCCTATCTAAACCTCTAATCATCTTATATGTTTCAATAAGATCCCCTCTTAGCCGCCTTCTTTCCAACGAAAACAACCCTAGATCCCTCAGTCTCTCCTCATAGGACCTCCCCACCATACCAGGCAACATCCTAGTAAACCTCCTCTGCACCCTCTCCAACGCCTCCACATCCTTCTTGTAATGCGGGGACCAGAACTGCACACAGTACTCCAAGTGCGGCCGCACTAGAGTAGTGTACAGTTGCAACATTACACTGCGACTCCTAAATTCAATCCCCCTACCAATAAACGCCAAGACACCGTACGCCTTCTTGACAACCTTATCTACTTGATTCCCAACTTTCAGGGATCTATGTACACACACACCTAGATCCCTCTGTTCATCCACACTATTCAAAGTCCTCCCGTTAGCCCTATACTCAACACATCTGTTGCTCCTACCAAAGTGAATTACCTCACACTTCTCCGCATTAAATTCCATCCGCCACCTCTCGGCCCAGCTCTGCAACCTATCTAAGTCTCCCTGCAGACTATGACACCCTTCCTCACAATCTACCACACCTCCAACTTTGGTGTCATCAGCAAATTTACTAATCCACCCAACTATACCCTCATCCAGATCATTAATAAAAATTACAAACAACAGTGGCCCCAAAACAGATCCCTGAGGCACACCACTCGTAACTGCACTCCATGATGAATATTTACCATCCACCACCACCCTCTGTCTCCTATCTGATAGCCAATTCCTGATCCAACTTCCTAGATTACCCACAATCCCATACATCTGCATTTTCTGCAGAAGCCTACCATGGTGAACCTTATCGAACGCCTTACTAAAATCCATGTATACCACGTCAACTGCCTTACCCCCATCCACCTCTTTGGTCACCTTCTCAAAAAACTCAATAAGGTTAGTAAGGCACGACCTACCTGCTACAAAACCATGCTGACTATTTCTAATCAATTCATTACACTCCAAATAACTATAAATCCTATCCCTAATAATTTTTTCTAAAACCTTGCCCACAACAGAAGTAAGACTCACCGGTCTATAATTCCCGGCAAAGTCTCTGTTCCCCTTCTTAAACAATGGGACAACATTCGCTATCCTCCAATCCTCCGGGACTACACCAGAGACCAGAGACCAATGACGACCTGATGGAAGATGCCAAGGTGTTTTATACATAAAGAGCAAGAAGATGGCTGGGGAAAGGGTATGCCCACTCAAGGACAAAGGAGAGAATGTGGTGTGTAGAGCTGGTAAAAGAGGGTGAGCTCCTTAACAAATGCTTTGCATCAGTTTTCACAAAGGAGAAGGGCATGATGGATAGTGAGCCTAGAGAGGGGTATGCTGATATTCTGGGGCATGTTGACATAAATAAAAAGGTGTTGCGTGTTTCGAAAAGCAAGATGGACAAGTTCCCAGGATTTGATAGAACCTATCCCAGAATACTGACAGAGGTAAGGGATGAAATTGCTGTGGATGGTACAAAATCTTTGTATCTTAGAATCCTACCGTGCATGAGGCCATTCAGCCCATTGAGTCTGCATCAACCACAATCCCACCCAGACTCTATTCCCCACAACCTCATGCATTTACCCTAGCTGGTGCCCCTGACACAAGGGGCAATTTAGCATGGCCAATCCACCTAACCCACACATCTTTAGACAGATATTTATCCTTCATGAACAAAGTTTCAAGGTCGCAGGAGTGTATAGCAGGCAGGAAGGTGGTGTGAAGCGTGTCTACTTCAACGCCAGGAGTATCCGGTATAAGGCGGGTGAACTTGCATCATGGGTTGGTACCTGGGACTTCGACGGTGTGGCCATTTCAGAGACATGGATCGAGCAGTGATAGGAATTATTGTTGCAGGTTCCGGGGTTTAAACATTTCAGTAAGATCAGGGAAGGTGGTAAAATAGGGGGAGGTGTGGAATTGTTAGTCAGGGACAGTATTACAGTGGCAGAAAGGACATTTGATGAGGACTTGTCTACTGAAGTAGCATGGGCTGAGGTTAGAAACAGGAAAGGAGAGGTCACCCTGTTGGGAGTTTTCTATAAGTTCTAGAGATGTACAGGAAAGGATTGCAAAGATGATTCTGGATAGGAGTGAAAGTAACAGGGTAGTTGTTATGGGGGACTTTAACTTTACAAACATTGACTGGAAAAGCTATAGTTCGAGTACCTCAGATGGGTCAGTTTTGTCCAATATTTGGAGGGTTCCCTGACACAGTATGTAGATAGGCCAACAAGAAGTGAGGCCACATTGGATTTGGTACAGGGTAATTATCCAGGCCAGGTGTTAGATTTGGAGGTAGGTGAACACTTTGGTGATAGTGACCACAATTTGGTTACATTACCTTAGCGATGGAAAGGGATAGGTATATACCACAGGGCAAGAGTTATAGCTGGGGGAAATGAAATCATGATGCAATTAGACAAGATTTAGGATGCATAAGATGTGGAAGGAAACTGCAGGGAATGGGCACAATTGAAATGTGGAGCTTGTTCAAGGAACAATTACTGCGTATCCTTGATAAGTATGCACCTGTTAGGCAGGGAGGAAGTGGTTGAGCGAGGGAACCGTAGTTTACTAATGAAGTTGAATCTCTTGTGAAGAGGAAGGAGGAGACTTACGTCAAGATGAGATGTGAAGGCTCAGTTAGGGCGCTTGCGAATTACAAGTTAGCTAGGAGGGACCTAAAGAGAGAACTAAGAAGAGCCAGGAGGGGACATGAGAAGTCTTTGGCAGGTAGGATCAAGGAAAACCCTAAAGCTTTCTATAGATCTGTCAGGAATAAAAACTTGACTAGGTAAGATTAGGGCCAGTCAAAGATAGTAGTGGGAAGTTATGCATGGAATCCGAAGAGATAGGAGAGCCACTAAATGAATATTTTTCATCAATATTCACACAGGAAAAAGACAACATTGTCATGGAGAATACTGAGATAGATACTAGATAGAATACTAGATGGGATCGAGGTTCATAAAGGAGGTGGTCTTAGCAATTCTGGAAAGTTTGAAAATAGCTAAGTCCCGTGGGCTGGTTGGGATTTATCCCAGGATTCTCTGGGAGGCTAGGGAGGATATTGTAGAGCCTTTGGCTTTGATCTTTAGGTCGTCATTGTTTACAGCAATAGCGCCAGAAGACTGGAAGATAGCAAATGTTGTCCCCTTGTTCAAGAAGGGGAGTCGAGGCAACCCTGGTAATTATAGACCAGTGAACCTTACTTCTGTCATGGGCAAAGTTTTGGAGAGGATTATAAGAGGATTTATTATCATCTAGAAAGGAATAATTTGATTAGGGATAGTCAACACTGTTTTGTGAAGGGTAGGTCATGCCTTACAAACCTTATTGTGTTCTTTGAGAAGGTAACCAAAGAGGTGGATAAGGGTAAGGCAGTTGATGTGGTGTATATGCATTGCAGTAAAGCATTTGATAAGATTCCCCACAGTAAGCTATTGCAGAAGATACGGAGGCATAGGATTGAGGGTGATTTAGTGGTTTGGATCAGAAATTGGCTAGCTGTAAGAAGACAGAGGGTAGTGGTTGATAGGAAATGTTCATCCTGGAATTCAGTTACTAGTGGTGTACCGCAAGGCTCTGTTTTGGGGCCACTGCTGTTTGTCATTTTTAGAAATGGATGAGGGCGCAAAAGGATGGGTTAGTAAATTTGCGGATGACACTAAAGTCGGCAGAAGGATGTTGCAGGTTACAGAGGGACACAGATCAGTTGCAGAGCTGGGCTGAGAGGTGGAAAATGGAGTTTAATGTGGAAAGTAACAGGAATGCAGAGTACTGGGCTAATGGTAAGATTATGGTAGCGTGGATGAGCAGAGAGATCTTGGTGTCCACACGCATAGATCCCTGAAAGTTGGCATCCAGGTTGCTAGGTTGCTAAGAAGACATATGTTGTGTTAGCTTTTATTGGTAGATAGATTGAGTTTCGGAGCCATGATATCATGTTGCAGCTGTACAAAACTCTGGTGCAGCCACACTTGGAGTATTGCGTACAGTTCTGGTCGCTGCATTATAGGAAAGATATGGAAGCATTGGAAAGGGTGCAGAGGAGATTTACCAGGATGTACCTGGTATGGTGGGAAGGTCTTATGAGAAAAGGCTGAGAGAGTTGAGGCTGTTTTCGTTAGAGAGAAGGTGGTTAAGAGGCGATTTAATAGAAGCATATAAGATGATCAGAGGATTAGATAGGATGGACAGTGAGAGCCTTTTTCCTTGGGTGGAGATGGCTAGCACAAGGCAACATAGCTGTAAATTGAGTGATGATAGATATAGGACAGATGTCAGAGGTAGGTTCTTTATTCAGAGAGTAGTAAGGGCATGGAATGCCCTGCCAGTAACAGTAGTGGACTTGCCAACATTAAGGGCATTTAAATGGTCATTGGATAAACATATGGATGATATTGGGATAGTGTAGGTTAGATGGGCTTTAGATTGGTTTCACAGATCAGTGCAATATCGAGGGCCGAAGGGCCTGTACTGCGCTGTAATGTTCTACGTTCTCTTTAGTCTTAGGAGAAGTCCCAGAGGACTGGAGAATAGCCAATGTCGTTCCTTTGTTTAGCCAGTGTTGTTCCTTTGTTTAACACGGGCAACAGGAATAATCCAGGAAATTGCAGGCTGGTGAGCCTTACATCAGTAATTATTGGAAAAGTTTCTTGGGGGCAGTATTTATTCACATTTGGAAGGTTTTTTTGTGGGGGAGATCATGTCTCAGTCTTGATTGAGTTTTTTAAGGAAGCGACAAAGATGATTGATGAGGGCAATGTCTTACATGGACTTTAGCAAGGCCTTTGATAAAGTCCCTCATGGCGGGCTGATACAGAAGCTGAAATCACATGGAATCCATAGTTAGCTTGCTGAATAGGAAACAGATTAGTGGTGGGTATTTTTCTACCCGGAGATCTGCAACCAGTGGCGTTCCGCAGCAATCAGCGGTGGACCCCTACTGTTGGTAATAAATGTATAATTTGAAGGAGAATGTAAAATAGTCTGAGTAGTAAGTTTGCGAATGACACAAAGTTATGGGGTGGGGGTGGGAGTTGTAGATAGCAAGGAAGATTGCCAGAGAATACAGCAGGATATAGATAGGCTGGAGACTTGAGTGGAGAAATGGCAGACGTAACTTATTCCGGTCAAATGTGAGGTGATGCATTTTGGAAGATCAAATGGAGGAGGGAAATATACAGTAACCCTTCAAAGTATTAACATACAGTTTCACAGTTCCCTAAAAACGACAACACAAGATGATCAAGGTGGTAAATGGCATGCTTACTTTATCAGTCAGGGCATAAGGTAGAAAAATTGGCAAATTATGTTGCAGCTGTATCAAACATTAGTTAGGCCACATTTGGAATATTGAGTACATTTCTAGTCACCACACTGCCAGATGGATATGGAGGCTTTGGAAAGGGCATAGAAAATATTTGCCATGATTTGGGAAGTACTAGCAATGAGGAGATTGGATAAGTTTGATTTATTTTCACTTGAATGTTGAAGGCTGATAAAGGTTTACAGGATTTTGAGATGCCTGTATAAAATGGATAGTCAGAGTCTTTTTCCTAGGGTAGAAATGTCAATTACTAGGGGACATAGGTTTAAAGTTAAAGGGAGAAGTTTAAAGAAGATGCAAGAGACAAGTTTTTGTAAAGAGGGTGGTAAATTCTTGGAACGTGCTGCCAGAGGAGATGGTAGAAGCAGATACAATAGCAATGTTTAAGAGACAACTTAATAGAATAGGCAGGGAATAGATGGATATAGAGGCTAAGAGGCAAAAAGGTCTTGGTTTAGAAAGGTATCATGTGTCAGCACAGGTTTGGTGGATCGTAGGACCTGTTCCTGTGCTGTATTGTTCTTTAAAAAGTGACCTCTCTATTTTTGTTACGAAAATGTACAACCTCACATTTGTGCCTATTGTATGCCCATTCTGCACTTTATTAATGTCCTCCTTTTGTTGCAATCTTCCTCAGCATTGACTATCCCCTCAAATTGGTTTCATTCTCAACATTAGAAACATTTTTTCATTCCAAAGTCCAAAGTGTTAATGTGGACAATTAGCTGGTTATTTATTTTAATTGCCATTACTTGTCCCATGTTATGCACAATCTGGCTACTGCATTTCCCACAATGCTGGTGCTTAGCAACCAATAGCAACAGATGAGGCACAACTGCACAATCAGGTTCACAGCATCAGTTCTTGGCTTTTCTGCCCATTTATGCAATTGGCCAGTATTAGCTTTCCTTGTCAAATTTACATCGAAAACTGTTTTTCATGTTTCATTTCTGTTATGAATTTGAGCAATTAACATTTTCTTCACATTTAGAATATGAAAGACTGAAAGATAAGCAATATCTGAACAGTAAATGAATAAACTAGACCCTTTGAGGAGAAATGTGGTCAAATAACATTGAGAATGAAGGAAAGATAATAAAGTTCTAGGAGTATTTGACCAGGAAGGAAAAATATTGATTTGCTTTCCAAGGATTCTTGAGAATCAAAGTCCCACAGAATTTTGAATTTACTGAGAAAGAAAATGTCGGTGCATTTAAAGAAACATGGCGTTAGCCAGGTAGCATCCTAAAGTTTGGGCCACTGATCACAGCATGAAAGTTCGCCGTATGTTAGTGAGGTTCCATAGTACAAGCAAACCCAGTGCCCATATTTAAAATAGGAATAGCTATAAAAAGTTACATTTAAATGAAAATCGGAAACCATATGAAGTGTTTACTGGAGGTGTGCTCAAGAATAAACATCCAATATAGTTTTAAAATAGCACAGTGCTATTTAATAGCCCTAAGGTTGTTACAGGTGAAGCAGATATTAGGGGCTGGATTTTGGCTACTGAAGGCACGTAGTCTTGCAGTTTTTGCTTCCAGTTAAGTGGGTGCGGGATGGCATTAGGTCTGCCAACACTGGAAGTTGTGCGTAGACAGCCAGTGCCAAATGCTGGTTAAAAGGATGCCTAGTTCACAGGGACTTTTCTGATATCAAAAGTTGTTAGGTCCTCTAGCGCTTACCCTTCACATTCATTTATCCCTCACCACACCCCATGGTCTGTATTTTCCCCTCAATACCAACTTTGCCCCACAATCCATCCTGCCCCATTACCCTCCACACCACTTCCACTCACCAGCACCCACCATAGACAGACCTCTGAAGCCATGTGGAGATCAAAAACTTTTGACAGTTCAGCTCTCAGTACTAAAACGTGACAGTGAAGAACCTGTTCAAAGCTTTTAAATCTCAAGTACTAAATCTAGCCACAAGGACAGCTATTTCTTTAAAAGATTCTGAGCCATCAGTGAACCCAAACCACTGATGAGATAATTCTACCTTTTAGAACTCAGCCAAGCATTAATCATGACTTAATAATAACCCTGATGTCAAAGATCCCTGTTGAAATTGTAGCAGCAGATGAAAAAAAGTTCTTTTTTTTCTAAACTATGCCCCTGTCAGTCAAAAAAGTCTAGTCTAGCTGAATGTTATATATTTTTAAAAAATACTCACCACTGACATTGGCACTGTGGTTAAACTACTGCCTCGTAGTGCCAGGTGCCAGGAACCAGATTCAATTCCATCAATGTCTGTGTGGAGATTGTACATTTTCTGTCTGCATGGATTTCCTCCACGGGCTCTGGTTTCCTCGTTCAATTCAACAAGTACAGGTTAGGTGGTTTGGCAATGCTAAATTGACTCTTATTGTCCCAAAATGTATAACTTATGGGGGTTAGCAGGGTAAATATGTGGGATTACAGGGACATGGTCTGGCTAAAATTCTCTGTCAGAGAGTTGGTACAGACTTGATGGGCCAAATGTCCTCCTTCTGCACTGTAGGGATACTATGGGTACGAGCTTACGACCTCATCCTGCCGTTGTTTGACAAGACAAGGTGGTACGATTGGTGAGAGGCATAAAATCTGGTTTGTGCCTGGTTTCTCACCTCCTCCGATCATACTAACCCTGTTTAGGCAGCAAAATTGACTTCATGCCCAGAAAAGGAGCAAAGCCAATTTCAGTATTACTGACATAATGTGAATGAGAAAAGTCCAGGCTCCGTTGCACTTATCTGCTCGCCAATCGAGCTTCTCACCGGCAGGAATCTCAGCTGATCTCCACCAGCAGAGACCAGACGTGAAGGCCTTACTGGGGGCGGGGGTGGGGAGAAAAAAGTTGGATTTGATTTACTGTCACGTGTATTTGCATACAGTGAAAATTATGGTTTCTTGCGTGCTATTTAGTCAAAGCATACATAGAGAAGGGAAGTATAGTACAGCACAGCACAGTAACAGGCCCTTTGTCCCGCCAAGCCTGCGCCAATCATGATGTCTGCCTAAACTAAAACCACATGCAGTTACAGAGTCCATATCCTTTCATTTCCATCTTGTGTATTCTACTTGCCCCTTAAATGCCACTATCATACCTGCTCCCACTATCTCTCCAGGCAGCACGTTCCAGACATTCACCACCCTCTGTGTTTAAAAAAAAAACTTGCCTCGCACACCTCCTCTAAACCTTTGCCACGCACTTTAAACCTATGTCCCCTAGTACTTGACCTTCTTACCTGAGGAAAGGAGAGAGAGTGCAGAATGTAGTGTTACATCATAGTTAGGGTGTAGGGAAAGATCAAATTAATGCAAGATAGGTCCATTCAAAAGTCTGATGGCAGCAGGGAAAAGCTGTTCTCGAGTCGATTGGGACATGTCCTCAGATTTTTGTATCTTTTTCCCCAATGGAGGAAGGTGGAAGAGAGGACGTCTGGGGTGCGTGGGTTCCTTAATTATGCTGGCTGCTTTTCCGAGGGAGCGGGAAGCACAGACTGTGTTAATGGGTGGGAAGCTGGTTTAAGTGATGGATTGGACTTCGTTCACAACACTTTGTAGTTTCTCATGGTTTTAGACAAAACAGGAGCCATACCAGAAAGAATGCTTTCTATGGTGCATCTGTAAAAGTTGGAGAGTGAGTCCTGGTTGTCATACCAACTTTCCTTAGTCTTCTGAGAAAGTAGAGGCATTGGTGGGTCTTTCTTAACTGTCAGCATGGGGAGAACAGGACATGTTATTGTGATCTGGACACCTAAAAACTTGAAGCTTGACCATTTCTACTTTGTGGACAGGGGAATGTCCTCCACTAAGCTTCCTGAAGTCGATGACAATCTCCTTTGTTTTGTTGACACTGAGGAAGACATTTTCATCGTCACACCAGTTCATCAGATTCTCTCTCCCTTTCACACACTCTGTTTCATCATTTCCCGGGTTCCTACCAACCACAGTGGTTTCGTCAGCAAACTTGAAAATTGAGTTGGAAGGAAATTTGGCAACACATAGATGCATAAGGAGTACAGTTGAGAGCTGAGGACACAGCCTTATGTGGTACCAGTGTTGAGGATGATCATGGAGGTGGTGGCCTTACTAACTGCAATCCGTGGAAGTTCACGATCCAGTCACAGGAGGAGCCGAGCTCTAGGCCACAGTGTTTGGAGATGAATTTCATAGGAATAATGGTTTTTGATGGCTGAGCTATAGTTGATAAATTGAAGTCTGACATGGGTGTCTTTGTTAGCTAGCTGTTCCAGGGTTGAGTGTAAGGCCAGAGAGATGGCGTCTGCTACGGACCTGTTACAGCAGTAGACCAGAAGTTGTGTCATGACCAACCTTTCGAAGCATTTCATAACGGTGGATGCCTGAGCCACCGGACGACAGTTATTAAGGCAAGCTGCCTGGTTTTTCTTTGGTAGCAGGATTATGGTTGTCTTCTTGAAGCAGATAGGGACCTCAGATTGGTGTAAAGAGCGGTTGAAGGTGTCAATGCATATTCCCACCAGCTGGTCCATGCAGGATCTGAGTGCTCACTTGAGTACCCCATCCAGACCAGTCGCTTTCCATGGGTTGACCTTCAA
The DNA here is from genome assembly GCF_965287045.1 of Carcharhinus amblyrhynchos. NCBI lineage: Eukaryota > Metazoa > Chordata > Chondrichthyes > Carcharhiniformes > Carcharhinidae > Carcharhinus > Carcharhinus amblyrhynchos. Next base: position 41,423,496 of record NC_137325.1, read on the forward strand.
GAAGGCTTCTCTGACATCTGCAACAGTAAGCTCAGATTCCTGTTCATCCAAGACTTCTAGGGTGGAGGGCATGGTTTCACTTGCCTCTTGTTCAAAATGGGTATGGGATACATTGAGCTCATTGGGGAGGGTACATTGGTGCTGGTGATTTTACAAGCCACTGAAACCCCAGAGTAGAGGATTGGGCAGTGCCCATGTGGCAACCAGGCAGTGGCTGCCAGGCACCATATCTGTGCTAGGGGCAGTGCCAAAGAGTTGGGTGAAACTCTGCTGAGGTAGTGATTGGCAAAGGAGGGAACTCTGCAGATGCAAACAATCAGCAGGGGTGGTGAGGCCTGTAGACTAGCACAAGCAGTGATCAGTGGGGAGGTGGTGGGGTTAGTTTCTCAAATGTTCATGGGGAGAAGTGATGGGGGGCTGTTGGAAAATCTTCCAGTGTACTGGAAGATCAGGGCACTTGCACAATGGTGCCTTAAGAGGTCAGCATCCAGCTTCCCCAGTGACCTCAGACTCTGACTGCAAACCCTTCTCCTCCTCTTCCTCCACCTCCCCCCCCACCCCCACACACACAGATTCACCAGAGGGGAGGTGATTGTTGTTTCTTGCCGATATATTTTGCAGCTACCTAATTTTTAAACAGAAAGCTTAGTAATGAGAGCCCACTAGACTAAAGATTGGAAAACGGCTAATGTTACGCCGTTGTTTAGGAAGGGTGGCAGGCAAAAGGCGGGGAATTATAGGCCGGTTAGTTTAACGTCTGTTGTAGGTAAAATGTTAGAATCTGTGATCAAGGAGAAAATAGCAAGGCATCTTGAGGAGAATTGTTTGGTAGAGCAGACGCAGCATGGTTTCGTTAAGGGGAAGTCATGTCTGACGAATTTATTGGAGTTCTGAGGATGTGTCTAGGGCAGTGGATAGAGGAGAGCCGGTGGATGTGGTGTTTCTTGATTTTCAGAAGGCGTTTGACAAGGTGCCTCAAGAGGTTATTACAGAAAGTCAGGGGGCATGGAGTTGGGGGTAGGGTGTTAGCGTGGATAGGGGATTGGCTGTCAAATAGGAGGCAGAGAGTGGGGATCAATGGGTGCTATTCAGATTGGCGGTTGGTGACTAGTGGAGTGCCCCAGGGGTCGGTGCTGGGGCCTCAGCTATTTACCATTTATATAGATGATCTGGAGGAGGGAACCGAGTGTATGATGTCGAAATTTGCTGATGACACCAAGATTGGTGGAACGGCAAATTGTGCGGAGGGTGTGGAGAGTCTGCAGAAGGATCTAGATAGGCTGGGCGAATGGACCAAGAACTGGCAAATGGAATTTAATGTTGGCAAATGTGAGGTTGTCCACTTTGGTAGGAATAATGGTAGGAAGGACTATTACTTATGTGGCGAAAAACTGCAGCATGCGACGGTGCAGAGGGACCTCGGGGTCCTTGTGCATGAGTCGCAAAAACCCAGCCTGCAGGTGCAGCAGGTGATCAGGAAGGCTAATGGGATGCTGGCCTTCATAGCGAGGGGGATTGAATATAAAAGTAGGGAGGTCTTGCTGTATAGGGCACTGGTGAGGCCGCAGCTGGAGTAGTATGTGCAGTTTTGGTCGCCTCACTTACGCAAGGATATTTTGGCCTTGGAGGGAGTGCAGAGGAGGTTTACTAGGCTGATTCCGGAGTTGAGGGGGTTGAGCTATGAGGAGAGGCTGAATAAACTAGGCTTGTACTCGTTAGAGTTTAGAAGAATGAGGGGAGATCTCATTGAGACGTATAAGATGATGAATGGGATGGATAGGATAGAGGTGGAGAGGCTCTTCCCGCTCAGAAAGGACAGTAGGACTAGGGGGCACAGCCTAAAGATAAAGGGGGGGTGGTTTAGAACAAAGTTGAGGAGGAACTTCTTCACTCAAAGGGTGGTGAATCTCTGGAATTCTCTGCCCGTTGAAGTGGTGGAGGCTGCCTCGCTAAATATTTTTAAGATGCGGGTTGATAGGTTTTTGATAGCAAGGGGATTAAGGGTTATGGGGAGAGGGCGGGAATTTGGAACTGAGCCACGACAGATCAGCCATGATCTTATTGAATGGCGGGGCAGGCTCGAAGGGCTAGATGGCCTACTCCTGCTCCTATTTCTTATGTTCTTATGTTCTTATAAAGGGTGCAGTTAAGATTTGATAGAGGCTGGCACGATGGCAAGCTCTGGTGCCTCAGGGCCAGGAACCCAGATTCAATTCTAGCCTTGGGTCACTGTTCATATAGAGTTTGCACATTTCCCCCATGTCTTTGTGGGCTTCCACCAGGTGCTCGTTTCCTCTCTCACTCTAAAGATATGCAGGTTAGATGGCCATGCTAAATTGCCCCATTGAGTCAGTGGGGGCGGGGGAGAGGGGCTAACAGGGTAAATATGTGGTGTTACTAGGCTAGGGCCTGGGTGGGATTTTTGTTGGTGCAAACTTGATGGGCCAAATGGCCTCCTTCTGCACTGTATGGATTCTATTATTCTAGAAGTCCTTGTTAAGTTTTGTAAATGGACATTATAAAATGAAAATAAATGTAAGATTCACATCGGAATGATAAGGCATACAAATGAAGAGCAGTGATTCAGTGCATTGTGACCTTTATTATGAATCTGGAAGTGAGGCAGACTCATCACTTTCATTGCTGAGACAGTACAGCAGACAATGAAAGATTTTGCTGTTGGCATAGATCTGAGAAAGACTTTAGTGTCATAGCCCTATATATAGGCTGCACGCCAATCTAGATGACAGCTGTACCTTGCAGTTTCTGACCTAATAAGACTAATGAAAATGTAAAATAAGTATTAGAATACAACAATGGATCATATCTATATAACACACACTGGATCCTTCATACCCCAGAAGCTTTATAGGAAATTTGGCACCTAGCCAAAGGGTTTTTTTTGTCTCTAATGCACCTTAGGTTTAGTCACTCCACATTAAATTCAAAATTCTATATGGTATTCAAGAGCACTTGATAGCAAATCACTATTTTTATTCCTAGTTAATGTTTCCAGAAAACAATTTGTTCTGTTATTTACCTTCATCCTCAATTTCTTTGCCACACTTATCCTTCACATGCCTGGCTTTCAACATTGACTAATCCTTTACTGCTGTGATATTGCTCAACTTTCAGCCTGAGATACATTACTGTATAAGAAATGAAATGTTGATTGTTCAAATCAATAGCAGAAGCTAAATGTGAAAAGAAATTAGCAGATCTGCACGTAGATTTGGACAAGAAAGGGTAACACTGATCAATCATACCAGTTGTGTATCTATTGCATTATGAATCGCGGATCTCACTTGGGGGGTATTAGGCATTCCTAGTCCCTGCACTTCAGAAGGCACAAAGGCATTTGGTAGAGTGCAGGGAAGAGCAAAATAAGATGAAGTAAAAGGAAGAATATTTGAGGATCTTCAACAAGGCAATGGGTCTGAGCAAAGGACATCCTTAGTTTTCATTATAGCTAAAACTGCCATCACTGTTTAACCCAATCATTTTACTACACTAACACAACCATGTAAATGGAATATATATTACATGTTCCTCATAGCACACCAAAGTTATTAGTTGAAGAAAATTCAGACGAGTTGCATTTTAGACAAAGAACAAAGAAAACTACAGCACAGGCCCTTCAGTCCTCCAAGCCTGCACCGACCATGCTCCCGACTTAACTAAAACCCCCTACCCTTCCGGGACCATATCCCTCTATTCCCATCTTGTTCATGTACTTGTCAAGACACCCCTTAAAAGTCACTACCATATCCGCTTCCATTACTCCCCCCAGCAACGAGTTCCGGGCACCCACCATTCTGTGCAAAAAATCTGCCTCGTACATCTCTTGCCCCTTGCACCTTAAATCTATGCCCCCTAGTAATTGACTCTTCCACCCTCGGAAAAAGCTTCTGACTTTCCACTCTGTCCATGCCTCTCATAATCTTGTAGACTTCTATCAGGTCTCCCCTCAACCTCTGTCGCTCCAGTGAGAACAAACCAAGTTTCTCCAACCTCTCCTCATAGTTAATGCCCTCCATACCATGCAACATCCTGGTAAATCTTTTCTGTACCCTCCACATCCTTCTGGTAATGTGGCAACCAAAATCAAACACTATATTCCAAGTGCAGCCTAACTAAGGTTCTACAAAGCTGCAACATGACTTTACCTATCTACATCTTCCAGCCCTAAGTCAATCCCAAAGACTCTCACCCCATCCACTCCCACTCAAGCTGCCCCTCATCAATCTAATCGCCAGGTGACTTATGAGCATTTTGGCCAACAGACTTTCAGACACTGACTGGTCTCACTTGAATGGGAAAAGCATCAAGTTTCACAAAAGCTGGAAAATCTTGGTGTCTTTACCAAATATGTTGTAATACCTTGAAAAAGATTTTGAAAACCAAAATAAAAAGAACCATTTCCTTCCAGTTACCTGACATTATATTTTGTTTCCAAGCTGCTCGAGTGACGCGTTCTGACAACGTGAATACAAGTGTAGGTTCGGAAGGATAATCACACAAGCTTCAAACCAAAATAGATCACATATAACAATGTTCATACTCTTCCAAATGGAGATTATTGACTTACATGAACTAATCACTTTCCTTTGAATTCAGCAAGTGGAGAATTTTCCTGATTCCCACTGACTTCAATTTTACTCCACCCCCTATCTGATATTATGCCTTGATGTCAAGGGCAATCACTCTCACCTCATCACTGGAATTTGGCTCAATTGTCCACGTTTGGAACAAAGCTGTAATGGGGTCAGCAGACAAGTAATACTGGCAGAATCCAAAATGGAAGTTTGGCGATGAGCAGTTCAATGCAGTGTAAGTGCTGCTTGATAGCACTGTCGATGGCACCCTCCATCACTTCATTGCTGATTGAGAGCAGAAAGGATTTGTCCTGGGATTGAGATGCCTAACCTCCAACAACCATCATCCTTTGTGCTAGGACTAACCTGAACCAATGGGGATTTTCCCCCTGACTCCAGTTTTGAGGAAGCGTGATGCCACACTCAGTCAAATGCTGCCTTGCTGTTAATGAGTTATCAGCAATTGAAGGGCAGTAGGTGGTAATTAGCAGGAAGTCTCCTTGCTTATATTTGACCATGTGATTTCATGGCATTTGGAGTCAATGTTGAGGACTCCGAGAGTCCTTCCGGATGCATACCACTGTGCCACCACCACCTGCTGTTGGCACTGGACTTACCCAGGCATGATAGTGGGTGGTGTCTGGAATATTTCTGCGTGTATGACCATGTCAGGCTGTTGCTTGACTAGTCTTATGCGATAGTGCTCTCAATTTTGGCACCAAGCTCCACATATTAGTAGGGAAGAGTTTGCTGGTGTGTTAGAACATAGAAAAACTACAGCACAAACAGGCCCTTCGGCCCACAAATTGCACCGATGATATCCCTACCTACTAGGCTTACCTATAACCCTCAAATCTATTAAGTTCAATGTACTCAGCCAGAAGTCTCTTAAAAAACCCTATCGAATTTGCCTCCACCACCGACGGCAGCCGATTCCACTCACTCACCATACTCTGAGTGAAAAACTTACCCCTGATATCTCCTCTGTACCTGCTCCCTAGCACCTTAAACCTATGTCCTCTCATAGCAACCACTCCAGCCCTTGGAAAAAGCCTCTGAGAATCCACCCGATCTATAGCTCTCAACATCTTATACACCTCTCATCCTTCGTCTCTCTAAGGAGAAAAGGTCGAGCTCCCTCAACCTATCCTCATAAGGCATGCCACCCAATCCAGGCAACATCCTTGTAAATCTCCTCTGCACCCTTTCAATAGCTTCCACATCCTTCCTGTAACGAGGTGACCAGAACTGAGCACAGTATTCCAAGAGAGGTCTGACTAGGATCTTATAAAGCTGCAACATTATGTCCCGACTCCTAAACTCAATCCCTCGATTGATGAAGGCCAGTATACTATACCAGGATGTCTTCTTAACCACATCCTCTACCTGAAAGGCCAATTTAAGAGTCCTATGGACCTGGATCCCAAGGTCCTTCTGATCCTCTACACTGCTAAGAGTCTTGCCCTTGATATTATACTCCTTCATCCCATTTGACCTGCCAAAATGGACCACTACACATTTATCCAGGTTGAAGTCCATCTACCACTTCTCCGCCCAGCCTTGCATCCTATCTACGTCACGCTGCAACCTCTGACATCCCTCCAAACCATCTACAACACCACCAACCTTTCTGTCGTCAGCAAGCTTACCAACCCATCCCTCCACTTCCTCATCCAGGTTATTTATGAAAATTACAAAAAGCAAGGGTCCCAGAACAGATCCCTGGGGCACTCCACTGGTGACTGACCATTGTATTGCTTCTGTTTCCAGTGCCTCCGTTGATCCATCCAGTTTTATTCTATTGTATTTTCTGTAGCGGCAAGATACAACTGAGTGGCTTACATTGCCATGGTTCTGGAGTCACATTTTTGTTGTTCAACATGCTTCAGAGGTAAAGGATTAGTCTTGAAATATACTTACTGTTATTTAGATGACTATGGTCGTTAACTTGAGCACAAGGGTTCCAGAAAAATTGAGACAATGGGCGGGATTTTACAGCCTCAATCGAGCAAAACCGGAAATTCCCGCCCGAGGTCAATGGATTTCCATTGTTGGACCCTCCAATTTCATGGCAGGCAAGGTGGTAGAATTCTGCCCAATTAGTTTTTAGCATTGTTAGATGAGGGATGAATTTCAGTCAGAATATGAAAAAAAGCATTTGAAAAACCTCTTTTAAAACGTCACAATGTGGCAAAGCATTTCACAATGGATAATGTGGGTTATACTGCAGGAGTTCATCAGAGTAGTGTACAAAGTCCAAACATTGACAGCTGTTTTATCAATGATCTTCCCTCCATTAGGTTAGAAGTGGAGATGTTTACTGAAGATTACGCAATGTTCAGTAACACAACTTCTCAGATACTGAAGCAGTCTGTGGCCATATGCAACAAGCAAGACCTGGGCAACATTCAAGCTTGGTTTGAAAGAGGCAAATACCTCAAGTGTCAGGCAATGGCCACCTCCCTTTGACATTCATTAACATTACCATCGCTGAACCATCCATCATCAATAGCCAGGGTGGGGGCGGGTTATCATTGACTAGCTATATAAATACTATGCTGACAAAAGCAGGTCAAAGGCTGGGAGCAACCCACTTCCTGTCTCCCCAAATTCTGTAAGAAGTCTGCCAACACCAGGTTTAAGTCCAACCAATTTATTTGATAGTAAACTCACAAGCTTTCGAGGTTTTCCCCTTCATCAGGTAAATGCTTAACAAAGGGGCAAACCCTGAAAGCTTGTGAGTTTACTATCAAATAAATCAGTTGGACTTAAAACTGATGTTGTCAGACTTCTTATTGTGTTTACCCTAGTCCAACACCAGCATTTCCACATCATGTCCCCAAATTCTGTCCACCATCTACAAAGTACAAATCAGGACTACAATGGAATATTTTCCACTCTTTAAAGATCAACAGAAAGTCATGAAAAAAAGCTGTAAAGAAAAGCAAGACAGATTGAGAGTGAACTAGCTCAGAATATAAAAACAGATAGCAAAGGTTTCTACAAATATATAAAACAAAAAAGAGTGGCTAAAGTAAACATTGGTCCTTTAGAGGATGAGAAAGAGAATGTAATAACTGGAAATGAGAAAATGGCTGAGGCATCAAACAATTATTTTGTGACTGTCTTCACAGAGAAAAACACAAATAACATGCCAAAAAATTGATGACAAGGCAGCCATGGCAGGTGAGGACCTAGAAACTATGAAAAAGTGGTAGTGTTGGGCAAGTTAAGGGGGCTAAAGTTAGACAAGTCTCCTGGTCCTGATGGAATACATCCCAGAGTACTAAGAGATGGCACGAGAAATAGCAAATGCTGGCAAATAGTGGTAATTTACCACAATTTGCTGGACTCTGGGGTTCCTGCAGATTGGAAAACAGCAAATGTGACACCACTGATTAAAAAAGCAGATAGACAAAGGCAGGTAACTATAGGCCAGTTAGCTCAACTTCTGTAGTAGGGGAAATTCCTGAATCTATCAAGGTAGAAATAGCGAGTCGTCTGGATATAAATTGTCCCATCAGTGAGACGCAGCATGGGTCCATGAAGGGAAGGTCACATTTGACTAATTTGGTGGAATCCTTTGAAGACATTACACGTGCAATGGAAAATGGAGAACCTGTGGATGTGGTGTATCTGGATTTCCAGAAGGCATTTGACAAGCTGCCGCACCAAAGACTGCTACATAAGATAAAGGTGCACGGTGTTACGGGTAACATATTAGCATGGATAGAGGATTGGTTAACAAACAGAAAGCAAAAAGTGGGGGTGAATGGGCATTTTTCAGGTTGCTGAGTGACTTGTGGTATGCCTCAGGGATCAGTGTTGAGACCGTAATTGTTTACAATTTACATAGATGATTCGGAGTGGGCCAAGTATAGCGTGTCAAAATTTGCAGATGACACTAAGATGACTGGCAAAGCAAAGTGTGCAGAGGATGCTGAAAGTCTGCAAAGGGATACAGATAGTCTAAGTCAGGGGGCAATAGTCTGGCAGATGGAGTACAATGTTAGTAAACGTGAGGCCATCTATTTTGGTAGGAATAACAGCAAAATGGACTATTACTTAAATGGTAAAAAAATTAGAACATAGAACACAGAAAAACTACAGCACAACAGGCCCTTTGGCCCACAAATTGCGCCGAATATATCCCTACCTACTAGGCTTATCTATAACACTCTTACTAAGTCCCATTTTCTTATTCAAAAGTCTCTTAAAAGACCCTATCAAATCCGCCTCCATCACCACCGCCAGCAGCCGATTCTACTTACCCAACACAGTGAAAAACTTACCCCTGACATCTCCTCTGTACCTACTCCCTAGCACCCTAAACCTGTGTCCTCTTGTGGCAGCCATTTCAGCCCTGGGAAAAAGCCTCTGAGAATCCACTCGATCAATACCTCTCAACATCTTATACACCTCTATCAGGTCACCGCTCATCCTTCGTCTAAGGAGAAAAGACCGAGCTCTCTCAACCTATCCTCACAAGGCATGCCACCTAATCCAGGCAACATCCTTGTAAATCTCCTCTGCACCCTTTCTATTGCTTCCACATCCTTCCTATAACGAGGTGACCAGAACTGAGCACGGTACTCCAAGTGGGGTCTGACCAGGGTCTTATATAGCTGCAGCATTATCTCCCGACTCCTAAACTCAATCCCTTGATTGATGAAGGCCAGTACACCACACACCTTCTTAGCCATGTACTCTACCTGCAAAGCTGATTTGAGCATCCTATGAACCCGGACCCAAGATCCTTCTGGATCTTCCACACTGCTAAGAGATAGCATATTATATTCCATCATCCCATTTGACCTGCCAAAATGAACCACCACACACTTATCTGGGTTGAAGTCCATCTGCCACTTCTCTGCCCAGCCTTGCATCCTATCTCTGTCTCGTTGCAACTTCTGACATCCCTCCACACTATTCACAACGCCTTCAACTTTGTCTCATCGGCAAACTTACCAGCCCATCCCTCCGCTTCCTCATCCAGGTCATTTATAAAAATCACAAAGAGTAAGGGTCCCAGAACCGATCCCTGAGGCACTCCACTAGTGACCGACCTCCATGCAGAAAAAGATCCAGCTACAATCACTCTTTGCCTTCTGTGGGCAAGCCAGTTCTGGATCCACAAAGCAATGTCCCCCTGGATCCCATGCCCCCTCACCTTCTCAATAAGCCTTGCAGGGGGATCTTATCGAACGCCTTGCTGAAGTCCACATAAACCACATCTACCGCTTTTCCTTCGTCAATGTGTTTAGTCACGTCTTCAAAAAACTCAACCAGGCTTGTAAGGCACGATCTGCCTTTGACAAAGCCATGCTGACTATTTTTGATCATACTATACCTCTCCAAATGTTCCTAAATCCTGTCTCTCAGGATCTTCTCCATCAACTTACCAACCACTGAGGTTAGACTCACCAGTCGGTAATTTCCTGCGCTCTCTCTTCTCCCTTTCCTGAATAGGGGAACCACATCCGCAATCCTCCAATCCTCCGGAACCACTCCTGTCTCCAGTGATGACGCAAAGATCATTGCCAGAGGCTCTGCAATCTCTTCCCTCGCCTCCCACAGTAACCTGGGGTACATCCCATCCAGTCCCAATGACTTATCTAACTTGGTGCTTTTCAAAAGCTCCAACACATCCTCTTTCTTAATGTCAACATACTCAAGCTTTTCATCCACTGCAAGTCTGCACTGTAATCACCAAGATTCTTTTCCACTGTGAATACCAAAGTAAAGTATTAATTGAGCGCCTCTGCTATTTCTACCGGTTCTATACAAACCTTCTCACTGTCACATCTGATAGATCCTATTCCTTCACATTTCATCCTTTTGCTCTTCACATACTTGTAGAATGCCTTGGGTCTTTCCTTAATCTTACCTGCCAAGACCTTCTCATGACCCCTTCTGGCTCTCCTAATTTCTTTCCTACTAGTCATATATTCCTCTAGATCCCTAACATTACCTAGCTCCCTGAACCTTTTGTATGCTTTTTCCTTCTTGACTAAATTCATTACAACTTTCGTGCACCACGGTTCCTGTAATCTGCCAAAACTTCCGTCTTGTCGGGATGTTGGCATGCAGAACTCCAGACAAATATTCCTTGAAAATCTGCCACATTCCGTCTGTACATTTCACCGAGAAAACCTCCTTCCAATTTGTGCCTCTAATTTCCTGCCAGATGGCTTCATAATTCCCCTTATTGCAGCATGCTGCTGTGCAGAGGGACCAGGGTGTCCTTGTGCAAGAATCACAAGGAGTTGGTTTGCATGTGCAGCAGGTAATTAAGAAGGCAAATGGAATTTTGTCCTTCATTGCTAGAGGGATAGAATTTAAAATCAGCAAGGGTATATTGCAGCTGTATTAGGTGCTGGTGAGGCCACACCTGGATTACTCTGTACAGTTTTGGTTTCCTCACTTGAGAAAGGATATACTGGCACTGGAAGTGGTGCAGAGGAGATTCGCTAAGCTGATTCCAGAGTTGAGAGGGTTGGCTTATAAGGGGAGACTGAGTAGATTGGGACTATGCGCATTGGAATTCAGAAGAATGAGGAAAGGTCTTGTAGAAACATACAAGATTATGAAAGGAATAGATAAGATAGAAGCAGGGAAGTTGTTTCTACTGGCAGGTGAAACTAGAATTACAGGACATAGCCTCAAAATAAGGGGCAGCAGATTTAGGACTGAGTCGAGGAGAAACTTCTTCACCCAAAGGGTTGTGAATCTGTGGAATTCCCTGCCCAATGAAGCAGTTGAGGCTACCTCATTGAATATTTTTAAAGCAAGGACAGAAACTTTTTAAACAGTAAAGGTATTAAGGGTTATGGTGAGCGGGTGGGCAAGTGGAGCTGAGTCCATGAAAAGATCAGCCATGATCTTACTGAATGGCAGAGTAGGCTTGAGGGGTCAGATGGCCTACGCCTGTTCTTATTTGCCTCGAAGAATACAGCTTCAACACTCAAGGCGTTTGACACTGTTCAGGACAAAGTAGCTTATTGATCAGCCCTTCATCCACCTTCCAAACCCACGATCTTTACTAACTAGAAGCACAATAGCAGCAGATACGTGGAAACATCATCACCTACAAATCCCTTAATTTGGAATGATAGTCCTTCATTGTCACTGGATCACAATCCTTTGACAAGGTACTGCATGGTAGGTTGTTGCAAAAGGTTAAATCTCACAGGATCCAGGGCGAGGTAGCTAAATGGATACAAAATTGGTTTGATGACAGACGGCACAGAGTGGTTGTACAGGATTGTTTTTCAAACTGGAGGCCTCAGGGATCAGTGTTGGGTCCACTGTTATTTGTCATTTATATTAACAATTTGGATGAAAATATAAGGTAGTGAGTTTGCAGATGACACCAAGATTGGTGGCGTAATGACAGGGACGTTTCTCTCAGAGTGCCATGCGATCTCGATCAATTGGACCAGTGGGCTGACAAGTGGCAGATGGAGTTTAATTTGAACAAATGCAAAGTGATGTATTTTGATAGACTGAACCAGGGCAGGACTTACTCAGTTAATCGTAGGGTGCTGGGGAGAGTTATAGAACAAAGAGATTGAGGGATACAGGTTCATAGCTCCTTGAAAGTGGAGTCACAAGTGGGCAGAGTGGTGAAGAAGGCATTCCACACGCTTGGTTTTGTTGGTCAGATGCCTCTTTAATCTGAACTTTTGCTTCTGTATGGTCCATGTCCCTCTATTCCCGGCCTATTCATGATCCAGAAGACTCTTGAATGCTGTTATAGAATCTGCTTCCACCACCTCCTCTGGCAGTGCATTCACCACCGTCTGAAAAACTTGCCCCTTACATCTCTCAAAATTTTCCCCCATCACTTTCAACTCTTCGACCCTGGGAAAAAGGGTCTATCCACTCTATCCAAGCCTGTCATAATCTTGTAAACCTCTATCAGGTCTCCCCTTATCCTCCAACACTCCAGTGAAAACAATCCAAGTTTATTCAACCCTTCTTTATAGCCCATATCCTCCAAACCAGCCAACATCTCTTCTGCACCTTTTCCAATGTATCAATCTCCTTCCAGTAGTGTGGCAACCAGAATTGTACACAATACTCCAAATACAGCCAAAGTCTTATACAGCTGCAACATGATTTTCCAATTCCTATACTCAACATTCCAACCGATGAAGGCCAGCATGCCTTCTTGACCACCTGAGTTGCCACTTTTAGGGAACTGTGGATCCGCACACTCAGATTCCTCTCTATGCTAATATTTCTAAGGACTCTACCATTTACTGCATAATTAGATTTCAAAAAGGTTTTTGAGATTGCAGTAACCATGGAACGGGCTGCCATGAAAGCCTCACACTTAGGCATGAGGGCAACAGTACAAAAGATGGTGGATACCTCAGGAAGTCAATCGAAACCCAAGGAGAGTGTCAGTTGTCAGGGCACAACCTCAGGCTTTAAAACAGATAAGGAGGAGTTTCTTCAGCCAGAGAGTGGTGAACCTGTGGAGGTCAGGTCATGTCATTGAGTGTCTTTAAGACAGAGATAGGTTCTTGATTAATAAGGGGTCAAGGGTTATGAGGAAAAGGCAGGAGAATGGGTATGAGAAAACTATCAGCCATGATTGAATGGCAGAGCAGACTCGATGAGCCAAGAGGCCTAATTCTGTTATGTCTTAAGGTCTTAGTGTGGCCAAAAGGGCCACATGTAGACTAGTGGGTGGGAGAGAGGAGCTCAACATTGGAACTGCAGGAGAACAGGTCAATTCACTCTCAATTGTAGATCATCAGCGTCCCAGGAAGGGGAACTAGTATCATCTCTGCATTCCTCTGGAGGTAAAACAGATACATACAGCATACAACAAATCAGCACATTTGCAATCACCCTTGCTGCCAAATCTTGTTGAGAAAAGTTTAACTTTACCAGCCTCAGCACCTCAGGGAGATCCTCCCATGTGATGGGATCACTAGATTCTGCAGTTCAAGACATACTTGCTATCTACAGGAATCTAATATTCAGGCATAGCAGCAATCTGCAAGAAGATGATACTCATACGTTGGTGCTGAAGGCCAGTGAACATTCAAGCAACTCACAGAAGACACATCTATGTTGATATTTTGGGCGCCCTCAAAAAATATTTCAGGCCAAAAAAATGTGATGATCAAATAATAGAAATTCTACCAGAGATGGAAGGGAAATGGAGCTCACATTAAACAATACATTTCAGTGTTATGACAAATGGTTTCTACGTTTAAATTTGGCAAAACACTCATTGAACTAATTCATGACCAATTAAAAAGATTTCAATCTATTATGTATATTATATGTTTCAATTTATTATAGGAAAGGGATAGCTTGATCTTGGGATTGGACATAGCTCGGCACAACATTGAGGGCCGAAGGGCCTGCACTGTGCTGTAATATTCTATGTTTCTATGTTTGGTTAGAGAATGTCTCCTCATGCTGGATGATGATTTAACCTTGGAAAAAACCACAACTTTGCCAGTCCAAATCAAATCTGTCATGTTAGATTTAAAGTAGTTACACAAATAGACTGAGGGTTGCAGAAACAATTTGCCAAATGAGCGAGTGCAAGGTTTAAGGACAAGGCAACCTTAACAGTCTCAATGTGTTAAAAACTGGGCCCAAATTATGCAAGTGCTCATCCAAATGCAATGCAATGTCCAGCTCAAGGAACAAATTGCAACTCATGTCTAACATGGAACTATTTTCCAAAGATGTTCAAGCCATTGAAGAAGACTTCATTAGTTTAAAATAGAGGAGTAACTTCTTGAGAGTGAGGTACAGTATGTCTATACCATCATGAATGATTAAAGAAAAGCTCAAATCGAGATAGCAGGCATCTCAATGTTGCTTCTTATTGATGTTGACAAATTTATTTTGACTAGACAGATTCACATTCTACAGGGCTAGAGAAATCTTACTGGGGTAAATCTTTTCAATAGGGTTAGGTACAAACTTGGACACCCCACTAGAGCAGACATTAAGTGATCAACGAAGCAGACTATATAGTGTTCTTTATATTTACAGGATTTGGGAGATTAAAGGATACTGCCATGCTGCTCATGTTGACATATAATTCCACCAGTTTCATGGATTATTTGCAATCCATGCCCGACTGTTGTAGGAGCTGAAACAACTTCAATGGATAAACATATGGATGATATTGGAATAGTGTAGGTTAGATGGGCTTTAGATTGTTGCGCCAACCTATGAAACCATCGAAAGGCCTGTACTGCGCTATAATGTTCTATGTTCTAACTGGAAGCAGATGGTAAAACTGAGTGAATTGACTCATCACTATGGATATCAAATCTAGTCATTGCATAACAAACTTAGACGATATGCTGACCTTAGGGCAGTTAACTTTCATTCCAGTCAGGTATCCATTTCCTACATTCCAAGAACTGTCAGCACCATTACATGACTCCACATCTTCATGAAGCTCGATATGCTGCAGAGCTATCTTCAGATACCTTGGGGAGAGGAAAGCTAGCAGAGTTAGAGGAATGAACCTCAGATGTGTTATTTATGAAGATGTTTTCAGTATCAGAGAATACTCTCTGGGTGAAATTTAGCACCTAGGATTCCAGAATAACATTTCTCCAGTCTTAGAACCATAGAACATTACAGCACAGAAACAGGCCTTTTGGCCCTTCTTGGTTGTGCTGAACCATTTTTCTGCCTAGTCCCACTGACCTGCACCTGGACCATATCCCTCCACACCCCTCTCATCCATGTACCTGTCCAAGTTTTTCTTAAATGTTAAAAGGGAGCCCGCTTTCACCACTTCATCTGGCAGCTCATTCCACACTCCCACCACTCTGTCAAGAAGGCCCCCCCCACTAATATTCCCTTTAAACTTTTTCCCCTTCACTCTTAACCCATGTCCTCTAGTTTTATTCTCTCCTAGCCTCAGTGGAAAAAGCCTGCTTGCATTCACTCTATCTGTACCCATCATAATTTTATACCCCTCTAGCAAATCTCCCCTCATTCTTCTATGCTCCAGGGAATAAAGTCCTAATCTATTCAACCTTTCTCTGTAACTCAGTTTCTCAAGTCCTGGCAACATCCTTGTAAAACATTCTCTGCATTCTTTCAACTTTATTAATATCTTTCCCGTAATTAGGTAACCAAAACTGCACACAATACTCTAAATTCGGCCTCAATGTCTTATACAACTTCATAACATTCCAACTCTTATACTCACTATTTTGATTTGTAAAAGGCCAATATACCAAAAGCACTCTTTACATTCCTAACTACCTGTGACGCCACTTTTAAGGAATTATGCATCTGTATTTCCAGATCCCTCTGTTCTACTGCACTCTTCAGTGTCCTACCATTTACCTTGTATGTTCTACCTTGGCTTGTCCTTCCAAAGTGCAATACCTCACACTCATCTGCACTAAACTCCATCTGTCATTTTTCAGTCCATTTTTCTAGCTGGTCCAAATCCCTCTGCAGGCTTTGAAAATCTTCCTCACTGGCCACTACACCTCCATTCTTTGTATCATCAGCAAATTTGCTGATCCGATTTACCACATTATCACCCAGATCATTGATATAGATAAACAACAATGGACTCAGCACTGATCCCTGTGGCACACCACTAGTCACAGGCCTCCTCCACAACCACTCTCTGGCTTCTTCCATTGAGCCAATGTCTAATCCAATTTACTACCTCTCCATGTATACCTAGCGACTGAACCTTCCTAACTAACCTCCCATGTGGGACCTTGTCAAAGGCCTTACTGAAGCTCATGTAAACAACATCCACTTTCCTGATAGCATCCTCAAAAAACTCCAATAGATTGGTTAAACATGACCTACCATGCACAACTCCATGTTGACTCTCCCTAATAAGTCCATCTATCCAAATATTTGTAGATCCTATTTCTTAGTACTCCTTCCAATAATTTACCTACTACCGATGTCAAATTTACCAGCCTATAATTTCCCAGATCACTTTTTGAGCCTTTTTTAAACAACAGAACAACATGAATCATCTGGCACCACACCCGTGATACCAACATTTTAAATGTATCTGCCAGGGCCCCTGCAATTTCAACACTAGTCTCCTTCGAGGTCCGTGGGAGTACCCTGTCCGGTCCTGGGATTTATCTACTCTGATTTGCCTCAAGACAGCAAGCACCTCCTGCCCTTTAATCTGTATAGGTTCCATGACCTCCCCACGTGTTTGCTTCATTTCTCCATGCCAGTTCTCATAGACTCCATGCCAGTTTCCTTAGTAAATACAGATGCAAAAAGCCCATTTAATATCACCCCATTTCTTTTGGTTCCATACATAGCCGACCACTCTGATCTTCAAGAGGACCAATTTTATCCTTTACTATCCTTAATACACCTGTAGAAGCTCTGAGGATTATCCTTCACCTTGACTGCCAAAGCAAACTCATATCTTCTTTTAGCCCTCCTGATTTCTTTCTTTAGTTTCTTGCACTTTTTATACTCCTCAAGCATTTTATTTGTTCTTTGTTGCCTATACATGTCATATATCTCTCTCTTCTTCTTTACCAGAGTTCCAATATCCCTCGAGAACCAAGGTCCCTTATTCTTATTCACTTTGCCTTTAATCCTGACAGGAACATACAAACTCTGCACGCTTAAAATTTCTCCTTTGAAGGCCTCCCACGTACCAATCACATCTTTGCCAGAGAACAGCCTGTCCCAATCCATGCTTTGTAGATCCTTTCTCATTTCTTCAAATTTAGCCTTTTTCCAGTTTAGAACCTCAACTCAGTGACCAGATGTATCTTTATTCATGATCATAGAAACATAGAACATCACAGCACAGTACAGGCCCTTCAGCCCTCAATGTTGTGCCGAGCTATGTCCAATCCCAAGATCAAGCTATCCCCTCCCTATAATTCTGGAGTGCTCCATGTACTATCCAATAACCGCTTGAAAGTTCCTAAAGTGTCCGACTCTACTATCATAGCAGGCAGTCTTTTCCACACCCCAACCACTCTGAGTGAGGAATCTACCTCGGACATCCCTCCTATATCTCCCATGAACCTTATAGTTATGCCCCCTAGTAACAGCTACATCCACCCGAGGAAATAGAGTGGACGTGCAGAGACTATCATCTTATAAACCTCTATTAAGTCGCCTCTCATCCTTCTCCGCTCCAAAGAGAAAAGCCCCAGCTCCCTCAACCTTTCCTCATAAGACCTACCCTCCAAACCAGGCAGCATCCTGGTAAATCTCCTTTGCACTCTCTCCAATACTTTCACATCCTTCTTATAATGAGGTGACCAAAATTGAACACAATATTCCAAATGTGGTCTCACCAACGTCCAGTATAGTTGCAGCATAACCCCACAGCTCTTAAACTCAAAAACCCTGTTAATAAACGCTAACACACTATAAACCTTCTTTACGGCTCTATCCACTTGAGTGTTAACCTTCAGAGATCTTTGGATATGAACCCCAAGATCTCTCTGTTCCTCCACAGTCCTCAGAACCCTGCCATTGACCCCGTAATCTGCACTCAAGTTTGTCCTACCAAAATGAATCACCTCACACTTATCAGGGTTAAGCTCCATCTGCCACTTTTTGGCCCAGCTCTGCATCCTATCAATGTCTCTTTGCAGGCTACAACAGCCTCCACCTCATCCACTACTCCACCAATCTTGGAGTCATCAGCAAAGTTACTGACCCACCCTTCAGCCACCTCCTCCAAGTCATTGATAAAAATCACAAATAACAGAGGACCCAGCACTGACCCCTGTGGTACACTGCTGGTAACGGGCCTCCAGTCTGAAAATTTTCCCTCTGTCTTCTATGATACAGCCAGTTCCTTATCCAATCGGTCAAATTTCTTTCTATCCCACACATCCTTATGTTCTTCATGAGCCTACCATGGGCAACCTTATCAAATGCCTTCCTAAATCCATGTATACGACATCAACTGCTCTACCTTCGTTCACACACTTAGTTACCTCCTCAAAGAATTCAATCAAATTTGAGAGGCAGGACTTACCCCTCACAAAATCATGCTGACTATCCCGGACTAAAGTGAATCTTTTCAAATGATCATAAATCCTATCTCTCAGGACCCTTTCCATTAACTTATCAACCACCAAAGAAAGACTAACTGGCCTATAATTACCAGGGTCATTCCTATTTCCTTTCTTGAAGAGAGGAACAACATTTGCCACTCTCCAGTCCTCTGGCACTATCCCCATGGACAGCGAGCACCCAAAGATCAAAGCTAAAGGCTCTGCAATCTCATCCCTTGCCTCTCAAGGTATCCTAGGATGTATCCCATCTGGCCCAGGGGACTTATCCACCCTCAGGTTTTTTCAAAATTGATAATACATCTTCCCTCAGAGCATCTACCTCCTCCACCCTAGCAGCCTGTTTCACGCACTCCTCATCAAAAACATAGCCCCTCTCCTTAGTGAGCACTGAAGAAAAATATTCATTCAATGCCTCACCTATCTCTTCTGACTCCATGCACAAGTTCCCACTACTATCCTTGACGTTGAAGTTGGAACTTGGACCTCCAAGTTGAAACTAATGGCGTTATGATCACTGGAACCAAAGTGTTCCCCTACACACACTTCCGTCACTTGTCCTAACTCAATTTCTAATAGGAGATCTAATATTGCATCATCTCTAGGCGGTACCTCTACATATTGATTTAGAAATTTTTCCTGAACACATTTTACACGCTCTAACTCATCTAGACCTTTAACAGTATGGGAGTCCCAATCTACATGTGGAAAATTAAAATCCCCTATTATCACAACTTTATGTTTCCTGCAGTTGTCTGCTAGCTCTTTGCAGATTTGCTCCCCCAATTCTTGCTGCCTATTGGGTGGTCTATAATACAACCCCATTAATGTGGTCATACCTTTCCTGTTTCTCAGCTCCACCCATATGGCTTCAGAAGATAAGCCCTCTAATCTGTCCTGCCTGAGCACTTCTATAACATTTTCCTTGACTAGCAATACCACCCCCCACCCTTCATCCTTCTGCCTCTATCACGTCCGAAACATCGGAACGATGGAACATTGAGCTGCCAGTCCTGTCCCTCCTTATAGCCATTAGTGAAACTTGGCTATAATGTCATATTTCCACGTGTCAATCCATACCCTCAGCTCTTCTGCCTTCCCCACAATACTCCTGGCATTGAAATAGACACACCTCAAGATTATTACCACCACACATAATCCTTCTATTTGTGATTTTGCATGAACTATTAACATCATTTATTTTCATCCCTGCTCCACTATCTGCTCTGGCACTCGGATGGTTCCCATCCCCCTGGGAATCTAGTTTAAACCTTCCCAATAACACTAGCAAACCTCCCTGCAAGTATATTGGACCCCTTGTAGTTCAGGTGTAACCTGTCTCTCTTGTACAGGTACCACCTGCCCCAGAAGAAACCCCAATGATCTAGAAATCTGAAACACTGCCCCCTACACCAGTTCCTCAGCCATGTGTTCATCTGTCTGAGCATCCTACTCTTACCCTCACTGGCACGTGGCACCAGGTAGCAATCCTGAGATTACTACCCTCAGGGTCCTGCTTTTTAACTTCCTACCAAGCTCTCTATTCTCACTCTTCAAGACCTCCTCACTTTTCCTTCCTACGTCATTGGTACTGATGTGTACCACGACATCTGGCTGATCACCCTCCCACTTCAGAATGCTGTGCATGCGATCAGAGACATCCCTGATCCTGGCACCTGGGAGGCAACAAACTATCCAGGAGTCTGTCACAACCACAGAACCTCCTGTCTGTAGCTCTGACTATCAAGTCCCCCATCATTACCATTCTCCTTTTCCACCCTCCCTTCTGCGCTGCAGAACCAGACTCAGTGCCAGAGATCTGGCTGCTGCAGCTGTCCCATATAAGGCATCCCCCACAACAGTATCTAAAAATTGGTATACCTGTTGTGGAGGGGAATGGCCACAGGGGAACCCTGCTCTGCCTGCCCTTTCCCCTTCCCTCACCTAACGGTAACCCAATTACCTGTGCTCTGTGCCTTTGGCAAAACTACCTCCCTGAAGCTACTACCTATAAACTCCACATTCTCCTGAATGTTCCAGCTTCTGCTCCAGTTCCCTAAATGTGATTTGTTAGAAGCTGCAGCTGGATGCACCTCTTGCAGGTGTTGTTGTCGTCTTCAGGGATACCGGGAGGTCTCCCTGACTTCCCACATCCTGCAGGAGGAGCATTCCAACATCCTGCCTGGCATTCTTCCTACTCTGAAGAGACAAGAAAAAAACTTGCCGGAACCTACCCTCGCCCCTGCCTGTTCACACCGAAGCCTATCTTGTCAGGTGTTGAGGGGCCATTCAATTTGCTTAAACATTGTTGTTGTTCATCCATCATCGATGAGGACCTCGATAGTATTAGTCATTTTGAAGCTGGATGCGGTGTGTCCGAAGATGACTGATCAGGCCAATTTGGGCACAGAATGTCCTGGCACATATTGGACAGACTTGTGTAGACACTGTGGTTGTTGTGCTGGTGGCTCTGGACTTGCGCAGCTCACGCTTAAGTTGTGCTTCAGCAAGAAACCTTGCTTTGTAAACTTGACAGCCTTTGTGGATGAGGCAGTGCCAGGTAGGGTGGTTTTGTGCCAGCATTTCCCAGGTGGTCATGTCAATGTCAAGTGACTTCAGGGAGGCCTTGAGTGCGTCTTTAAAATGTTTGTTCTGCCCTTCATGCGAGCACCTTCCAGCAGAGAGTTCCCCAAAAAGGAGCTGCTTGGGTATGCACTGGTCTGACATACGGATGACATGACCTGCCCACCGGGTCTGCACTCTCATCAGCAGTGTGTGGACTGATGGTAGACTTGCTCTAAAGAGAGCTCAGTGTCTGCTACTTTGTCTTGCCAACCGATGCATAATATTCTGTGAAGATAAGTCATGTGGAAATGATTGAACTATCTTGCATGCTTTCGATACACAGTCCCCGTTTCACAGGCATATGGGAGGGCGCTGTAGACCTTCAGTTTGTTGCTGGGCTGATTCCTCGACATTCCCATACAGTGGAGCGCAGTCTACTAAAAGCAGAACTTGTCTTTGTTATTCTGAAGTTAACTTCTGTATCAATAGTTGCTGCTTGGGAGAGGGTGCTGCCAAGATAAGTGAACTGGTCCACTGCCTGTAGTTTCTGCCCTTTGATTGTGATTATGGGTTCTGTGTACAGTGCATGAGGAGCAGGCTGGTGCATGACTTCCGTCTTTTTAATGTTGATGGTGAGTCCAAAATTGTCACACGCCATGGAAAATTTGTTCATACTGACTTGCATCTTTGGCTCTGAGCCAGCATACAGGGCACAGTCATTGACAAAGAGGAAGTCTCTCAGAACAGTCTCCTTCACTTTGGTAATAGCTTGAAGTCTCCTCAGGTTGAAGATCTTCCCATCCACTCTGTACTTGAGGCTGATTCCAGCACTGTCCTGGAAGGCATCATTCAGCATGGCAGTAAACGTCATGCTGAACAGTGTGGGTGCGAGCACACAGCCCTGTTTGATGCCATTGGTGACTGGGAATACCTCAGAGGATTCTCCACCATCCAGTACTCTGGCCATCATGGAACTGGCGTACCATCTGAATGAATTTGCGGGGGGGCGGGGGGCAGCTAAACTTTGACATGATCCTCCACAGGCCTTGTTGGATGACAGTGTCGAAGGCTTTCACAAGGTCAACAAAGGTTGTGTCGAGCTCACAATTCTGCACTTCATGCTTCTCCTGAAGTTGGCACGCAAAAATGTCAGTAGTCCTGCGACCTTTGCTGAAACCACACTGTGACTCAGTGCCCAGCTCCAGATGAGTGACCAGACAGACGATTTAGCAGGACTCTTGCGAGGGTTTTTCCTGCGATGGAGAGCAGCGAGATTCCTCGATGGTTGTCACGTACTTGCCGATTGCCCTTCCTCTTGTAGAGGTGTATGAAGGAAGCATCTTTAAATTCCTGAGGAACGGACCCTTGCTTCCAAAAGGACGGGAACAACTCGGTGAGCTTCTCAATAAGTACAGGACCAGCAGCTTTGTAGATCTCTGCGGGTATGGCATCTGCCCCTGGGGCTTTGCCACTGGATAGCTGGCTGACAGCTTTCATGACTTCGGCCACGACCGGTGGGTCATCCGTGGTGCTGTTGATATCAACCTGGGGAATCCTGCCTATTGCCTCATTGTTAATAGATGACGGTCAGTTGAGGACGGCTTCAAAGTGTCAGTCCATCTCTGCAGGATCTGAGCCCTCTCTAATGAGAGTTGTACCATCTGTACTCAGGAGGGGGGAGCTCCCGAGAGATTGAGGTCCATAGAGAACATTGAGAGCTTCATAGAACTGTTTCAAGTCGTTTCTGTCAGCGTATCCCTGTATTTCATCTGTCTTGGCGCTCAGCCAGGCCTCCTGCATTTTACACAGTTTATTCTGGACTGTCCTGTGAGCGCTGGTAAAAGAATTTTTCTTGGCAGCTGACGATGGGTCATTCTGACAGGTCCGATGATCATGGTGCTTTTCAACAAGTAGAGCCTGTATCTCCTCATCATTTACATCAAACCAGTCATGCTGTTTGTGGGTACAGGGCCTGAGCATCTTCAGTGCACATGTATGGATAGCATCCCTGAAGCGTTCCCAGTTGTCCTCAGCGCTGCCTGCAGAGGTGTATGTCAGCAAGCTTGATTTCAGCCGGTGCTGAAGCTATCCTGGGGTTCTTTAGCTTGGCAGCATTGATCCTTTTCATAACCTTGCTTCCTCATGGTCGCCTCTTGGGTCTGATGCAGAGCCTCATTTTGGAGACAATGAGCCTGTGATCTGTCCAGCAGTCAGCACCACACATGGCCTTGGGCGCTCTGACTTCCTGCCTGTCTTTCCTCCTGACAATGACATAATCGATAAGATGCCAATGCTTAGAGCAGAGGTGCATCCAAGAGGTCTTGTTATGGGTAGGCGGATGGAAGGTTGTGTTGGTGATGAGGTTGTGTGCTGCACAGGTCTTCATTAAAAGTAGGCCATTACTGTTACACTCACCCATTCCATGTTTCCCAATGACTCCCTGCCAGATTGCAGAGTCACACCCTACTCTTGCATTGAAATTGCCAAGTAAAATCAGCTTGTTGGTATTGCTCAATGCTGATAGTAAGGCATCTAGCTCTTCGTAGAACTTGCCTTTCATCTCGTCCGGGTTGTTCATTGTGGGGGCATAGGTGGTGATCAGGGTGGCTTGACTTCTGTTCTGTAGCGGAAGCTGTAATGTCATAAGCCGGTCGTTCACACACCCTTGGGCAGACTATCAAGTTTCCGAACAAGGTGACTCCTGATGGCGAATCCAACTCTAGCATCACAACGCTCATCGCTGCCACAACCGCTCCAAACAAAAATGTATCTACTTCAACTGATCTATGCTGGCAAGATGAGTTTCACTCAGGGCTGCAATGTCAATGTTGTATCTTGCAAGCTCTCCAGCAACTAAGGCTTCACTCTGCTCTGTCTGCTGTAGGGTTGTCTGAAAGCGTGCGCACATTCCAAGTGCCAGTGGTGAGTGGTGTCACCTTGTGTTTTATTTTGTTTGTTTGACTGCAAACAGATGTTGAGGGACCATTCAATTTGCTTAATAATGCAGTGTGCAATTATTATGTGCGCTTTGTTATATTTTTATATTTAAGGGGACTGTTTTAAAATTTAGTTTTTTCTACAGGCAGTTGATGGGTCTGGTGAGAAGCAGGATAAATTACTCATTTTGTTCAGTGTCGACATAGGAGCGTGCTCATGGACTTCTGTTTACAAGAATAAGCCCCTTGGGGTTTTTGATTAAAGGAATATAATGTGGGATTAGGTATGCAGGGTCATGTGATAATCTACTTAAATGAGGTATGTAGCAGGGGAAAAACAGCTTTCAGTTCTGGCTGGGGTTTGTTCAAAAACAAACCATGGCAAGCTACTCTCTACACAAAGCTAGATGGTGGCTTGCACTCAATATAGCAAGTATATTTTATGGTTGCTAACTGTATTTTAAGTGGCTGAATCCATAAGAAAAATGTTGCTTATCTGGAACTGAGAGAGTGATTAGTTAAAATTTAGAATTATTTCTTTTCATGTTTAAGTACTATTCAACCGGTAGTAGTTAACTCAAATGAAGCAGCTTAAACTGTGTTATTGAATAAAGTTTTACTGGAAAAGATCTTTAATTTGTCAACAGAATTACTCCTGGAGCAAAACATTCTATCTTCATATTTATGTCACAATAGAAAAATTGTTGGGGTCTAGTCTGGCTTCCTGATCAAATTTGGGGTTCTGGTCTGGAGCCCTAATACATGGAAAAGACTAAGCAGAACATAATCAACATTCCTCAGAAGAATCTGAGGATCTCCAAAGCTCTGAAGAATCATACAGATTCAATGATAACTCTCTTTACACTAATTATCAACAATGTGTTTTGAATTGAGTGAACAACCAGATGCACAGCAAGCACATTTGTGACAGCAGTGATTGACTTTCTAGGATGCATTAGAAGGAATAAAGCTGACAAAACAACGTTGAAACGATCTCTGACCCGGTTCAATGTGAAAAAGTTGACTTTGTTCCTTCGGCTACCAACTGCCATCACAGTATGTCAGAGATTGCAAAGCCTTTTCAAAAGCTATTGCGCAAAAATACACAATGGGAATGGACAATCACAGCAGTGTTTGAAACATTCAAGGCAAAGATATCTGCCAGAATTTTACAGCACACCCACATCAGAATCGGGGTAGGCAAGGCTTGCAGAATGCATTCTCCGTTGGCCTCAGGTGGGATTTTACGAGTGATCGGTGGACAATGCAGTAAAATTCTGGCAATCATCTCCACCAGTCTAATGTATTTCAATCGACATGCAGAAATTTGTTACAAAGATAGATCAGGAAATGAAATTGAAGCTGTACTCAGCACATTGAAGAAAACAAACAATTAATTACTGATACATCATACCTATTGTTGCAAGCTGAACATAAATACTCTACTGCAGAGTGGGAAGCAGTAGCACGTATCTACGCCTGTGAACATTGGCAAATGTATCTCCACGGCAGGAAGTTCACTCTCCACACCGATCACCAAGTGCTGACTACATTGTTAGTTATCTGTACAAATCTAAAGGTGATCAGATCACCTTCATCAGTATAACTTTGAGATTGAGATTGAGTATCCAGCAGATTGATGCAAGCTGTAGTTGACAAGCTTAGCTGACTACTATCACCAATAGAGTCACTGATTACGAAGCATATTTTGGTAAAAGAACAGACACAATAGAACCAATGGAAAATTTGAAGTTGCAGATTGGGTTTCCATCAAACAACCAAATTACAACCAGATTTGCATCATCTCCAGCAGGTCCACAGCAAACACTCCACCAGTCCTGATGCATTTCAATCCACGTGCAGAAAATTGTTACAAAGACAGATCAGGAAATGAGATTGGAGCTGAACTCAGCACATTGAAGGAAGCAAACAATCACTGATGCATCATGTATGTTGTTGCAAACTGAATGGTTGCTCAAAGTAGAAAGCAAGACACTTGATACTGAGCTGACCAGGATAGTTCAAGGATAATGATGAAGATATGTTGCCTGGTATGGAGGGGAGGTCCTATGAGGAGACACTGAGGGATTTGGGGTTGTTTTCACTAGAAAGAAGGCGGCTAAGAGGGGATCTTATTGAAACATATAAGATGATTAGAGGTTTAGATAGGGTGGATAGTGATAGCCTTTTTCCTCGGATGGAGAAAGCTAGCACGAGGGGGCATGGCTTTAAATTAAGGGGGGGTTGTTATAGGACGGATGTCAGGGGTAGGTTCTTTACCCAGAGGGTGGTGAGGGATTGGAATGCCCTGCCTGCTGCGGTTGTAAATGCGCCTAGTTTCGGGGCGTTTAAGATATCCGTGGATAGGTTTATGGACGAAAAGGGATTGGTTTAGATTAGTGGGTCATTGTTTTTTTTTAACTGGTCGGCGCAACATCATGGGCCGCAGGGCCTGTTCTGCGCTGTAATGTTCTATATGTTTCCTTTTCCTATGAGCTAATGAAGTTGATCACAGACATACAACATAAAATTTGTATATCTAACTGGATAGAATTTAATCCAGACAAATGAAAGGTGATGCATTTTGGAAGATCATATTTAGGTGTGAATTATACAGTAAATGGCAAAACACATAGGAGCATTAATATGGGCAGACTTGGGCTTACAGGTCCACAGATGCCTGAAAATAGAAACACAGGAGGTTAAGGCAGTCAAAAAGGCATGCAACAGACTTGTCTTCATTGGCCAAGGCATAGAGTATGAAAGTTGACAAGTTATGATACAGCTGTATAAAGTTTTAGTTAGGCTGCATTTGGACTATTATATGCAGTTTTAGTCGCCACACTACCAGAAGGACGTGGATTGTTTGGAGAGGGTGCAAAGAAGTTTACGAAGATGTTGCCTGGTTCGGAGGATTTTAGGTTTGAGGTTGGATAAACTTGGATTGTTTTCACTGGAAAGATGGATACTGGGTGACCTGATAAAAATCTACAAAATTATGGGGGGCATATATAGGGTGGATAATCAGAGGATTTTTCCCAGGATGGCAGGATCGACTACAAAAGGGCACAGGTTTAAGATGAGAGATGGTAAGTTTCGGGGAGACGTACAAGGAACATTTTTCTCAGAGGGTAGTGGGTGCCTGGAAAGTGTTGCCAGTGGAGATGGCGAAATAGACACCAAAGCAACATTCAAGATGTATCTTGATAGCCACATGAATGGGATGTGAATGGAGGGATAAAACTGTGCTTGGTGGGCCAAAGGGCCTGTTCCTGTGCTATATTGTTCTTATACAGCTCAGAGACTATTTCTCTATTTAAAGAAAACATAGAAATTAAACGATTTGCTGTATATAGTCAGCATGGTGGCTAGTACTGCTGCCTGAGTGCCAGGAACCAGGGTTCAATTCTTGTCAAGTGACTGCCTGTGCAGAGCTTGCACGTTTTCCGTGTCTGTGTGGGTTATAAACACACCCTACCTTTATAAGTAAGAAGTCTCACAACGCCAGGTTGAAGTCCAACAGGTTTATTTGGTAGCAAAAGCCACTAGCTTTTGAAGTGTTTGCTGCTCCTTCATCAGATGAGTGGGATTTCTATTCATAAATAGGGCATATAAAGACACAAACTCAATTTACAAAATAATTTGGTTGGAATGCGAGTCTTTACAGGTAATCAAGTCTGAAAAGGTACAGATGTGAGTGGAGAGAGCATTAAGCACAGGTTAAAAAGATGTGTATGGTCTCCAGACAGGACAGTTAGTGAGATTTTGCAAGCCCAGGCAAGTTGTGGGGGTTACAGACAGTGTGACATGAATCCAAGATCCTGGTTGAGGCCGTTCTCATATGTGCAGAACTTTACAATTAAAGACAGGGTGTGTTTTTTTTCAAAAAGTCACTTTTTATGTATTTGACAGAAGTAGAAACATGTTTTGTTGCTATTGCTTACAGTGTAATATGAAAAAGTACCTATTCTTTAAAATGAAATCTAATTTCAAAACGATAAACTGAAAGATTTTGATAACAGTGGATGCAGCTTTTGGCATTACATATGCCAAGTATTGCTATGAAAATCAAACATACCTAGAATTAGGGACCTTGCGGTGAAGGATCCTCTTGGAGAGAGTGATCATTGTATGGTGGAGTTTCTGGTGCAGATGGAGGAGGAGAAAGTGGGTTCCCGGACACGCGTCCTTTGTTTGAATAGAGGGAAGTATGGTAGGATGAGAGAAGAATTGGCAAATGTGGACTGGGGGAGTGCGTTGGAAGGTAGGTCTGCTGAGGAGCAGTGGAGGATCTTTAAGGAGATCTTTCTTGGTGCTCAGCAGAAATTTATTCCGATGGTTAAAAAGGACAGTAGGAAGAGAGGTAATAAGCCGTGGATAACGAAGGAGGTGAAGGAAAGTGTTAAATTAAAAGCGGAGGACTTTAGAGTAGCTAAGAGCAGTGGGCGAGAAGAGGATTGGGAAAGGTTTAAATGTCAACAAAGATTGACAAAGAAGTTGATAAAGGAGGGTAGGAGAAGCTATGAGGCTGGGCTAGCACTTAATATAAAAAAGGATAGCAAGAGTTTTTATAAATATATAAAAAGGAAGAGGCTGGCTAGGGTGAACGTTGGTCCTTTAGAGGATGAGAAAGGGGAGCTAGTGGTAGGGGATGGGGATAAGGCTAAGGTCTTGAATAACTTTTTTGTTTCTGTCTTCACGGAGGAGGACGTGAATAATTTGCCGGGTGTTAGAGATGGAAAGGTGGTAGGAATGGAGGGTCTTAATGACATTACTGTTACTAGAGAGGTGGTGCTCGACAGACTGGAGGGGCTGATTGTGGACAAGTCCCCAGGACCGGATGGAATGCATCCGAGGGTTCTGAAAGAAATGGCGGAGGTTATAGTGGATGCCTTGGTGGTTATTTTCCAGACGTCGCTGGATTCCGGGGAAGTGCCGGAAGATTGGAAAACGGCTAATGTTACGCCGTTGTTTAAGAAGGGTGCCAGGCAAAAGGCGGGGAA
The DNA here is from genome assembly GCF_965287045.1 of Carcharhinus amblyrhynchos. NCBI lineage: Eukaryota > Metazoa > Chordata > Chondrichthyes > Carcharhiniformes > Carcharhinidae > Carcharhinus > Carcharhinus amblyrhynchos. Next base: position 41,452,637 of record NC_137325.1, read on the forward strand.
TTATAGGCCGGTTAGTTTAACGTCTGTGGTAGGTAAAATGTTAGAATCCGTCATTAAGGAGGAAATTGCGAGGCATCTTGAAGGGAATTGCTTGATAGGGCGGACGCAACACGGTTTCATTAAAGGGAAGTCGTGTCTGACAAATTTACTGGAGTTCTATGAGGATGTGTCTAGGGCAGTGGATAGAGGAGAGCCAGTGGATGTGGTCTTTCTGGATTTTCAGAAGGCGTTTGACAAGGTACCTCACAAGAGGTTATTGCAGAAGGTCAGGGGACATGGAGTTGGGGGTAGGGTGTTAGCGTGGATAGAGGATTGGTTGTCAAATAGGAGGCAGAGAGTGGGGGTCAATGGGTGCTATTCGGATTGGCGGTTGGTGACTAGTGGGGTGCCCCAGGGGTCGGTGCTGGGGCCTCAGCTATTTATCATTTATATAGATGATCTGGAGGAGGGAACCGAGTGCAGGGTGTCGAAATTTGCTGATGACACCAAGATTGGGGGAAAGGCAAATTGTGCGGAGGGTGTGGAGAGTCTGCAGAAGGATCTAGATAGGCTGGGCGAATGGGCCAGGAAATGGCAAATGGAATTTAATGTTGGCAAGTGTGAGGTGGTCCACTTTGGTAGGAAGAATGGTAGGAAGGACTATTACTTACGTGGCAAAAAACTGCAGCAGGCGACGGTGCAGAGGGACCTCGGGGTCCTTGTGCATGAGTCGCAAAAACCCAGCTTGCAGGTGCAGCAGGTGGTCAGGAAGGCGAATGGGATGCTGGCCTTCATAGCGAGGGGGATTGAATATAAAAGTAGGGAGGTCTTGCTGCAGCTGTATAGGGCATTGGTGAGGCCGCAGCTGGAGTACTGTGTGCAGTTTTGGGTGCCGCACCTGCGCAAGGATATTTTGGCCCTGGAGGGAGTGCAGAGGAGGTTTACTAGGCTGATACCGGAGTTGAGGGGGTTGAGCTATGAGGAGAGGCTGAATAAACTAGGCTTGTACTCGTTAGAGTTTAGAAGAATGAGGGGAGATCTCATTGTGACATATAAGATGATGAATGGGATGAATAGGATAGAGGTGGAGAGACTCTTCCCGCTCAGAAAAGACAGTAGGACTAGGGGGCACAGCCTCAAGATAAAGGGGAGGCGGTTTAGAACGGAGTTGAGGAGGAACTTCTTCACTCAAAGGGTGGTGAATCTCTGGAATTCTCTGCCCGTTGAAGTGGTGGAGGCTGCCTCGCTAAATATTTTTAAGAAGCGGGTTGATGGGTTCTTGATAAGAGAGGGGATTAAGGGTTATGGGGAGAGGGCGGGAAAGTGGAACTGAGCCACAACAGATCAGCCATGATCTTATTGAATGGCGGGGCAGGCTCGAAGGGCTAGATGGCCTACTCCTGCTCCTATTTCTTATGTTCTTATGTTCTTAACGTTGAGAGCAGAGGTTGGGAACTTCAACTCCTGATGGACCTTGGAACCTGTGTGTGTGCAAACCAGAGTGGGCTGCACAAGCGCTGATTGATACTTTTACATTCATTGGGTCCAGTGCATCAGTCTCAGAAGGAAAATCTCAGGTCAGGTAACCAGCCGCATAGAAGAGTAGTTTCAGGCAGGGAACTGGGAGAGGTTCTGAAAGGAGAGTTCCAGAGAACAGACAGAGGCAGGAAAAAGCCCCAGTTAAGTTAAAAACAGAGAAACTCCAATAAGGAAATGGAGCAATGGGCAAGAGACTTTCACTAAAGAAGGCAGCTGAAGGTTGGTGTCTCTATGCTGCATTCACCATTAGGGTGAGGGTCTCCTCTGGAGCAGTAGTGTATTGCTTGGCACAGCCAAAGATCTGAATTTGTGCTTATGAATCGGTGTGTATACATTCAGGAAGAACACAGTGAGAAGTTTCACAACACCAGGTTAAAGACCAGGTTGAACCTGGTGTGAGACTTCTTACTGTGTTTACCCCAGTCTAATACCGGCATCTCCACATCATGACTACCATAAACTCAGGAATCCAGGAGGGTGGAATCTCAGGTGACAAGATTAAAACATTATGAGGTGGGCCATTGTTGATGCCATCTGAGTTGGAGCAACTTTGAACATTCCAAAGTTGGATCTTCAAAGACGAAGACTGGAATCCTTCATGAAAGATACAGGGTTTCATTGAGATTGGTCGACTCACAACATTACTGTGTCTGCATGGTTTTGAGACATCATTGGGCTCTAGCTTGGTCACATCTGCCATCTGTTGTGTAGTGTGGCATGTGTTCAACCATAGTTGTCTTGCTAATTCATGTGTACTTCACATTTGTCCTGAATATTACAGTATAAGATAGTAAATTGTCTTATATTTCTCATCTCATAGTAAAGTTTATTTTTATTTGTTTAAAATCCACAGAATCTTGCAGTTTTATTCATTGAGCAAGTGTCTTGAATCTCAAATCTTATCTATTTTAAACAAAATGTTATTGGCCCATAACTGGATCATAGCAAAAAGCTTGCAGGGTCTAGTTTAGGATTATGAAATTATAAAACATCATTATACTTTTTGGAGAGTCAGGAGGTGAGTTACTCACCACCAGATTCTTTGACTGTGACATGCTCTTGTAGCCACAATATTTATACGTCCAGTCCAGATTTTGGTCAATGCTAGCCCCCAGTGGGGGGAATTCAGTGATGCTAATACCATTGAATATTACCATCACTGAATGATATAGTTGGGCTGTTTAGTTAAATGTACAGATGTGCATCTGCTCCAGCATATTCAATTCCTGAGAAGTCCAAAAGAGTAAAATATAAAACATGAGTTATAAGTATATAAGTCAAGAATAACACACCATTCTCTCATATTCAGCAGTTATGGTTTGATCAGCTAAATAGCTAACACACATAGAACAATGCTCATCTTCAAATCAAGCTGCAAAAACAAACGGCACAGATTGCATACTTTCACTAGAGGCTAATATCCCACTTATCCAAGTTCAGGGTATGTGGGTGTAGATGGGTATTCTGAAGCATAAAGCTTCTGCCAAAGTGTGTACACGAGTACATTAAAGTTTAAGCACCAAGACTGCACAATTTACCGTTACAGAGTACTGGTGACATTTCTGCTGCTCATCCAATCATGGACATCTTATTAAAACACTGACAGAGTTGAGATTACTTCAAGTTTATTATGCCTCCAGGTCTCATCAATAATGCAAGGTGGCTGGTAAGTCATCAGTGCCAGTGAGTGCTGAAGTCTGTCATGACTCAGGTATCACATGACAAAATAATTTCTGATCTTCCATCTCTTGACATTATTGCAATATGACAAGCTCCAAAGATATGCTACTAAGCAGAGCAAGGAAACTCAAGTCAATAGTTACCCAGCAAGTTCTTACAGTGAAAGGAAAGTGTTTTAAAATGTCACGATTTTATAAAATGTTAGCAATTAAGTATCCGAAAATTGCAATTAATGAATATTAGTGCAAAACACCAAATCTGTAAGTACTTTTGTCGAAGAAATTCAGATAATTTATTTTGAAATCCCATTCACAATTCAAGATGTATTGAACGCAGACAATATCTTAAAATCCCTTACCCACAAATATACAAATGAGTAAACCATTTAGCAACCATGAACCGTTTGATTAGGTGAAACATAACAATTTCATGTACAAAACATAGTTAAGCTAATGTACCATTTACTTTAGGCTCTATAATGTCTGCCAATTCGTTCCGCAGTTTGCAAGAGGACAAATTGCGTTGTACAACATTTGATTGCTGCTCTTTACCAATATAGTGGAGAATGGTTTAAAGCGCAAATCGTTCACATTTAATCAGACAAAAGGCATTAAATCAGCAAACATACTGTGTTACACTATTTTCTTTTCATGGTTGGTCTTATTGTTGTAACTAGAATGTCGAGTTGTCTCAAGGTAAGAGAAAGCACCAGTAGCGAGTTACACTCTTGGCTGTCAGTCAATGCTCGTTCCCAGGAAAGTGGGTTACTTGGTGAATTCTGTTGTCCTGACCTATCTCTTATTGCACCACATTCTATTCAAAAGCTACTCGGATGTACATGCTGTATTTTCAAATGTCTTTTTAAGACGACATTTTGAAGCAATTGTGAATAATCAGTGGGCGTAGGTCCTAGTCACAGTTGTAATACTTCATTCAGACAATAACAAGGGAATAACGTTACCAAATAAGTTAGAGAGGAATTGTTTTTATTTTTCACGGAGGTCAGATTTCCGTATTAAGAATTGGATTAGTGCGAAGTCTAGAATTAAACTGGAAAAAAATACAATTATCTTAACATCTACCAGCTATCAGCAAGTATTACATTAAAGATGTTAGTTTTTCTTCACAAAATGCTATTAGTGCAAAGAAAACCTGGATTCCAATGTCGATTCTTTGTGTATTTCAACTAAGCTCGATTCAGATCTAGAGGTCTAACAAAGGCAACAATGCTTAAAAGGTTCAGCATTATTACATTCTGAAAATTACAGCAAGCACTTTGCAAATGTCTAATTGAGTATTTCACCCTACTCAATATTTAAACATTTGACCATGAACGACGTGCAACATTTTAATATAAATATTTTTAAGGTAGTAAGAATTGATTTGAATGCAGTGGTGAATTTGTTACAAGATGACCTCTCGTAACATAGACATGGATGCACCCATGCCTGGCTTACCGGGATCATTCTCATTGTGCCGGCCGTGCGCTGTCCTCGATATACAGAACGTACACGGCTCTGCTCCCCTTTACACTCACAACAAGCGGTCTCCCAACTTGTGACAAACAGGCGGCTGCCTGAGCGGCCGGCTCAGCTCATTGGTTGGTATTCTCCATGACAATAAGCACGGTGCTCGGAATCTCTTAGGCAATGAGCGCATGCGCGTGTTTCTTTGCCTGCTTCCAGTTGGTGGGAACGGATTCTTACTTTTACCCTTTTGCTCCCAGGGAGAAAAGAAACAGAGTAAATGCTGTCTTTGTTACTTCATCACTTTGTTATCTGGCAATTGGGGATTCTTTAACATTTAAATTAAAGTGTATAAGTTCTGGTTGTCACACTGTTATGGGTCTATTAATGCACCGCTGAAGGATTGACGCTCTGATTCGCATTGTTGTTATCTCTGATTAGACCATTTAACCAAGTTTTTTTTAACCAAACTCTTTTCCAATGTGACCCCATTTTAATACTTGAAAATTAACGTGACTCCAGACACTAACAAAAAGCAAACAGCAAAATCGTTCCTAAGGTGTGATGCCAGGAACTGGACATTATTTCAGCTGAAATCTAGCCAGTGATTTAAGAAGCTTCTGCATCCTAAATCTTTTGTATATAAAACCAATGAAAAAGATGCACTTTTAACAACCATATCAATTTTTTCTTCCCCTTCAAATATTTCTGGATGTAAACCCAGGCCTGTCTATTTCTGCAGCTCCTTTAAAATTATACAATTTAGCTTATGTTGCCTCTCAATTTTCCTTCTGAAGCTTGTTGCTTCACACTTCTCTGCACTAAATTTCACCTATCACGCTTCTGTCCACTTTACCATTCTAAGTCTTCCACAATTTCCCATCCCTATTTACTGTCTTTCCAAGTTCTATGTAACTTGCAATCTTTGAAATAATGCCTCTATGCCAAAATCAAGCACAATCCAAATCATAACAAACTTACAACACCAGTTGTTTACAATGTTGTTTACAACCATTGGTTTACAATGACGAGTATTGTTTCTTGCACGCCATACAGAAAGCATACCATACATGGGGAAAGAAAGGAGAGATTGTGCAGAATGTAGCGTTACAATCTTAGCTAGGGTGTAGACAAAGATCAACTTAAAGCGAGGTAGGTCCTTTCAAAAGTCTGATGGCAGCAGGGAAGAAGCTGTTCTTGAGTAAATATCCTTAGAGTTTTGTATCTTTTTCCTGACAGAAGAAGGTGGAAGAGAGGATCCTATGTCGGCATCCTGCTCCCATGTCTGTCCTTGACCTGCTGCAATGTTCCAGTGAAGCTCAACGCAAACTGGAGGAACAGCACCTCATCTTCCGACGAATGTCGAATTCAACAACTTCAGATAATTAGCTCTACCCCTCCTTGACCCCTTTGTTTTCATTTTATCTAATTTTTTACTGTTCTCTACCTTTTATTTCTTTATTAAAGAACAAAGAACAACACAGCACAGGAAACAGGCCCTTCGGCCCAACAAGCCCACGCCGCCAATGTGTTTTCCCTCCTCCACCCTTGACCCGTGTCTGTGCTTATGGTACCCCCATTGGAAACCAGATTAAGGGGAGAATAATTTAGGGACAATCATTTATTGTCTTTCTTTATTTTTCTTCTCCTCCCTTCCAACTCTTTGCCCTTATATTATCCCCCCTTTTCTTGCCCTTTCTCCCACTTTCCTTCCCCTTTTTCTCAATTTTACCTCTTCTATCCATCTCCCACTTCCCCCACATCTTCATCTGTCACAACTCACCCTCTGATTTCAGCTTCTCTGCCATTTAGCCATTCTGATTTGCTATGGACTGCCATTAGCAGACTTTCCCCTTGTTTTTGTGGCTATGCCTCATCTTTCAAACCCTCACCCTACAGTATAAGTATCTCCCACTTTCTATACTTTTAGCTTTGACAAAGGGTCATCTGGATTCAAAATGTCAGCCTTCTCTCCTTATAGGTGCTGCCAGGCCTGCAGAGACTTTCCAGCATTTTTCTTTTGGTTTTATGGAAGAGAGTATGTCCAGGCTGCTTGGATCTGGTTGAATAAACTAGGATTGTTTTCACAGGAAAGATGGAGGCTGAGGGCAGACCTGATAGAGGTCTATAAAATTATGAGAGGCATAGACAGGGTGGATAGTCAGAGGCTTTAATGCAGGGTGGAAGTGTCAATTAGAAGGGGGCACAGGTTCAAGGTGAGAGATGGAAAGTTTTTCATGCAGAGAGTGGTGCGTGCTTGGAATGTGCTGCCAGGAGAGGTGATAGAAGCAGGCACATTAGCAACAGTTAAGAGGCAATTGGATAGGTACATGAATAGGGAGGGAATAGAGGGATAGAACCGAATGAGGACAGAAGTTTTTTTCTCAGTTCAGTTAGAGTATCGGGAGGGTGGGGGGGGGGAGAGGTGGTTTAAACTAATTTGTCGGGGGGATGGGAAAATGAGATGTAGTCCAAAAGCCAATGTTGAGGGTCGCATGGTATGGAGGAAGGTATTAAGGTTGCAGGAGTGTACAGGCAGACAGGATGGTGGATTGAAGTTATCTACTTCAGTGGAAGGACCATCAGGAATAAGGTAAGTGAGCTTGGAGCGTGGATTGGTATTTCAGACTATGATGTTGTGGCCATTACGGAGACATGGTTGGAACAGGGACAGGAATGGTTGTTGGCAGTTCTGGGGTATAGATGTTTCAGTAAGGGTAGGAAAGACGGAAAAAGAGGTGGAGGAGTAGCATTGTTAATCAAAGATAGTTTAATGGCTGCTGAAAGGCATTTCGAGGGCAGTCTGTCTACTGAGGTAATATGGGGTGAAGTTAGAAACAGGAAAGGATCGGTCACATTGTTAGGAGTTTTCTATAGGCCCCCAAATAGTATTAGAGATGTGGAGGAGGAAATGGCAAAGCAGATTATGGATAGGTGTGGAGGTCACAGGGTAGTTCTCGTGGGTGACTTTAACTTTCCAAATATTGATTGGAACCTTTGTAGGTCAAATAGTTCGGATGAGACACTTTTTGTACAGTGTGTGCAGGAGAGTTTCCTGACACAGTATGTGGATAAGCCAACAAGAGGTGGGGCCACATTGGACATGGTACTGGGTAATGAACCGAGCCAAGTGTTAGATTTGTTTGTAGGAGAGCACTTTGAAGATAGTGACCACAATTCAGTGTCCTTCATTATTGCAATGGAGAGAGATAGGGTCACACGAAAGGGCAGGGTTTATAATTGGGGCAGGGATAATTGTGATGTGATTAGGCAAGAATTAGGGAGCATAAGATGGGGACAGAAACTGTCAGGTATGGGCACAAACGAAAAGTGGAGCTTTTTCAAGGAACAAATACTGCATGTCCTTGATAGGTATGTCCCTGGCAGGCAGGGAGGAAATGGCCAAGTGAGGGGACCATGGTTCACAAAGAACTTTGAATGTCTTGTTAAGAGGAAGAAGGAAGCATATGAAAGGATGAAAAAACAAGGTTCAGTTGGATCGCTGGACAGTTACAAGGTAGCTAGGAATGAGTTAAAGAAATGCGGATCACAGGGTCAACGGCAGGGTTCTGAGGAATATGGAGGAGCAGAGAGATTTTGGGGTTCATATCCACAGATCTCTGAAGATTGCCCCTCAAGTGGATTGAGCTGTGAAGAAGGCTTATAATCTGTTAGCATTTATTAACGGGGGTTTGAGTTTAAGAGCCATGGGGTTATGCTGCAACTATACCGGACATTGACGAGGCCACATTTGGAATATTGTGTTCAGTTCTGGTCACCTAACTATAAGGAGGATGTGGAAGCATTGGAGACAGTGCAGAGGAGATTTACCAAGATGCTGCCTGGTTTGGATGGTTGGTCTTATGAAGAAAGGTTGAGGGAGCTGGGGCTTTTCTCTTTGGAGTGGAGGAGGATGAGAGGTGACTTAATAGAGGTTTATAAGATGATGAGTGGACTTGCAGAGACTATTTCCTCAGGTGGATGTAGCTGTTACTGGGGAGCATAACTATAAGGTTCATGGTGGGAGATATAGGAGGGCAGTCTGAGGTAGATTCTTCACTCTGAGAGTGGTTGGGGTGTGGAATAGACAGCCTGCTGTGATAGTGGAGTCGGACACTTTAGGAACTTTCAAGTGGTTATTGGATAGGCACGTGGAGCACACGAGAATTATAGGGAATGGGATAGCTTGATCTTGAGTTTGGACGTAGCTCGGCACAACATTGAGGGCTGAAGGGCCTGTACTGTGCTGTACTGTTCTATGTTCTATCATGACTGGCACAGGCTTGGAGGGTCGAAGGCCCTGTTCCTGTACTATACTTTCTTTGTTCTGTGTTAAAGGGGTTGAGAAACATATCAGTCATGATTGGGTCTGCTGCATAATTCAATGGGCCAAATGGCCTAATTCTGCTCCAGTATCTTATAATCTTTGTATTCTCTGCTCTGTTCCACAGCCAATTTAATTCCACACTACCACTGGCTGCTCAATCGCACAAACATCAATTTTGTTAACCGCAATATGTGACAATTTATCAAACGCCTTTCAAAAGTCCAAATACATAATTTCAAGCACACTATCCTCATTTGTTACTTCAGTAAATAACTCAGAAATATCGGGCATTAACACTTATTAAGCCACGTTATTGCAAGCGCAAATTAATTTTGTCTCAGGTTATTGTGTCTAAAATCTTCCCACGTTAACATTAAGCTGATTGGCCGACAGTTACTTGGTTTATTCCTCTTCCCTTTTTAACTGGATTGTGTAATTTACAAGTCGCCATCCTGTGACACCACTCCCATAACCAAGGTGGCTGGGACAATTCTCCTAGCCCACTGAGCTGTTTTTGTAATGCAGTGGGCTGGGAGATTCAAGCACTGGGCACCACGGCCTCCGCAAGTCGCCAAGCGCTGGATTTCTGGTGGTGTCAACTCCGTGCCAGAAATTGGCACAGAGCTGCATAATGTATGCAGCTTCTAATTTAAATGTAATTAAAATATTGTTAGCAAGCCTGGGACTGAAATTTCCGGACCCGGTAACACCCCTCACTTGTATAGCTCCCCACTGGTGCAGAGCTCATGGCCTGACCCCACTGGAGTGCTATCGAGGCCCCAAAGAGGGTTGGGATCCAGGGGAGTACCCTGGGCCCCTGGCACTGCCCAAGAGGTAAAATGCTAATGCCTGGGGGCACCTTGGTAATGTCTACCAGGCATAGGACATTGCCAATAGTAGGGATGTTTTAGTCAGGGGAATAGGTAATGTGAGAGCAGCCGAAACCAGGAGTTCTGAAGTTGTATTGCCTGCCTGATATCAGGACTAAAGACCACTCCTTATAGCTGGAGATGAACTTGGACTGGGAGTAGGAGGATCCAGTTGTTGTTTATTATGTCATTCAGGGTGGCATGGTGGCACAGTGATCAGCATTGATACCTCACATTGCCAGGAACCCGGGTTCAATTTATGCGACTGCGTGGAGTTTACACAGTCTCTGTGTTTGCATGGGTTTCCTCCGGGTGCTCCAGTTTCCTCCCACAGTCCAAAGATGTGCAGGTTAGGTGGATTGGCCATGCTAAATTGCCCTTTAGTATCAGGGAGATTACTGGGGTAAATGTGTGGGGTTGTGGAGATGGGGCCCGGTGGGATTATTTTTGGTGCAGCCTTGATGGGCAATTGGCTTTCTCCTGCACCGTTGGGATTCTTGGCAAATTGTGCGGAGGGTGTGGAGAGTCTGCAGAAGGATCTAGATAGGCTGGGCGAATGGGCCAGGAAATGGCAAATGGAATTTAATGTTGGCAAGTATGAGGTGGTCCACTTTGGTAGGAATAATGGTAGGAAGGACTATTACTTACGGGGCGAAAAACTGCAGCAGGTGGCGGTGCAGAGGGACCTCGGGGTCCTTGTGCATGAGTCGCAAAAACCCAGCTTGCAGGTGCAGCAGGTGGTCAGGAAGGCGAATGGGATGCTGGCCTTCATAGCGAGGGGGATTGAATATAAAAGTAGGGAGGTCTTGCTGCAGCTGTATAGGGCATTGGTGAGGCCGCAGCTGGAGTACTGTGTGCAGTTTTGGGTGCCGCACCTGCGCAAAGATATTTTGGCCTTGGAGGGAGTGCAGAGGAGGTTTACTAGGCTGATACCGGAGTTGAGGGGATTGAGCTATGAGGAGAGGCTGAATAAACTAGGCTTGTACTCGTTAGAGTTTAGAAGAATGAGGGGAGATCTCATTGAGATGTATAAGATGATGAATGGGATGGATAGGATAGAGGTGGAGAGACTCTTCCCGCTCAAAAAAGACAGTAGGACTAGGGGGCACAGCCTCAAGATAAAGGGGGGGGTGGTTTAGAACGGAGTTGAGGAGGAACTTCTTCACTCAAAGGGTGGTGAATCTCTGGAATTCTCTGCCCGTTGAAGTGGTGGAGGCTGCCTCGCTAAATATTTTTAAGACGCGGGTTGATGAGTTTTTGATAAGAGAGCGGATTAAGGGTCATGGGGAGAGGGCGGGAAGGTGGAACTGAGCCGCGACAGATCAGCCATGATCTTATTGAATGGCGGGGCAGGCTTGAAGGGCTAGATGGCCTACTCCTGCTCCTATTTCTTATGTTCTTATCTGGAGTAAGATAATAAAATGTAGAAACCTATTGAGTCTGCTCTCCCATTCAATGAGATGATGACTGATCCAATATGATAATCCTCAACTCTACTTTCAAGTCATAATAAGACCCAAGTACTATGTATAGTTTTGGTCTCTTTACTTACAGAAATAACTGCATTGGAAGCAATTCAGAGAAGGTTCATTCAACTGATTGCTAGGGTGAAGGAGCTGCCTTATGAAGAAAGGATGAACAGGTTGGCCTAATTCCATTGAGATTTAGAATGAAAATTGACCTGATTGAAGCATAAGGTCCTGAGGAGACTTGACGGGATGGATGCTGAGAGGTTATATGATTTCCTCTTGTGGGGGAGTCACCAAGAGAAACAGTGGGTGAATATTCTGTGGAATTCTCTTCCTCAGAGAGCAGTGGAGGCAAGATCGTTGAATAAGCAAGACTGAGTTAGACAGATTTTTGATCAGTAAGAGAGCCAGGAATTCTAGGCGTTGGACAAGAATATGAATCAAATCAAATCAAATTAGCTATGATCATGTCAATTGTTGGAGCAGGCTCAGTGGCTTACTGCTGCTCCTAATTTTTATGTTCTTATGATTCATGAGATATTGGCCTTGGTACTAGGAAAAGAGGGAGCTGTGGGATGGGTACCTTAAACTGGCTGGGGTCAGCATCTTGATGAATCGTATAACATAGGCTGTGGGTACAGCATTAGATGAGATGTATGGTGGGGGAGGGGTTCAAATGAAGTGAGATTTAGAAATCTAAAAAGAGAAGTTAAGAAAATAGAGCAGTGTAGTGATTTGGGTAAAGATGAGCAGAAAGGGACAGAATTTAATGGTAATAATCCATCAGCAAACGATGCAAAAAAGCATGGTAAAGAAATAAAATTGAAAGCATGAAGCAGTCAAGACAAATTAGCTACACTGGTGCCACAAATAGAGATAGATCTTTTTGATATAGTTATGGAGACATGTTTGCAAGATGATCAAGTTTGGGGAATAAATATTCCAGGGTACTTAACATTCTGTAAAAGAAAGGCAGTGCAGGAAACAAGGAACAGTATTCCTGCTAGTAAACAATGACTAAAGGACCATAGCAAAAAGGATCCTGACTGAAAGATCAGGATGTAGCATCAGAATAGGAGAAGAATAAGAATAACAAGGGGCAGTTCGTTATTGGTCCCCTAACAGTAGTTATACTACTGAGCAGAACATTAAGGCAGAAATAATTGGAACTAATAACAAATGCAATAATAATGGGGGAATTTAATCTTCATATAGACTTGAATGAACATAGATTAGAGGGCAGTACCGTGGCACAGTGGTTAACACCGCTACCTCACAGAGCCAGGGACCCAGGTTCAATTCCAGCCTTGGGTGACTGTGTGGGTTTGCACGTTCTCCCTACGTCTGTGTGGGTTTCCTCTAAGTGCTCCAGTTTCCTCCCACAGCCCAAAGATGTGTAGGTTTGGTGGATTGGCCATGCTAAATTGCCCCTTAGTGTCAGGGGGATTAGCAGGGTAAATATGTGGGGCTATGGGGATAGGGCCTGAGTGGGATTGTTGTCAGTGCAGACTTGATGGGCCTGGAAGATGAATCTATGAATCAAATTGACAAAAGTAGCCTGGAAGATGGTAGAAGATTTCCATGACAGCTTCCTAAAACAATAGGTTTGCAGTATCAACTAGAGACAAGGTTACTTTAGATCTGGTATTGTATAATGAGACAGTATTAATTAATAATCTCATCGTAAAAGATTCTGACCTTTAATGATCATAATACAATTGATTTAATTCATATTAAATTTCAGAGTGACATTCTTGAGTCAAATCAAGAATCTTGAATTTGATAAAGACTCAAAGCCAATTTAAAACAAAGAACAAAGAAAATTATAGCACAGGAACAGCCTTTCAGCCCTCTAAACCTGTACCAACCATGCTGCCTGACTTAATTAAAACCCCCTATGCTTCTGCGGACCATATCCCTCTATTCCCACCTTATTCATGTATTTGTCAAGATGCCACTTAAAAGTCACTACCGTATCCACTTCCACTACCTCCCCCGGCAACGAGTTTCAGGCACCCACCACTCTCTGTGTAAAAAATCTTCCTTGTACGTCTCTTTTAAAACTTGCCCCTCACACCTTAAATCTAAGCCCCCTAGTAATTGTCTCTTCCGCCCTGGGAAAAAGCTTCCGGCTATCCACTTGTAGACTTCTATCAGATCTCCTCCCCAACTCCGTTGCTCCAGTGAGAACAAACCAAGTTTCTTCAACCTCTCCTCATAGCTAATGCCCTTCATACCAGGTAACATCGTGGTAAATCTTCTTTGTACCCTCTCCAAAGCCTCCATATCCGTCTGGTAGTATGGCAACCAGAATTGAACACTATATTCCAAGTGCGGCCTTGCTAAGGTTCTATAAAGCATCAACATGACTTGCCAATTTTTAAACTCAATACCCGCCGAAAGCTGGCAAAACTGGCTTAGGTGAAAGTTGGCGAAGACTAATTGGGTAAATATAATAAAAGATGTGACAGTAAATACACAGCAGGGAATGTTTAAAGAAAAGGATGGATTTTTTGGCTGCGCTGGAGTGAAAGCTGATACAGAGGTGTGCAAGAATGCCCTCCACAGGAAACTCTACTGCTAGTCCTGCAAATCTGTTCTGTAATATGGCAGGGACCTGTCACCAACTCAGCCAAATTGCCCACATCTAACAATGTTTTTTTAATGTGGGGTTATTTAAAGCTAGAAATATCATGTGTACAGCCTGTTTGAGAACTCTTATGTTCAGCAGCTCAGATTTCAGAAGGCAGCAGAACAGTTAACTTTACGAAGAGAGTGCAGGCATTTTATTTGTTAATTGTATGCAACTATTTAGCATGGCTTATTAGACTTCTGGAGCCTGAGCGGCTCCATTGATAACATTCCTGCCTCTGAGCTGGAAGGTCCTAGGTATTCCCACTCCAGGATATGTTGGCCACGCTGCTCAAAAGGATTTTGTTAGAAGTAAAGATCAGAATCTTTTACAATGAGAATATTAATTAATATGGTCTCATTACGCAATACCAGATCTAAAATAACCTTGTCTCTAGTTGATACTGCAATGCATTGTTTTAGGAAGCTGTCATGAAAATCTTCTACCATCTTCCAGGCTACTTTTGTCAATTTGATTCTTCCAGCATTTTCACAGTATAGCCCAAGGGAGAAAGGAATATGAAGATATCCAAAATACATAAACCATTCTTCTTACATGGGTTTTATTTATCTCAAATTTTTGTGCAAGATTGAAGTTATTTTTAGACCTAAATTAATTATTTATTTATATGACTTACTTAATGTTTGAATGTCAAGTACTCTTTAAGCAAGATTAAAATGACTTTTAAAATATGTGCCCGATCTTCTAAGTATTGCAAGACTTAAAAATACCTGAGACTGTCTTTCTAACAGATGATGCAATACGTTATTTATTAAGCCGCTGAGGGAGAGGAGAAACAATGGTTTTGTCACTGAACCAGTCACCCAGGAGCCCAGACTAATGCTCTGGGGACACCTGTTTGAATCTAATGGCAGTTGGTGGAATCTGAAATCAATTAATAAATCTGGAATTTTGAAAACAAAGCTAGTCTCAGTAATGGAAACCATCGATGGTCACAACAACCCGTCTAATTACCTGCGTCCTTTAGGAAAAGAAATCTGCCATCCTCACCTGGTCTGGCCTACATGTTATTCTAGACCCAAGGCAACATGGTTGATTCTGAAATGTCCCAGCAGTTGTATCAAGCTGCCACAATCTGGCATCAACCCAGGCACTGGAAACAACAATGGCAAACATAACTGTGTTGATCCTACAAAGTCCTCCATACTAACATTTGTACCAAAATAGGGAGAACTACCTTATGGACAAATTAAGCAACAGCCTGACCTTACCAAATCATATTTTTCAGAAAATGTCACTTCATCAGACTTCATCACCAACCCTGGGTAAATCCTGTTCCACCACAAGACATAGAACATAGAACATACATAGAACATAGAACATTACAGCGCAGAACAGGCCCTTCGGCCCACGATGTTGCGCCGACCAGTTAAAACAATGACCCACTAACCTAAACCAATCCCTTTTCGTCCATAAACCTATCCACGGATCTCTTAAACGCCCCCAAACTAGGCGCATTTACAACCGCAGCAGGCAGGGCATTCCAATCCCTCACCACCCTCTGGGTAAAGAACCTACCCCTGACATCCGTCAGACAGACAGACCCATCAAAAGTGGTATACAATTGGGAGGGAGTTGGCCTGGAAGTCTTCAGCATTGTCTGGATCCTATGATCATAATATCAGGTCAAGCATGGTCAAAGAGACCATATCAGTGCAAAACACGAGACCAGTTACCCACGATCACAAATGTCAGTATTTAGCCAATTTGTTTTGCTCCACGTGATACCAAGAACCAGCAGAAACCACTGGATACTGCAAAGGCAATTTGGCCCCGAAAACTTGTGTTCCAGTACTAGTTGCACCCTAGTCAAGCTGTTCCAGTACAGCTACAACACTGGGATTGTGAAAAATTGCTAAGGTATGTCTTGTATGTCCTTGGCAGACAGGATTAAGGAGAATCCCAAGGATTCTATACATATATTAGAAACAAAAAGGTGGCTAGAGAAAGAGCTGGTCCATTTAAGGACAAAGGGGAGAAACCAAAGGAAATGAGTGAGATCCTTAATGAGTACTTTGCATCAGTATTCACAAAGGAGAGGAACATGGAGGGAAGTGTAAACCCTTTAGAACAAGTCATCATTATGAGGGAGGAAGTCACTGATATATAAAGGGGCCATAGATGGCACTGTTTATTGAAGGAGAATTGTATATGGAGTTGGATCAAAGAAATAAAGGTAGTTTATGAAGAAACTGAACTACAACCGAGAGGCTCAAACTGTGGTAGCAGAGGATGGTTCCTGGTTCCAAATAAAGAGCAGCAAGATATGACTTTTTTTTAAAAAAAGACTTCATTTCACTTCTAATCAACAAAGGAGTAATTAGGAAACAAAATAGCTGAACCCTGAGTAAAAATGTCAGGATATGACTATTCACTATTATTTTCAGAAACTGAACTTTATGATCAATGAAGTCAACATGTGGACTAAGGTAATCGGTTTGGGAAAAAGAAAACAAGGAATGGCCTTGGCTCTTTCTTGACCATGTAGAAGGAAAATTAGATGCAAAGTATTTTTTGAATTTGAGTTGGAGCATTTGAACTCGGAAGAAGGTGTGGACATTTTATTGACCTTTATGGATAAGATCTATCAAAAGAATGACTTAGTATGCACATGAAGCATTGAAACATGCATTCTGTGTGGAGTTTGCACATTCTCCTCGTGTCTGCGTAGGTTTCCCCCGAGCGCTCCGGTTTCCTCCCACAGTCCAAAGATGTGCATGTTAGATTGATTGGCCATGCTAAAATTGCCCCTTAGTGCACTAGGATGCTTAGGTTAGAGGGATTAGTGGGTAAAATATGTAGGGATATGAGGGTAGGGCCTGGGTGGGATTGTGGTTGGTGCAGACTCGAAGAGCCGAAGGGCCTTTTTCTGCCCTACAGGGTTCTATGATTCTATGAAGCCTGGTCAGATTTTGAGAGATTTCACAAATCAGAGGGTATTTCTATTGAGAAATGTATGATGGAATTTAGCAGACTATATAACGCTGTTTTGGCATTTAAGTTACATAAGGCCATCTGGCCCCTCGAGCCTGCTCTCCATTCAATAAGGATCTTTTCGTGGACTCAGCTCCATTACCCGGCAGTTCACCAGAATCCTTAATTCCTTTACTATTCAAAAATTTATCTATCCTTGCCTTAAAAACATTCAATGAGGTAGTCTCAACTGCTTCACTGGGCAGGGAACTCCACAGATTCACAATCCTTTGTGTGAATAAGTTCCTACTCAACTCAATCCTAAATCTGCTCCCCCTTATTTTGAGGCCTGTTTAGTTTCACCTGCCAGTGGAAACAACCTCCCTCCTTCTACCTTATCTGTTCCCTTCCTAATCTTGTATGTTTCTATAAGATCTCCCCTCATTCTTCTGAATTCCAATGAGTATAGTCCCAGTCTACTCAGTCTTTTCTCATAAACCAACACTCTCAACTATGGAATCAACCTAGTGAATCTCCTCTGCACTGCCTCCAGTGCCAGTATAGCCTCTCAAGTAAGGAGACCAAAACTGTATAGAGTACTCCAGGTACTCCGGTTTCCTCCCACAGTCCAAAGATGTGCGGGTTCGGTCGATTGACCATGCTAAGAAATTGCCCCTTAGTGTCCAGGGATGCGTAGGTTAGAGGGATTAGTGGTATAATATGTAGGGTTATGGGGAGAGGGCCTGGGTGGGATTGCATTCGGTGCAGACTCGATGGGCAGAAGGGTCTCTTTCTGCACTGTAGGGTTCCACGGTTCTATGGTAAGGATGGGTTGGGATGATAATACTCTGAAGTCGCTGAAAAGAATGGTGATCCCTTGCAATATTGCAGGTGTGAATCATTTCATTATCACAGATGCTGTGTTTGGGTGAGATACCTTTGCTTCTGAACAGACTATCTATGAAGAAAGCACATACACATGATACTGGATATGGAAAATGATAAGGCAAGGTAGGGAAATTTAAATAGAAGGCATAGGCTTAAGGTAAGAGGGGAAAGTTACAAAAGGGTCCGGGTTCAATATTTTCACACAGAGGGTAGCGAGTGTCTGGAAGAAGCTGGTACAATTTTGTCTTTTAAAAAGCATTCAGACAGTTACAAGGATAAGATGAGCATAGATAGATATGGGCAGTTGGGACTAACTTAGTGGTTAAAAAAGAGGTGGCATGGACAAGTTGAGCCGAAGGGCCTGGGTGCATGCTGTAAGCCTGACTCTAACATTTTTGGAAAAACGGTGGACTTACAACTTACACAGGGGGACATTATTGAATTCCATTGGTGAAAAATAATTTTTTGGGTAAAGAGGTTAAGGAAGTGTTATTAGCATCCAGAAATGGAACTTTAGCTGATAAAAAGCTCATTGTATTGAAACTGTATCAGCAATTTGCGCATTCAACCCTCGGAGACTGCAAAAATTATTAAAGGATGCTGGGATAAGAGATGAAGACAATACTAAGCTTATAAAATAGTTTAGTGATTGGTGTGAGGTTTGTAGGCAGTACAGAAGGACACCTCCACGATCGATAGTAACTCTACCTTTGGCCAGAGATTTGATTGACACTGTGGCCATAGACCTTAAGATCTGGGATAAAGCAAACAATATATTCATTTTGCACTTTGCAGATTTCGTCAATCAACCGTGGTACATAGTAAAGAAAAGAGAGTAATCCTGCATCAGATCATTGAAAAATCGATAGACACAGGAATGGGGCCACTGGCAAAGTTCCTTATAGACAATGGGGGTAGAGGGGGATTTGCTAATGATGAGTTCAGGGATATGTGTGAAAACATGAATATATAGTCATAAATACAGCTACCGAAAGCCCATTTAGTAATGGGGTGTTTAAGAGAAACCATGCGGTAATAGGTGAGATGCTCTGGAAAATTTTGGCAGATAGACCAAATTGCAAGTTAAATTTAACATTATCATGGGCAGTACATGCAAAGCACTCATTGCAGAGAGTCCATATCAATTAGTATTTGGTAGAAATTCTAAAATTTCATCTATTTTGAATGACCAGCCTCTAGCTTGGAAAGGGACTACAATTAGCTCTGCCTCTGCTGAGCATTTAAATGTATTGCATGAAGAGCATTTTTGGAAGCAGAAGTCTATGAAAGAATTCGCAGAGCATTAAGGCATAATATATGGCCATCAATCACTAATTTTCAGCAAGGGGATATAGCATAAGAGAGACCATCTTAATGAATGGAAAGGCCCAAGGAAGGTTATAGGCATAGATGACCAAAACAGTTGTTTTGCAACATGGTAATCAGACTATTAGGGTACATTCATCAAGGGTAATGGACACAGATTACAAACTTGTGAATTCAGAAAGAGCAGATGAACATGAGGAACTAGGGTCATCTGAAACTCACATGTTAGAATTATGAGGACCAGTTAGCTCAAATAGTTATCTGTAGAGGAACAGAATACTTCTGATGAACTAGAACAGGCCATTTTTTCTAAAGGACAACTACCAAAGAAGGGTTCAGTCAATGGAAGGATGCAACTGTTACTAGTAGAGCAGGGAAAGGCACTGGAAAGTATGAAAATTGGTTGAATGTACAGAATACAGGGGAGGATGACAGGATTACGGATTGGGAACACACAGTTCAAAATTGGGGGGTATGGAAGCATAGTGTCAGTTCGGACAGTAAGTGAACATGTTCACGGGAAGAGATCAAGAACTATTGTAACATCCCACAACAGGAGGGAAAGATCGAGTGGTAGTACAGAACAAGTATCAGGTGGGATAGGGGGCATAGCTTGACAAGGTCTCGTAGTTTGAGTAAGATTATGATTCTACTAGAAGTAGAAACTCACATAAAACATAGAACACTACAGCACAAACAGGCCCTTCGGCCCACAAGTTGCGCAGATCACATCCATACCTACCAAGCCATAGAACTATCTGTAACTCCCAATCCCATTAAATCCCATATACTCATCCAGAAGTCTTTTAAAAGATCCCAGTGAGTTCGCCTCTACCACCACCTACGGCAGCCGATTCCACTCACTCACCACCCTCTGAGTGAAAAACTTACCCCTTACCCCTCTGTACTTGCTTCCCAGCACCTTAAACCTGTGTCCTCTTGTAGCGATCATTTCAGCCCTGGGAAATAGCCTCCGAGAATCCACCCGATCCATTTTCCTCAACATTTTATAAACCTCTATCAGATCGCCTCTCAACCTTCGTCTCTCCAGGGAGAAGAGACCTAGCTCCCTTAACCTATCTTCATAAGGCATGCCTCCCAATCCAGGCAACATCCTTGTAAATCTCCTCTGCACCCTCTCAATAGCCTCCACATCCTTCCTGTAGTGAGGCGACCAGAATTGCGCACAGTACTCCAAGTGGGGTCTGACAAGGGTCTTATAAAGTTGCAGCATTACCTCCTGACTCCTAAACTCAATCCCTCGATTAATGAAGGCCAGTACACCATACGCATTCTTGATCACATCCTCCACCTGCGAGGCCGATTTGAGCGTCCTATGGAGCCGGACCCCAAGATCCTTCTGCTCCTCAACACTGCTAAGAGTCCTACCCTTGATATTGTACTCCTGCATCCCGTTGGTCCTGCCAAAATGGACCACTACACATTTATCCGCATTGAAGTCCATCTGCCACTTCTCCGCCCAGTCTTGCATCCTATCAATGTCACGCTGCAACTTCTGACATCCCTCCAGACTATCCACAACACCACCAACCTTCGTATCGTCGGTGAACTTACTAACCCATCCCTCCACTTCCTCATCCAGGTCATTTATGAAAATGACAAACAGCAAGGGTCCTAGAACAGACCCCTGGGGTACTCCACTGGTGACCGACCTCCATGCAGAAAAAGACCCATCCACAACCACACTCTGCCTTCTGCAGGCAAGCCAGTTCTGGATCCACAAGGCCAAAGCCCCTTGGATACCATGCCCTGTCACCTTCTCAAGAAGTTTGAGATTTTGGTGGCTTCCAATAAATTAGATGAAAAGGTTATAAAAGATGCCAAACAACAAGAATTGCATAGCTGGAGTGAATCTGGGATATACACAGAAGTACCAGGTAGGGAACAAAGAACATAAGAATATAAGAACATAAGAAATAGGAGCAGGAGTAGGCCATCTAGCCCTTCGAGCCTGCCCCGCCATTCAATAAGACCATGGCTGATCTGAAGTGGATCAGTTCCACTTTCCGGCTTTCTCCCCATAACCCTTAATTCCCGTGTCTATCAGAAACCTATCTACCGTGACTTGAATATATTCAGCAAGGTAGCCTCCACCACTTCAACGGGCAGAGAATTCCAGAGATGCACCACCCGTTGACTGAAGAAGTTCCTCATCAACTCTGACCTAAACTGCACCCCGCCCCCCCACTTATTTTGAGGCTGCGCCCTCTAGTTCTGCTATCCTTTCTAAGCGGGAAGAATCTCTCTACCTCTACCCTATCTCGCCCCTTCATTATCTTTTATGTCTCTATAAGATTCCCCCTCAGCCTTCTAATCTCCAATGAGTATAGACCCAGCCTATTCAATCTCTCCTCATAGGTTAGCCCCCTCATCTCTGGTATAGCCTAGTGAACCTTCTCTGCACTCCCTCCAAGGCCAATACATACTTTCGCAAATGCGGCGACCAAAACTGCACACAGTACTCCAGTTGCGGCCTCACCAGTACCCTGTACAGTTGCAGCAAGACCTCCCTGCTTTTATATTCTGTCCCCCTCGCTATAAAGACCAACATTCCATCCGCCTTCTTGATCATCTACTGCACCTGCAGACTAGGTTTTTGCGATTCGTGCACAAGGACCCCCAGGTCCCTCTGCACTGTAGCATGCTGCAGCTTTTCGCCCTTTAAATAATAATCCCTCCTACAATTATTTCTACCAGAGTGGATAATCTCACATTTGCTAACATTATACTCCACCTGCCAGGTCCTCGCCCACTCACTCAACCTATCCAGATCTCTCTGCAGACTTTCCGTGCCTTCCACGCAATTTGCTTTTCCACTCATCTTCGTGTCATCAGCAAATTTCGTTACCCTACACTCAGCCCCCTCCTCCAGCTCGTCAACTAAACAGTTGAGGCCCCAGCACTGATCCCTGCGGCATTCTACTAGTCACCAACTGCCAACCAGAATAGCACCCATTGATTCCAACTCTCTGCTTCCTGTTAGGCAACCAATCCTCTATCCACGCTAACACCTTACTCCTAACTCTGTGCACCATAACCTTTTGCAGCAACCTTTTGTGAGGCACCTTATCAAATGCCTTCTGGAAAGAGCTTTATCTCACAGATGGATTTGCATGGTATAGGTGCTTCCTGAACGAACTTATAAGGCTTGTAGCAAGGGCATTTGAAGAAAACTTAGAAGACATGGATTTAAGGATGGATTCAACTACACTAAGAAAGGTTATTTTAAAGATCTTCTTGGCTCTCTTAAATGGGTCGATAGTAGCTATCAGTTATCCAATTGTTTTATTAAGAGAGAAGCTAGTTCAAAGAAATGTTTGGACATTAGGGAAGGGTGTATCTTTCTATGAATGTATGCTTTTTTGCAAGAAATGTATTTAAAAAAGGCAGGGAAAATAGTATTGTGATTTTCCGTGGAAACAATACTCAAAATTATTTTCTCCACGTAAGGGGAGATTAACAGACCTGTCAACGTTAAAGCTGCCTTTTTGCAGGGGCATCAGTTTCAGAGAAATATTTTTCTCCCTCCTCCCAAAGAGGCAGCTAACGCGGATACTATGGAAGTTAAGTAAATGTGTATGTGTGCTAAATGATGCTTCTAGAGTTCAGTACTTTTCAGTAAGATCGGTTTTGTAGGGCTTCACAAAACGACAGGATGGTTTCTAAGACAGAAAAACAGGAACTCCGAAATTTGATTGGGCAACTGAATTGGCTAGGTAGACAGACCAGATTGGATGTTAGTTTTGAGGTCCTAGAGTTGAGTACAATAATGAATGATTCTACGGTGGAAGACAGGGCAAACAAAAAAATTGGCCAAACTAAAAATGCAGGAGCGTGTTTTGAGGTTCCCATATTTGGGTTATCTTAGGCACCTGAAATTCAGTTTCTAGTGATGCATCCTACCCCAATTTATGTAATGGGTTCTCAAGCGCAGGAGGTTTTATAATATTTCTTTTGGGGAAAAATGTTGCCCTCTTGTGCGGGAGACAAAGAAAATAAGGAGAGTGGTAAGGAGCACATTGGCCTCCAAGACACGTGTAGAGGCAGTGGATGTAGCCTTTTACAAGGGCAGCACGGTAGCACAGTGGGTAGCACCGCTGCTTCACAGCTCCAGGGACCTGGGTTCGACTCCCGCCTTGGGTCACTGTCTGTGTGGAGTTTGCACATTCTCCTCGTGTCTGCGTGGGTTTCCTCCAGGTACTCCACTTTCCTCCCACTGTCCAAAGATGTGTAGGTTAGGTTGATAGGACACTAAGGAGCAATTTTAGCATGGCCAAAGGTCCTTAGGTTAGAGGGGTTAGTGGGTGATAATATGTAGGAATATGGGGGTAGGGCCTGGGTGGGATTGTGGTTGGTGTAGACTCGATGGGCCAAAGGGCCTCTTTCTGCACTGTAGGGTTCTATGATTCTATCCCAGATGTTAACAGAAATTTTGGGATTAGGTGATTTGGGTAAAATGCCCGTTGACAATAAATCCCTCTGGCAAAATGTGCACTCCACAAAAAGTGTAAGTAAGAAAATGCTGGACAAAGGGGAAATATCAAAAATTAAATGCGTCGATAGTAGCTATCAGTTATCCGACTGTTTTATTAAGAGAGAGGCTAGTTCAAAGAAACGTTTGGACATTAAGGAAGGGCGTATCTTTCTATGAATGTATGTTTTTTTCAAGAAATATATTTTAAAAAAGAAGGGGAAATAGTATTATGATTTTCTGTGGAAGCAATACTCAAAATATTTTTTTTCCTCCATGTAAGGGGAGATAATTAGGAACGAGTGAATAGACCTTCCAATTAAGTTCTAATTTAATGTCAGGTATTCAATAGAAGTCACGGAGGTGCCACAGGTGGTACTGTTTGTTGAAGGAGAATTGTGTGTGAAGTTGAATCAAAGAAATATCAGTAATTCATGAAGAAGCTAAACTTGTGTCTCCTTTACTGAACTACAACAGAGAGGCTCAAACATCAACTCCTGAATCCATTTCTACCTTGGTTCGAACATAGACAAAAGAGCTGAACTCCAGAGATGGGATAAGGATGACTGCCCTTGACATCAAGGCAGCATTTAAACAAGTGCAGCATTAAGGAGCCCTAGCAAAACTTGAGTCAATGGGAATCAGTAGGAAAACTCCACTAGTTGCTATCTTACCTAGCACTAATGAAGATGGTGTGGCTGTTGAGAGGTCAATTAACTCAGGCCTGGGACATTGTTGTAGGAGTTCCTCAGGGTAGTGTCCTAAGCCCAACTATCTTCAGCTGCATCAATGACTTCCCCTCCATCATAAGATCAGAAGTGGGGATGTTTGCAGATGACTGCATAAAGTTCAGCACCATTTGACTCCTCAAATAGTGAAGGAGTCCATGCCCAAATGCAACAAAACCTGATCAATATTCAAACTTGAACAGCTAATATTCACCTCACAAGTGTCAAGCAATAGTTATCTCCCAACAAGAGAAAACCTAACTTTCTCCTTTTGATATCCAATGGTATTACCATCCTGAATCCTCCACTATCAATTTCCGAGGGTCATAATTGACCAGAAACAGAACTGGACCAGCCATCTAAGTACTGTGACGACAAGAGCAGAGTAATAAGTTTTACAACACCAGGTTAAAGTTCAACAGGTTTATTTGGTAGCAAAAGCCATTAGCTTTCAGAGCACTGCTGCTTCATCAGGTAAGTGGGAGTTCTGTTCACAAACAGGGCATATAAAGACACAAACTCAGTTTACGAAATAATTGTTGGAATGTGAGTCTTTACAGGTAATCAAGTCTTCAAGGTAGAGACAATGTGAGTGGAAAAAGCATTAAGCACAGTTTAAAGAGATGTGTATTGTCTTCAGACAGGACAGTTAGCGAGATTTTGCAAACCCAGGCAAGTCATGGCAGTTACAGATAGTGTGACATGAATCCAAGATCCCAGTTGAGACCATCCTCATGTGTGCGGAACTTGGCTATCATTCTCTGCTGAGCGACTCTGCGTTGTCGTGTGTCATGAAGGCTGCCTTGGAGAACGCTTACCCGAAGATCAGAGGTGAAATGCCCGTGACTGCTGATGTGTTCCCCAATAGGAAGAGAACACTCTTGCCTGATGATTGTCAAGTGGTGTTCATTCATCCGTTGTCGTAGCATCTGCATGGTCTTCCCAATGTACCATGCCTCAGGACGTCCTTACCTGCAGCTTATCAGGTAGACAACGTTGGCTGAGTTGCAAGAGCATGTACCCTGTACCTGGTGGATGGTGTTCTCACGTGAGATGATGGCACGTCTTGCAGAGGTTGCTGTGACAAGGTTGTGTGGAGTTGTGGTCACTGTTCTCCTGAAGGCTGGGTAGTTTGCTGCGGACAATGGTCTGTTTGAGGTTGTGCAGTTGTTTGAAGGCAAGAAGTGGGGGTGTGGGGATGGCCTTGGCACGATGTTTGTCTTCATCAATGACATGTTGAAGACTCCGGAGAAGATGTCGTAGCTTCTCCATGCCGGAGAAGTACTGGACGACGAAGTGTACTCTGTCTGCCATGTCCTGTGTTTGTCTTCTGAGAAGGTCGGTGTGATTTTTCGCCGAGGCACGTCAGAACTGTCAATCGATGAGTCATAAGGACTCCCATTTACCTGCATTCCTCCTCCTCCCCTCCTCCCACCTTGACCCCAGACTGTAAATCCCAACTCTGGAGTGAAAATTCAGGCCTATAACTCGAACACAGACTTTTATCATTCCATGAGTGTATTGTCCTCTAGTTCTGGGTGGCTATTGGACAACAAGAGTTAACTCCTAAAAATGTGACTCTTGCCACCTTGCCACAGGACCAATAGTGATGCAAAGGAAAGATACAACCATGCAGAGTGCTGTAAACATGTTTCCAGTGTCAGGTCAGGGGGCATTTTACACTTTCCTCCTGTTAATTTGTTGAAGATTGTGGTGGTCTGTTGTACATTGCACAATTTTCCAGAAAAGACTGATCCTCCATCCTGCAGATAAGATTGTATCAGAAATCAATGAATTGGAGTATCCTGAGATATCAGTGAGACCATGCATCATAGATCAACTGAGGAAGCCCCAAAAACCACCAAGGTTGTTCAAGAATAACTGGTATACAGTGTGCCATCTGTCGCACTATCTGTAACCCCCATGACTTGCCTGGGCTTGTAAAATCTCACTTACTGTCCTGTCTGGAGACAATACACATCTCTTTAACCTATGCTAATCCTATCTCCACTCACATTGTCTGCATCTTTAAGGCTTGAATAGCAGGTTAGCTGCAAAGACTTGCATTCTAATCAGTATTCTGTAAACTGTGTGTGTCTTTATATGCCTTTCTCTGATCAGAACCTTCCACACACCTGACAAAGGAACACCATTTCCAAAAGCTTGTGGGTTTACTATCAAATAAACTGGTGTTCTGAGACTTCTTACTGTGTTTACCCCAGTCCAACGCTGGCATCTCTACATCACACATTTGTGGCACATTCCACTCAAATCTATAGCCAGATAATAATCTGCCTCCTATTTTTGCTATCAAAGTGAATAACCTCACATTTATCCACATTATACTGTTTCTGCCATGCATTTGCCCACTCGCTCAACTTGTCCATCCTCTGGAGCCTCTGCTTACCCTTCCACCTAGCTTTGTGTCATCTGCAAATTTGAAGATGTTACACTTAGTTCCCTCGTCTAAATCATTAATATACATTGTGAATAGCTGGGGTCCAAGAACTGATCCCTGCAGTACTTCACTGCCTGTCAGTTGACCCTACTCTGTTTCCTGTCTGCCAACAGTTTCCAATTCATTTCAATACATTACTCCTAATCCCATGTGCTTTAATTTTAAATGCTAATGTCTTATAGGAGACTTTTGAAAGTCCAAATAAAACAGATTCACTGGCTCCCCGTCATCAACTCTACCAGCTAAATCTTCGAAGATATCCAGTAAATTTGTCAAGCATGATTTCCCTTTTGTAAATCTATGCTGACTATGTCCAATCCTGCCACTGTTTTTCAAGTGCTTGACTATTAAATCTTTTATAATGGACTCTAGAACTTTTCCTATTATCAACATCATGCTGATTGATCTATAATTCCCTGTTTTCTTTCTCCCAACCTTTTTAAATAGCGGGGCTACATTAACTACGCACCAAATGATAGGAAGTGTTCCGTAGCTTATCTTGCCTTTTAGGGCCATTTCCTTAAGAACTTTGGGATGTGGATTATTAGGCCTTGGGGATTTATTGGCATTCAATCATATCAATTTTCCCAACACCATTTCTCTACTAATACTGATTTCTTTCAGTCCCACCCTCTCGGTAAATCCTGTGTTCATCAACATTTCTGTTAAGTTATTTTAGCCCTCCTTTGTGAAGACCAAACTGAAGTATGTGGGGGTGATTCTCCCAGCCAGGAGACTCAAGTGGAGGCGATGTAGCGGGCTTACCGCTGGGTGCCATGACCTCCATGAGTTTCCGACCTCCGGATTTCCAACACCATCAGCTCTGCACTAGAAATTGTCATAGAACTAAATAAATCATGAAAATGAGGTTTAGATTGCAATTAGCGGGCACACTAGCCTTCCTCCCCACCCCTCCCTCCCCCCACCCTCCCAGGCCAGGAGTGTTTCATTCCAGTGGGGTTTACAATAGGTCCCCACTTGTGGGCAGGTGGCAGCAGGACCCCACTGAAGTGAAGGGGAGCCATTGAGGCCTTCATGGAAGTCAGGCATTGGGGAGGTGACCCCTGGGCATTGCCAGCTTGGCGGTGCCAGCCTGGCACTGCGCAAGCAGCAAAATGTCAATGCCCAGGAGGCATCTTGGCAGTGCCACAGGGGCAGGGCTTCAGGGGGGTGAAATCGGTGGGGAGTTCTGCCACTATACGCTCAAGCTTGATGATGACAGAGGGAGTGGGACTGGCAGTAAGGGGGAAAAAAAAATCAGGAGATTGGGGCTGCTAGATAGGGGGCGGTGGGGGGGCGAGGGTCGGAGATGGGAGATCAGAGGGGTTTAGCAGTCGGGCCGTGGGGGTGTCAGAGAGGCAGTGATGCAGGGGTCACGGTGCTGGCCAGCAATCGGGAGGCCAGCAGTGTGGGGCTACTGCGATCCCAGTACTGACAGGTCGGCACATGCCAGTGGCCAGCTCAGTGCTATGTTGCTGATCTCTCTAGCAGGAATTGGCCCCGTTCCCAACTTTTTAATGAGATTCACGTGAGGGCACTCTGTGCACTGCAGAGTTTGGGAGATTCATTTTGAAAATCCTACTGAGGAAACCAACTGGATTTACTCCAGCTTTTACGCCATTTTAACACTTAAAAATTTTTTGGGAGAATCCCACCTTGTATTAAGTTGGTCAGCCAATTTTTTTTGTTCCCCATTGTAAATTCCCCTGCGTCCAACTGTAAGAGATGTCAAATTTCACCAACTATCTTGATGAGATTCAAACCTGGAACCCAAGATCATTGCTCTCAGTTTGTGGTTTACCATTTCTGTGACCTATGATTGGGCCACAAGAGGAAGCCTGAATGTGTACAAACAGACTCCAATAGAACACAAACTGTAATTTAAAAACATAGTTCCCAATAAGTAACATAATACATATTTCCTCAAAACAAAACACCAAAGAATTGTCTTTTCATCTGGGGGAGATTAAAACAGCTCACCTTGCAAAAGCAGGTAGCCTAATGCCTCCTGTGCCTTCCCCCTGCAACTGATCTCATTCCTCAGTCCTGCAGTGTTCACCTTTTGCACTGATGTCTCATCATGGAGCTGATGAGTCGCTGAAGTTCAAGTGCTTGAACTGATAGGGGTCCCTCACCTGCCAACACTTTGAACCGGTCTAGTACACATCTTCCCACAACCCCTTGGTATGTATTTCATAGATATATGCTCTGTTCAGGGCAAGATGGACTGAGTACCAAAGTGCAATGTGGACACAGGAGAAACAGCACAAATTCACCTACCAAAATTCACCCAGGGTGTGCACTTTCCTGCTCGTCTGGATGCCACTCTCCTCCCATGTCTAGCTCAATTCCTATCTCACTTTCCTCTGTGACCCACATTCAGTATCTTCTCACACCACCTTATAACACACTTGACTGCCATTAACTCATCACCATCTCTAATCGATATTTCTAAAGAGAGCTATGGTTTAACATTCTTATTATGTAAGAAGAAAAGTTTTAGAATGATGAAATAGTATGTTCAATTGTTACACCATAGAAGCTTGTACAATCAACGTGATTTAAATATTCAGCTGGTGACAATCGCCTTTCTTCACTTCACTTGGTCAGCAGTCAGAGGTAGTAATTATTCCCGCCAGTGCCTGGCTCACTCTTCATACTCATTAAAATCCTTCAAAAAGGCCACAGCATCCCTGGTCAATGAGTATTCCAGGCATTTTAAGCCATAGAGTTGTCGAGGTTTACAGCATAGAAGCAGGCCCTTCAGCCCAACTTGTCCATGCCACCCCTTTTTTTAAAAAACCCTAAGCTAATCCCAATTGCCCACATTTGGCCCACATCCCTTTATACCATCATACCCATGTAACTATCTAGATCTTTTTTAAAAGACAAAATTGTGCCCACCTTGACTACTACCTCTGGCAGATTGTTCCAGACACCACCCTCTGTGAAAAAATTGCCCTTCTGAACACTTTTGTATCTCTCCCCTCTCACCTTAAACCTATGCCCTCTAGTTTTAGATTCCCCTACCTTTGGGAAAAGATATTGACAATCTGTGCCCCTCATTATTTCATAGGCCTCTATAAGTTCACCCCTCAGCCTCCTACGCTCCAGAGAAAAAAGTCTCAGTCTATCCAGCCTCTCCTTATAACTCAAACCATCAAGTCCCGATAGCATCCCAGTAAATCTTTTCTGCACTCTTTCTAGTATAATAATATCCTTTCTATAATAGGGTGACCAGAATTGCACAAAGTATTCCAAGTGGGGCCTTACCAATGTCTTGTACAACTTCAACAAGACATTCCAACTCCTGTATTCAATGATCTGACCGATTAAACCAAGCATGCCGAATGCCTTCTTCACCATTCTGTCCACTTGTGACTCCACTTTCAAAGAGCTATGAACATGTACCCCTAGATCTCTTTGTTCTGTAATTCTCCCCAACTCCCTACCATTAACTGAGTAGGTCCTGCCTGGTCCAATCCCAAGGGGTGGGATCCTGAGTAGCAGGGATGAAATTGAGGGGGTCATAGATGAGGACTGCAAAGTGCAGGGGTGGAGTAGGGCATGGTTTGAAATGCGTATACTTCAATGCGAGGAGTATTCGCAATAAAGTAGAACATAGAACATAGAACACTACAGCGCAGAACAGGCCCTTCGGCCCACGATGTTGCGCCGACCAGTTAAAAAGCAATGACTCTCTAACCTAAACCAAACCCTTTCCATCCATAAACCTATCCACGGATCTCTTAAACGCCCCCAAACTAGGTGCATTTACAACTGCAGCGGGCAGGGCATTCCAATCCCTCACCACCCTCTGGGTAAAGAACCTACCCCTGACATCCGTCCTATAACTACCACCCCTTAATTTAAAGCTATGTCCCCTCGTGCTAGCTTTCTCCATCCGAGGAAAAAGGCCATCACTGTCCACCCTATCTAAACCTCTAATCATCTTATATGTTTCAATAAGGTCCCCTCTTAGTTGCCTTCTTTCTAACGAAAACAACCTCAAATCCCTCAGTCCCTCCTCATAGGACCTCCCCTCCATACCAGGCAACATCCTGGTAAACCTCCTCTGCACTCTCTCCAAAGCCTCCACATCCTTCCTATAATGTGGGGACCAGAACAGTACACAATACTCCAAGTGCGGCCGCACCAGAGTCTTGTACAGTTGCAACATGACGCTGCGGCTCCTAAATTCAATCCCCCTACCAATAAATGCCAAGACACCGTATGCCTTCCGAACAACCCTATCTACTTGATTCCCAACTTTCAGGGATCTATGTACACATACACCTAGATCCCTCTGTTCACCCACACTATTCAGAGTCCTACCGTTAGCCCTATACTCTACACATCTGTTATTCCTGCCAAAGTGAATTACATCACACTTTTCACATTAAACTCCATCCGCCACCTCTCGGCCCAGCTCTGCAACTTGTCCAAGTCCCCCTGTAAACTAAGACACCCTTCCTCACTATCTACCACACCTCCGACTTTGGTGTCATCAGCAAATTTACTAATCCACCCAACTATACCCTCATCCAGATCATTTATAAAAATTACAAACAGCAGTGGCCCCAAAACAGATCCCTGAGCCACACCACTCGTAACTGAACTCCGTGACAAATACTTACCATCAACCACCACCTTCTGTCTCCTATCCGCCAGCCAATTCCTGATCCAATTATCTAAATCACCCTCAATCCCATACATCTGCATTTTCTGCAGAAGCCTTCCATGGTGAACCTTATCAAACGCCTTACTAAAGTCCATATATACCATGTCAACTGCCTTACCCCCATCCACCTCTTTGGTCACTTTCTCAAAAAACTCAATAAGGTTAGTAAGGCACGACCTACCCTCCACAAAACAATGCTGACCATCTCCAATCAATTCATTACTCTCCAAATAACTATAAATCCTATCCCTAATAATTTTTTCTAAAACCTTACCCACAACAGAAGTAAGACTCACCGGTCTATAATTCCCGGGGAAGTCTCTGTTCCCCTTCTTAAACAATGGGACAACATTCGCTATCCTCCAATCTTCTGGCACTATACCTGTGACCAACGACGACCTGAAGATCAGAGCCAGAGGCTCTGCAATCGCCTCTCTTGCCTCCCAGAGAATCCTAGGGTGAATCCCGTCCGGCCCAGGGGACTTATCTATTTTCAAACCCTCAAGGATATCTCGCACATCCTCCTTATCAACTGCAATACTGTCCAGTTTACAACCCTGTAACCCAGTGTTATCCACAGCTACAGTTATGTCCCCCTGCATGAACACCGAAGAGAAATATTGGTTCAATGCCTCTCCAATCTCTTTTGGCTCCAGACACAAATTCCCACTGCTGTCTCTAACTGGCCCCAATCTTGCCCTAACCAACCTTCTGTTCTTAACATATCTATAGAACGCCTTAGGATTCTCCTTAATCCTATCAGCCAAAGTCTTCTCATGTCCTCTTTTAGCCCTTCTTAACTCACTCTTCAACTCCCTCCTAGCCAATCTAAAGCTTTCTAGTGCACTACCTGAGCCTTCAAGTCTCATCCGGACGTAAGCCTCCTTTCTCTTTTTAACCAGCAAACCAACTTTTAGTGCACCACGGTTCCCTAGCTCGACCAATTCCTCCTTGCCTGACAGGGACATACATATCAAGGACTCGCAGTAGCTGCTCCTTGAAAAAACTCCACATTTCGGACGTTCCGAGACCCTGTAGTCTCCTAGTCCAACCTATGCTTCCTAATTCTCTCCTAATAGCCTCATATGGATGAACTTGCAGTGTGGATCAGTACCTGGAACTTTGATGTCATGGCCATTTCAGAGACATGGATAGAGCAGGGACAGGAATGGTTGTTGCAGGTTCCAGGGTTCAAATGCTTCAGTCGGAGTAGAGAAGGAGGTAGAAGGGGGGAGTAGCATTATTAGTCAAGGACTGTATCACAGTGACAGAAAAGAAGTTTGATGAGGACTTGTCTGTTGAGGTAGTATGGGCTGAGATTAGAAATAGGAGAGGAGAGGTCACCCTGTTGGGAGTCTTTTATAGACCTCCTAAAAGTTCTAGAGAGGTAGAGGAAAGGATTGCAGAGAAGATCCTGGACAGGAGTGAAAGTAATAGGGTAATTGTTATGGGAGACTTTAACTTTACTAATATTGATTGGAATAGCTATAGCTCTAGCTCGTTAGAGGGGTCAGTTTTTACACAAAGCGTGCAGGAAGGTTTCTTGACTCAGTATGTAGATAGGCCAACTAGAGGTGAGGCTGTATTGGATTTGGTGCTGGGAAATGAGCCAGACCAGGTGTTAGACTTGGAAGTTGGTGAGCATTTTGGTGATAGTGACCACAATTCGGTTACGTTCACCTTAGTGATGGAAAGGGATAGGCATGAACCTCGGGGCAGTAGTTATAGCTGGGGGAAGGGTAATTATGAGGCTGTTAGGAGAGAATTAGGAAGCATAGGTTGGACTAGGAAACTACAGAGGCTGAGAACATCCGAAATGTGGAGTTTATTCAAGGAGCAGCTACTGCGAGTCCTTGATAAGTATGTCCCTGTCAGGCAAGGAGGAAATGGTCGAGCAAGGGAACCGTGGTGCACTAAAAAAGTTGATTCGCTGGTTAAAAGGAAAAAGGAAGCTTATGTCAGGATGAGGCTTGAGGGCTCAGGTAGTGCACTGGAAAGCTATAGATTAGCCAGGAGGGAGTTAAAGAGTGAGTTAAGAAGAGCTAAAAGAGGACACAAGAAGACTTTGGCTGATAGGATTAAGGAGAATCCTAAGGCTTTCTTTAGATATGTTCAGAATAGAAGACTGGTTAGGGCAAGATTAGGGCCAGTCAGAGACAGCGGTGGGAAGTTATGTGTGGAACCGGAAGAGATTGAAGAGGCACTGAACAAATATTTCTCTTCGGTATGCACGCAGGGAGACGTAAATGTAGTTGTGGAGAACACTGGGTTACAGGGTTGTAAACTGGATAGTATTGCAGTAGATAAGGAGGATGTGCTAGATATTCTTGAGGGTTTGAAAATAGATAAGTCCCCTGGGCCAGACGGGATTTACCCTAGGATTCTCTGGGAGGCAAGAGAGGCGATTGCAGAGCCTCTGGCTCTGATCTTCAGGTCGTCGTTGGTCACAGGTATAGTGCCAGAAGATTGGAGGATAGCGAATGTTGTCCCATTGTTTAAGAAGGGGAACAGAGACTTCCCTGGGAATTATAGACCGGTGAGTCTTACCTCTGTTGTGGGTAAGGTTTTAGAAAAAATTATTAGGGATAGGATTTATAGTTATTTGGAGAGTAATGAATTGATTGGAGATAGTCAGCATGGTTTTGTGGAGGGTAGGTCGTGCCTTACTAACCTTATTGAGTTTTTTGAGAAAGTGACCAAAGAGATGGATGGGGGTAAGGCAGTTGACGTGGTATATATGCACTTTAGTAAGGCGTTTGATAAGGTTCACCATGGAAGGCTTCTGCAGAAAATGCAGATGTATGGGATTGAGGGTGATTTAGTTAATTGGATCAGGAATTGGCTAGCTGATAGAAGACAGAGGGTGGTGGTTGATGGAAAGTATTCGTCATGGAGTTCGGTTACAAGTGGTGTGGCTCAGGGATCTGTTTTGGGGCCACTGCTGTTTGTAATTTTTATAAATGATCTGGATGAGGGTATAGAAGGATGGATTAGTAAATTTGCTGATGACACCAAAGTCGGAGGAGTGGTAGATAGTGAAGAGGGGTATCATAGTTTACAGGGAGACTTGGACAAGTTGCAGAGCTGGGCCGAGAGGTGGCAGATGGAGTTTAATGTGGAAAAGTGTGAGGTAATTCACTTTGGCAGGAATAACAGATGTGTAGAGTATAGGGCTAACGGTAGGACTCTGAATAGTGTTGACGAACAGAGGGATCTAGGTGTATATGTGCATAGATCCCTGAAAGTTGGAAATCAAGTCGATAAGGTTGTTAGGAAGGCATACGGTGTCTTGGCGTTTATTGGTAGGGGATTGAATTTAGGAGCCGCAACGTCATGTTGCAACTGTACAAAACTCTGGTGCGGCCGCACTTGGAATATTGTGTACTGTTCTGGTCCCCACATTATAGGAAGGATGTGGAGGCATTGGAGACGGTGCAGAGGAGGTTTACCAGGATGTTGCCTGGTATGGAGGGAAGGTCCTATGAGGAGAGACTGAGGGATTTGGGGTTGTTTTCGTTGGAAAGAAGGCGGCTAAGAGGAGACCTTATTGAAACATACAAGATGATTAGAGGTTTAGA
The DNA here is from genome assembly GCF_965287045.1 of Carcharhinus amblyrhynchos. Classification (NCBI taxonomy): domain Eukaryota; kingdom Metazoa; phylum Chordata; class Chondrichthyes; order Carcharhiniformes; family Carcharhinidae; genus Carcharhinus; species Carcharhinus amblyrhynchos. The sequence continues at coordinate 41,487,683 of NC_137325.1, forward strand.
TAGGGTGGACAGTGATAGCCTTTTTCCTCGGATGGAGAAAGCTAGCACGAGGGGGCATAGCTTTAAATTAAGGGGTGGTAGTTATAGGACGGATGTCAGAGTTAGGTTCTTTACCCAAAGGGTGGTGGGGGAATGGAATGCCCTGCCTGCTGCAGTTGTAGATGAGCCTAGTTTGGGGGCGTTTTAGAGGTCCGTGGATAGGTTTATGGATGGAAAGGGATTGGTTTAGGTTAGAGGGTCATTGCTTTTTTCTTAATTGGTCGGCGCAACATTGTGGGCCGAAGGGCCTGTTCTGCACTGTAATGTTCTATGTTCTATGTTCTAAATTGCTTCACCTCGCATTTGTCCAAATTAAACTCCATCTGCCATTTGTCAGCCCACTGGCTCAATTGATCAAGATCCCTTTGCAATTAGAGATAACTTTCTTCACTGTTCACTATGCCACCAATCTTAGTGTCATCTGCAAACTTACTAACCGTGCCTCCTATATTCTCATCCAAATCATTAATATAAATGACAAATAACAGTGGATCCAGCACTGATCCCTGAGGCACACTGCTGGTCACAGGCCTCCAGTTTGAGAAGCAACTTTCTACAACCACCCACAGAAGCCAATTCTGTATCCATTTAGCTACCTCACCCTGGATCCCATGAGATTTAACCTTATGCAATAACCTACCATGCGGTATCTTGTCAAAGGCCTTGTTGAAGTCCATATAGACAACATCTATAACAAATTTTGTTACCCTACACTCAGCCCCCTTCTCCAGATCATCTATGTAAATGGTAAACAATTGAGGCCCCAGCACCGATCCCTGTGACACTCCACTATTCACCAACTGCCAACCAGAAAAGCATCCATTGATTCCAACTCTCTGCTTTCTATTAGACAACCAATCCTCAATCCACGCTAATACCTTACCCCCAACTCCGTGCACCCTAACCTTTTGCAGCAACCTTTTGTGAGGCACCTTATCAAACGCCTTTTGGAAATCTAAAAACACCACATCCACTAGTTCCCCTCTGTCAATCGCACTAGTCACATCCTCTTAGAAATCCAATAAATTCATCAAACACTGCTTCCCCTTAACAAATCCGTCTTGCGTCTGCTTGATCAAACCGTTCTTTTCTCACTATTTCTTCTTTGATGACAGATTCTAGCATTTTTCCAACTACGGACGTTAAACTAACCAGCCTATAATCCCTTGCCTTTTGTCTGCTACCTTTTTTAAACAGCGGCGTAACATTAGCTGTTTTCCAATCTTCTGGCACTTCCCCAGAGTCCAGTGAATTTTGATAAATAATTACTAAGGCACCCACTATCACCTCTGCCATTTCTTTCAGAACCCTGGGATGCATTCCATCCGGTCCCGGGGACTTGTCTACCTTCAGTCCTGTTGGTCTATCAAGCACTACCTCTCTAGTGACAGTAATCATATTAAGGCCCTCATCTCCTACCATCCTTCTATCTTTAATATCGGCAAGCTATTTGTGTCCTCCTCCGTGAAGACCGACACAAAAAACTTATTTAAAGCCTCAGCCATTTCCTCATCATCCACCGCTAAATCCCCCCTCTCGTCCTCCAAGGGGCCAACATTCACTCTAGCCAGTCTCCTCTTCTTTATATATTTGTAAAAACTTTTACTATCATTTTTTATATTTAGAGCTAGTTTAGCTTCATACTCTATCTTTCCTTTCTTTATCACCTTCTTAGTCATTCTTTGTTGTTTTTTTAAATCTTTCCCAATCTTCTAATTGCCCACTATTTTTAGCCGCTCTGAATGCATCCCTCATAGGTTCCATTACATACTGTTCAAGGAAACTATCCCGACAGCATTCCAAGAACTCTTCCTCAAGCCCACCGCGTCTGACTTGGGAAGTTGCCTAAATTCTAAAGAGGTAAATAAATTTAATTTTGACAAATAGAGGGTAATAGAAATAAAGTCTGTATGGGTTCTTTGAACCAAAGAACCCATCTTGAAACATGTTCTCAGTTTATGATGTAACTATTTGAATGTGAGACAATGTTACAAAGTAATATCTGTTTGTTTTATGACTTTCTTATACTGAGTAAATGTTATCTGAGGTAATCCTCATGTTCACTTGTGAAGTTTATTCGGTTCAATGTATGTAAATGCTAATAAGTTGGGAGTTAATTTTCCTGAAAAGCTGAGGGCTCTGGAGAGTGTCAATGACTTTACAACAGATGATGGGATTTTTCCTAATACTTAGTTATTTGGGGTTACAAGAGTTAAAATGCTTAAAGGGGAACAAATAAACCATTTGTGCAAATTATGTTATTCATAAATAAATTGGTGAAGTGGTTAGAATGATGGAGGAGTTTCCGCTATAATTTGTTAAACTGATAGAAAAACATTTGAATTACTTCTCGTTTGTACTTTGTTATGTTGTGTTAATTGGGTTATTGACGAATATAGTATGTGTATGCCAGAAGGTGATAGATTTTGAGCTGTGACTGTGGAAGTTTAAATTAAAAATGGTACCTGTGACAAGAGGTGTTTATTATCCAAATTTGGATCATTTTTAAATGACAAATACTTCGGAGAGTTAAACCTAGCTCTTCAGCACTTTTGGGTGCAAATTTGAATATTTCAGCAAGGCGTTTGATAAGGTCCCCCATGCAAGACTTCTTGAGAAGGTGAGAGGGCATGGGGTCCAAGGGACTTTGGCCTTGTGGATCCAGAACTGGCTTGCCTGCAAAAGGCAGGGAGTGGTTGAGGATGGGTCTTTTTCTGCATGGAGGTCGGTCACCAGTAGAGTACCCCAGGGATCTGTTCTCGGACCCTTGCTGTTTGTCATTTTCATAAATGACCTGGATGAGGAAGTGGAGGGATGGGTTAGTAAGTTCGCCGACGATACGAAGGTTGGTGGTGTTGTGGATAGTCTGGAGGGATGTCAGAAGTTGCAGCATGACATAGATAGGATGCAAGACTGGGCGGAGAAGTGGCAGATGGACTTCAATGCGGATAAATGTGTAGTGGTCCATTTTAGCAGGACCATTGGGATGCAGGAGTACAATATCAAGGGTAGGAGTCTTAAGCAGTGTAGAGGAGCAGAAGGATCTTGGGGTCCGGGTCCAAAGGACTCTTAAAATCGGCCTCGCAGGTGGAGGGTGTGGTATACTGGCCTTCATTAATCGAGGGATTGAGTTTAGGAGTCGGGAGGTAATGCTGCAACTTTATAAGACCCTTGTCAGACCCCACTTGGAGTACTGTGCGCAGTTCTGGTTGCCTCACTACGGGAAGGATGTGGAAGCTATTGAGAGGGTGCAGAGGAGATTTACAAGGATGTTTCCTGGATTGGGAGGCATGCCTTATGAAGATAGGTTGAGGGAGCTAGGCCTCTTCTCCCTGGAGAGACGAAGGTTGAGAGGTGACCTGATAGAGGTTTATAAAATGTTGAGAGGAATAGATAGGGTGGATTCTCGGAGGCTATTTCCCAGGGCTGAAATGGTCGCTACGAGAGGACACAGGTTTAAGGTACTGGGCAGCAAGTACAGAGGGGATGTTAGGGGTAAGTTTTTCACTCAGAGGGTGGTGAGTGAGTAGAATCGGCTGCCGTAGGTGGCGGTAGAGGCGAACTCGCTGGGGTCTTTTAAAAGACTTCTGGATGAGTATATGGGATCTAATGGGATTGGGAGTTACAATTAGTTCTATGGCTTGGTAGGTATAGATGTGATCGGCGCAACTTATGGGCCAAAGGGCCTGTTTGTGCTGTAGTGTTCTATGTTCTATGGCACCCAGAAAAACTGCCCCAAGATTTATTGAGGGAGAGCTGGGCCATGGTCAAGGAGAGGAGACACATTTTTTCTTTGCAGATGGGCAATTAGCCAGGATTTGCGCCAGCAATGGGTTTCAGGATGCCCTCGACGTAACTGGAAAGGTTCTCACACAGGGTCCCATTTCCCGATACAATGAGATGGCTGGGTGTGTTTGCCTTGTGTATCTTTGGAAAGCATCTTCGAGGACGATGAATGAACACCCCTCGACAATCATCAGGCAAGAGTCCTCTGTTCCTGTTGGGGAGCACTTCAGCGGCCTATGATCTTCGGGTAAGCATTCTCCAAGGCGGCCTTCACAACACACAACAGCGCAGAATCGCTCAGCAGGGACTGATAGCCAAATGAGGACGGCATCAACCAGGATCTTGGGTTCATGTCACACTATCTGTAACCCTCATAACTTGCCTGGGCTTGCAAAATCTTAGTAACTGTCCTGTCTGGAGACAATACACATCTCTTTAATCTGTGCTTAACACTCTCTCCACTCATTGTCTGTACCTTTGAGACTTGATTACCTGTAAAGATTCACATTCCAACCATTATTTTGTAAATTGAGTTTGTGTCTTTATATGCCTTGTTTGTGAATAGAATTCCCACTCACCTGATGAAGGAGCAGCAAGCTCTCTGAAAGAACCATAGAAAATTACAGCTCAGAAACAGGCCTTTTGGCCCTTCTTGTCTGTGCCGAACCATTTTTTTGCCTCGTCCCACTGACCTGCGCTTGAACCATATCCCTCCACACGCCTCTCATCCATGAACCCGTTCAAGTTTTTCTTAAATGTTAAAAGTGACCCCACATTTACCAATTTATCGAGCAGCTCATTGCACACTCCCACCACTCTCTGCGTAAAGAAGGCGCCCCTAATGTTCCCTTTAAACTTTTCTCCTTTCACCCTTAACCCATGCCCTCTGGTTTTTTTCTCCCCTAGCCTCAGCAGAAAAACCCTGCTTGCATTCACTCTATCTATAGCCATCAAAATCTTATACCCCTCCATCAAATCTCTCCTCATTCTTCTACGCTCCAGGGAATAAAGTCCTAACCTATTCAATCTCTCTCTGTAAATCAGCTTTTCAAGTCCCGGCAACATCCTCATAAACCTTCTCTGCACTCTTTCAACCTTATTTACATCCTTCCTGTAACTAGGTGACCGAAACTGTACACAATACTCTAAATTCAGCCTCACCAATACCTTATACAACCTTACCATAACACTCCAACTTTTATACTCGATACTCTGATTTATAAAGGCCAATGTACCAAAAGCACTCTTTACGACCCTATCCACCTGTGACATCACTTTTAGGGAATTCTGTACCTGTATTCCCAGATCCCTCTGTTCAACTGCACTCTTCAGAGTCCTACCATTTACCTTGTACGTTCTACTTCGGTTTGTCCTTCCAAAGTGCAATACCTCACACTTGTCTGCGTTAAATTCCATTTGCCATTTTTCAGCCCATTTTTCTAGTTGGTCCACATCCCTCTGCAAACTTTCACTGTCCACTACACCTCCAATCTTTGTATCATCAGCAAATTTGCTGATCCAATTTACCACATTATCATCCAGATCATTGATATAGATGACAAACAACAATGGATCCAACACCGATCCCTGCGGCACACCACTTGTCACAGGTCTCCACTCAGAGAAGCAATCCTCCACAACCACTCGCTGGCTTCTTCCATTGAGCCAGTGTCTAATCCAATTTACTACCTCCATATGTATACCTGGTGATTGAACCTTCCTAACTAACCTCCCATGAGGGACCTTGTCAAAGGCCTTGCTAAAATCCAGGTAGATAATATCCACCATCTTCAGTTCATCCACTTCCCTGGTGACCTCCTCGAAAAACTCTAATAGATTGGTCAAACATGACCTATTACGCACAAAGCCATGTTGACTCTCCCTAATAAGTCCCTGTCTATCCCAATATTTGTAGATCCTATCTCTTAACACACTTTCCAATAACTTGCCCACCACCGACGTCAAACTTATTGGCCTATAATTTCCCGGATTTCTTTTGGAACCTTTTTTAAAGGATGGAACAATATGAGCCACCCTCCAATCACCCAGCACCTCCCCCGTGAATACTGACATTTTAAATATGTCTGCCAGGGCCCCTGAAAGTTCACTACTAGCCTCCCTCAAGGTCCATGGGAATACCCTGTCCAGTCCAGAGGAATTATCCAATCTGATTTGCCTCAGGACAGCCAGCACCTCCTCCTCTTTAATCTGTAAAGGTCCCATGACCTCCCTACCTGTTTGCCCTATTTCCGTAGACTCCATGCCTGTTTTCTCAGCAAATACGGATGTAAAAAAACCATTTAGTGTCTCCCGCGTCTCTTTTGGTTCACACTGGAATATACACAGTCTATCACTCTGGCTTCAAGAGGACCAATTTTATCCCTCACTATCCTTTTGCTCCTAACATACCTATAGAAGCTCTTTGGATTTTCCTTCACTCTGTCTGCCAAAGCAACCTCATGTCTTCTTTTAGCTCTCCTGATTTCCCTCTTAAGTAGCTTCTTGCACTTTTTATACTCCTCGAGCATCTGATCTGTTCTTTGCTGCCTGTACTTTTCATACAACTCACTCTTCCTCTTAATCAGCATTACAATCTCCCTCAAGAACCAAGGTTCCTAATTCCTATTTACTTTGCCTTTAATCCTGACAGGAACGTACAAACTCTGCACTCTCAAAATTTCTCCTTTGAAGGCCTCCCATTTTCCATTTACATCCTTACCATAGAACAGCCTGTGCCAATCCACACTTCCCAGATCCCTTCTCATTTCATCAAATTTGGCCTTTTTCCAGTTCAGAATTTCAACCTGAGGATCAGATCTAATCTTATCCATGATCTGATTGAAACTAATGGCATTATGATCATTGGATCCAAAGTGTTCCCTCTCACTCACATCCATCACCTGCCCTATCTTATTTCCCAATAGGAGATCCAATATTGCATCCTCTCTAGTTGGCACCTCTATATCCTGATGTGGAAAATTCTCCTGAACTCCTGAATCTCTACCCCGTCTAAACCTTTACCAGTATGCGAGTCCCAATCTATATGCGGAAAATTAAAATCCCCTACTTTCACAACTTTGTGTTTCTTGCAGTTGTCAGCTATCTCTCTGCTGATTTGCTCCTCCAATTCTCTCTGACTATTAGTTGGTCTATAATACAACCCCATTAATGTGGTCATACCCTTCCTGTTTCTCAGCTCCACCCATAGGGCCTCCGTAGACAAGCTCCCTACTCTATCCTGCCTGAGTACCGCTGTAACATTTTCCCTGACCAACAATGCCACCCCACCGCCTTTTATCCCTCCGCATCTATCATGCCTGAAATATTGGAACCCTGGAACATTGATCTGCCAGTCCTGCCCCTCCTGTAGCCAAGTTTCACTAATGGCTATAATGTCATATTTCCACGTGTCAATCCATGCCCTCAGCTCATCCCCACAATACTCCTGGCATTGAAATAGACACACCTCAAAAGATTATTTCCAAAACACTCAACCCTTCATTTGTGATTTTGCTTGAAATAACCTGTCATTTTACCCCCGCTCCACTATCTGCTCTGACACTCCGGTTCCCATCCCCCCGCAAATCTAGTTTAAACGCTCCCCAATAACACTAGCAAACCTCCCTGCAAGTATATTGGTCCCCTTGTAGTTTAGGTGTAACCCATCTCTCTTGTACAGGTCCCACCTGCTCCAGAAGAGGTCCCAATGATCCAAGAATCGGAAACCCTGCCCCCTACACCAGTTCCTCAGCCACTTGTTCATCTGCCCAAGCATCCTACTCTTACCCTCACTGGCACGTGGCACAGGTAGCAATCTTGAGATTACTACCCTTGGGGTCCTGCTTTTTAACTTCCTTCCAAGCTCTCTATACTCTTTAGGACCTCCTCACTCTCCCTACCTATATCATTGGTACCGATGTGCACCATGACGTCTGGCTGATCACCTTCTCACTTTAGAGTGCTGTGCACGCAATCAGAGACATCCCTGACCTTGGCACCCAGGAGGCAACAAACCATGCGGGAGTCTCTGTCCCAACCACAGAATCTCCTACCCGTACCTCTGACCATTGAGTCCCCTACCACTACCGCTCTCCTCTTCTTCCTCCCACCCTTTTGCACTGCAGAACCAGACTCAGTATCAGAGCTCCGGCTTTCACAGCTTGTCCCAGGTAAAGCATCCTCCACAGCAGTATCCAATTCAGTACACCTGTTGTGGAGGGAATGGCCACATGGGAACCCTGCTCTGCCTGTCCTTTCACATTTCCATTCCCCCTTCTTACAGTAACGCAATTTCCTGTGCTCTGCTGCTTAGGTGTAACTACCTCCATAAAGCTAATGTCTATATACTTCTCATTCTCCTGAATTAAACAGAGGTCACCAAGCTCCTTCTCCAGTTCCCTAACACGCTTTGCTAGCAGCTGCAGTTGGATGCATCTCTTGCAGTGGATTTTGCTACCAGCTAGTTGATTTTGCTACCACATAAACTTGTTGGACTTTAACCTGCTGTTGTGAGACTTCTTACTGTGTTCACCCAAGTCTAACGCTGGCATCTCCACATCTATACAAGAAAGCCAGATACGACCTACAGAGATCCATCAAAGATGCCAAAAGACAGTATTGGACCAAGCTTGAGTCCCAGGCTCACAGGGACTTCTAGGTCTGCGAGACATAACAAGCTACAAGATGAAGGCATGTAAAATCAATGGCACTAATGCACCCTCCCCAATGTGCTCAACACATCCTATGCCTGTTTTAAGCACAAGATCAGAGAGAGCATGCCCTGTACCCCAGAAGCCTCAGATGAACCTGCATCAGAGGCCACCAATGCAGACATCTTAGCAGCCTTCTCGAAAGTCAACCCACGGAAAGCAACTAGCCCAGATGTTGTATCAGGATGTACACCCAAATCCTGCATGGTCCACCTGGTGGGGGTATTCTTAGACATCTTCAACCTCTCTTTACACCAATCTGAGATCCCTACCTGCTTCAAGAAAATGACCAAGAAAAGCTAGGTATTATGCCGTCATGACTATTGTCCGGTGGTTCTGATATGAAGTGCTTTGAAAGGTTAGTCATTGCACGAATCAATTCCAGCCTCCCAGAGTGCCTGGATTTATGACAGTTTGCCTATTGTCACAATAGGTCCACAACAGATGCCACAGTGTGGATGAACAGAGGGATCTCGGTGTGTGTGTACATAGATCCCTGAAAGTTGGGAATCAAGTAGATAACGTTGTCAAGAAGGCGTACGGTGTCTTGGCGTTTATTGGTAGGGGGATTGAATTTAGGAGTCGCAGTGTAATGTTGCAACTGTACACTACTCTAGTGCGGCCGCACTTGGAGTACTGTGTGCAGTTCTGGTCCCCGCATTACAAGAAGGATGTGGAGGCGTTGGAGAGGGTGCAGAGGAGGTTTACTAGGATGTTGCCTGGTATGGTGGGGAGGTCCTATGAGGAGAGACTGAGGGATTTAGGGTTGTTTTCGTTGGAAAGAAGGCGGCTAAGAGGGGATCTTATTGAAACATATAAGATGATTAGAGGTTTAGATAGGGTGGATAGTGATAGCCTTTTTCCTCGGATGGAGAAAGCTAGCACGAGGGGGCATGGCTTTAAATTAAGGGGGGGTAGCTACAGGACGGATGTCAGGGGTAGGTTCTTTACCCAGCGGGTGGTGAGGGATTGGAATGCCCTGCCTGCTGCAGTTGTAAATGCGTCTAGTTTGGGGGCGTTTAAGAGATCTCTGGATAGGTTTATGGACGAAAAGGGATTGGTATAGGCTAGTGGGTCATTGTTTTTGTAACTGGTCGGCGCAACATTGTGGGCCGAAGGGCCTGTTCTGCGCTGTAATGTTCTATGTTCTATGTTCTATGTTCTATGTTCTATCTCCCTGCACTCAATCCTGGAAAACCTGAAGAACAAAAATAGCTATGTCAGACTTCTATTTATTGACTGGCATTCAGCATCAATATTCCAATGAAACTCACCTCCAAACTCCATGGCCTGGTCTCCTTCAGGACTGGATCCTGAATTTCTTAACCTACAGACCGCAATCAGTAAAGATAGGCAATAACATGACTTCCATGATCATCCTCAGCACCAGTGCCCCACAAGACTGTGTCCTCAGTCCTTTATTACAGTCCTTATACACCTATGACTGTGTGGCCAAATTCTCCTCTGACTCGAAGGTTTGATTAGCGATTCCAGCATCTTGCCAATAATAGATGTTTAACAAACTGGCCTATAGTTCCCTGCCTTGAGTCTTGCTCTCTTTTTGAACAAAGGTGTCACATTGGTTGTTTTCCAATCTTCTGGGACCCTCCCTGAATTTAGCCCACTATGAAAATTTTCAACCAATGGATTCACTACATTTGCAATCATTTTCATTAAAAAACTATCATGCAGTTTACTAGGTCCTGGCAACTTGTCTGCTTTTTAGCCACTTGGGTTTCTCTAATATTCTATCTCTTACGATTAGAATTTTTGTAAGTTCCATCATGTTATTTGAAATCAGCCCATCTAATAACTTAGGGACATTCATAGAATCATACAGTGCAGAAGTGGTCCTTCGGCCCATTGAGTCTGCATTGACACACTGGAAACACCTGAACTCCAACCTATTCCTATTTACCAACACTTGACCGATAGCCCTGAATGTGATGCCATACCAAGTGCTCATCCAGGTATTTTTTAAAGGATGTGAGGCAACCTGCCTCTATCACCCTCCCATGTAATGCATTCCTGACAGTCACCACCCTCTGGTTTTTGCACTGTGAAGATTGATGCAAAAACTTTATTTAGCATATCCACCATTTCTTTGTTTGCTGTTCTCCTGCCTCATTTAGTAGAGGTCAGACATTTACCTTGTCTGCCCGCTTCCTATTTATATATCCAAACTAACTCGTACTGTTTGTTTATATGCTGCATGTAAGTTTTCTCTCAAAATTCATTTTCTCCCTCTGTATGAGCTTTTTAGTCTTGCTGTGGGACCCTAAAAACTTCCAGTCCCCTGGTCTACCACTATCTCTTGCCACTTTGTATATCTTGTGGTATCATTAAAAATGACCACCTTGAAGAGCCTTTGTGCAGATGAAATCCTCCTTTACATTGAGAATAACCTCCATTGTGTTGTATGGCATTATCATCTTGCCAAATGGGACAGACTTCAAATAGATCTAGCAACTCAAAGGTGGGCATCCATGAGGCGCTGGGCCATCAACAGTGGCAGGACAGCACAATCTGTAACCTCATGACCCACCATATCCCCCACTCAACCATTGCCATTAAGCCAGGGGATCAACCTTGGTTCACTGAAGAGTGCAGGAGGGCACGCCAGGAGCAGCATCAGACATATCTAAAAATGGCAGTTACAACACTGGCATCTACACGACACTGTGGAAAATTGCCCAGATATGTCCTGTACATGAGCAGGACAGTTCCAACCAAACCAATTACCGCCCCATCAGTCTACTCACAATCAGCAGTAAAGTGATGGAAGGGGCCATCAACAGTGCTATCAAGCATCACCTGCACAGCAATAGCCTGCTCAGTGACACCCAGTTTGAGTTTTGCCAGAGACACTCAGCACCTGATCTCATTTACAGCCTTGGTTCAAACATGGGCAAAAGAGCTGAATTCCAGAGGTGAGGTGAGAGTGACATCAAGACCAGATCAGGGAGCCCCAGCAAATCTGGAATCAATGGGTATCAGGGGGTGAACTCTCTGCTGGTTGAAGTCATAACTGGCACATAGGAAGATGGTTGTAGAGGGTCAGTCAGTCTGCAGGAGTCCCTCAGGGTAGTGTCCTAGGCCCAACCATCTTCAGCTGCCTCAATGATCTTCCCTCCATCATAAGGTCAGAAGTGGGAACGTTTGCCGATGATTGCACTATTTGTGACTCTTCAGATACTGAAACAGTCTATGTTTCAAATGCAACAAGATCTGGATAATATCCAGGCTTGGGCTGACAAGTGGCAAATAACATTCACACCACACAAATTCCAGACAATGACCATTACCATAAGAAACAATCTAACCATTGCCCCTTGACATTCAGTGATGTTACCATCGCTGAATTTCCCCACTATCAACATTCTTTGGGTCTATGACTGACCAGAAACTCAACTGTACTCATCACTTAAACATAGTGGCTATAAGAGCAGGTCAGAGATTACGAATGCTGCAGTGAGTAACTCACTCCTGACTCCCCACAACCTGTCCATCATCTACAAGGCACAAGCCAGGAATGTGATGGAATACTCCCCACTTACCTGGATGGTTGCAGCTCTAACAACACTCAAGAAACTTGACACCATCCAGGACAAAGCAGGCCACTTGATTGGCAATACACCCACAAATATCCATTCCCTCCATCACTGATGCTCAATTGCAGTAGTTACAAATGACATTGCAGCAAATCACCAAAGATCCTTAGGTACCACCTTCCATACCCATAATATTTTCATCTAGGCAACAGATACATGGGAACACCACTGTCTGCAATTTCCCCTCCAAGCCATTTACCATCCTGAATTGAAAATGTATCACCATTCCTTCACAGTTACTGGGTCAAAATGCTGGAATTCCCTCCCTAAAGGCATTGTGGGTAAATCCACAGCAGTGTTTCAAGAAGGGAGTTCATCACCACCTTCTCAAGGGCAATCAAGATGGGCAATAAATGTTGGCCAGCCAGCAACATCCATGTTCCATGACTGAATAAAAGAAATCCTGTTTTTCAATTTAACATTATCCTTGATGTCCTTTATGAACCATGGATTTTACCTCTTTCTTGTGGAATCTCTCTTTTTGATTGAGATAAATTGTTGCTGGACCAGCTGTTTGAATATCTGTGACAGCTCATCAACTGACCTGTATCTTAGTTTGTCTACTGAGTACACGTTAGGCAACTCCTCCCTCATACCATTATAATTGCTCTTACTTAAGTTGAAGACATTAGTTGTGGACTTATGGTGTTCACCCTCAAACTACAGTTTGGAATTTATATTTTTATATGTAGATTAAAATCACCAATGCTTTTTTGTCACAAGCACCCAATATTTCTTGTGTATTCTGTCTTACATTGTGATTAATGTCCGGGGCCTGTAGATCACTCCCACTAATGACTTTTTTCCCCTACTTATCCTCATCTCCTCCCAGACCGATTCTACATCCTGATCTCCTAAACCAAGGTCATCTTTAACTATTGCACCGATGCCGTTCTTGATGCAGTGCTACCACTCCACTGTTGCCTAACTTCCTATTCTTCTTGAATAAGTTATACTGATCAATATTTAGAGCCCAATCCTTGTCATTATGTCTTATGCCATCTCTGTAATGGCTGTCAGATCCTATTGATTTACTTCAATGTGCACTGTTTGTTTACTTTGTTATGACTGCTACTTGCATTGAGATACAGAGCTTTTAGTTTTGTCTTTTTGTTATCTTTGTAATATTTAGTCTTGACTATTTTATCTCTCTGCCCCTTAATATGATCCCTGTTTCCCATATTATTAATATGGTTTCCTGCACTGAATCTATCCCTTAATTTATTACATCTACTCGAGCTTCATCTCTCACCCTGCTTGTTTATTTTAAATTTCCCCTGCCTTTCCTGATTATGCAATTCACTAAAACACTCGTTCTCACACGTCACAAGTGTAGGCTGTTCCAATGATATGGCCCTTACTTTCCCCAGTACTCCATGAACTGGAATCCACTTCTCCCACACCAATCTTTGAGCCATTCATTTGTTTCTCTTATTTTATGTCAAGAGACATAAATTTGTGCTTCTGGTAATAAGCCACAGATTATCATCTTTGAGGTTTTGTTTCTTAATTTGGTGCATAGCCTCTCATATTGATGATGCAGAACCTCTTTCCTTGTCCTGTCAATGTCATTGCTACATACATGGATCATGGCAACTAGATCCTTTCCTTCCTATTGCACGTTCCTCTGCAGATCTGAGCTGATGTCCCAAATCTGGCACTGGGCAGGCAACACAGCTGTCTGAACTCTCACTGTTTGTTGCAGAGAACAGTGTCAATCTCTCTTCACTATACTGACTCATACTGAGTTTGAATTATTGAAGTTAACTAAGGTTTTTGTCAGATTAGGGCACAGTGACACAGTGATTAGCACTGCTGCCTCACAGCACCAGGGGCCGGAGTTCAATTCCAGCCTTGGCTGACTGTGTGGAGTTTGCACATTCTCCCCATGCCTGCATGGGTTCCCTCCAGGTGCTCTGGTTTCCTCCCACTCTCCAAAGATGCCCAGGGGAGATGGATTGGGCTTGCTAAATTGCCCATTTGTGTCCCAAAAGGTTAGGGAGCTGACGGGGTAAATATGTGGGGTTATGGGCATAGGGTTTGGGTAAGATGCTCTATTAGACAGTCAGCGCAGATTTGTTGGGTCAAATGGCCTCCTTCTGTACTGTAGGGATTCTACGATTCTATGACACTAATAATGGTGTCCTTGAAGGGATCGCTTATTCACAATACAAACAAATGATCTGGGGTGAGAACTGGGCCCACTATCAAAATAGTTTTTAAAAAATGCAGTTAACAATGAAAGGTCTAAGTACTAGAAAGACAGGGAAGTAGATTGGGCAGGTAGATATTGAATGACTTAATTCAGATACATGTGAGGTAGGAAACTGTGGGCCAGTTAGCTTGACATCTTTGGTGGGGAAGTTGCTGGAACCAATTATTAAGGAGGAGATGAATGAGCATTTGGAACAGTAAAGCTCAATCCACCATTGCCAGTATGGATTTATGAAGGATAAATCATGTTTGATAAACTGGCTTAAGTTCTTTGAGGACATAACCAGCAAGTTGGATCGTGGGGAACGTGTGGATGTGGTATATCTGGATTTCCAGAAGGTGTCTGACAACGAGCTGCATGAAAGACTGATTTAGAAGGTGAGATTGTAGGGAATTGGGGGTAAAGTGGATCAATTAGACTGGATTGAGCATTGTCTGACTGACAAAAAGCAAAGCATTAAGATAAATGGATCCTTCTCTGCCTGGCGAAATATAACTAGTGGGGCGTCGCAGGCGTCAGTCCTCAGACCTCAACTGTTTACATTCTATATAAATGATTTGCAAGTAGGGACAGAGTGTAACATAGCAAAATTTGACAATAATACTAAAATAGGTGGGAAAGTAGGCAGTGAAGAGGATATAAAGATTTTACAGGTGGATACAGATAGCTTAGGAGAGTGGGCCAAAATTTGGCAGATGGATTTAATGTGGATAAATGTGAGGTTGTCTATTTTGGCAGAAAAAAAAGAAAGGCAAATTATTACCCAAATGGAAAGCAGATTCAAAATGCATCTGTGCAGAGAGATCTGTGTATCTGTGTTCATGAAACACAAAAAGTTGATATACAGGTGCAGCATGTAAAAAAAAAGCAGAAGGGATATTGGCATTTATTGCAAAGGTCCTGGAGTATAGAGAACTGTTGTTACAGTTGTATAGGGTATTGGTGAGACCACATCTAGAGTATTGTGTTGAATTTGGTCTCTGTTACTTGAGGAAGGATGTGAGCTCTCCACTTATTGCATCAACTTGTCTACGTTCTCTTGAAGCTTAACTTTACCCTCTTCACACTTCATAATACTTCCAAATTATGTCATCTATAAATGTTAAAAGGCTGTGTTTATTTGTGCTGTAACACGAGGGGGAGCACTTGCTGCACATGTACATAGGCAGAAGTGCAGCTGGTCTCTCTTCATTTCATCCTTTGCAACTAGCCAACCATCCTAAAGTTTGAGATGCAAACTGAAATCAGGTATTAAAGACTAAATTAAAACAGAATCATGCTGGAATTGCTTGTTCTTCAAATGTCCTGTTTATTTGTCAGTATTATTAAAATTCTCATCAGAAATACATTAGGATTTTTATAGCACTTTTTGAAGATGACATGAAAACATATGGGCACTTCCAATCCTGCATTATTTACCATTGCTATTTTCTACAACTGATAGCTGGGAGCTCCCAGGAAACCACAACTCGCTTTGTATAATTCTTCATCCTGGGACAATAGACTTTATTCAATGCTTTCAATCATCAAGAATTAATAAATCATTGAGTCCCGACAGTGCAGAAAGAGGCCATTCAGCCCATTGCATCTGCACTGAATCTCTGATAGAGCATCTTACCTAGGCCCTTTACCACTACCATATCCCCATAACCGCACACATTTTCCATGGTTAATCCAAATTAATCTGCACATCTTGGAACACTCAGGGGCAATTTAGCATGGTCAATCCATTTAACCTGCACATCTTTGTACTGTGGGAGGAAACCAGAACACCCCAAGCAATCCCATGTAGACAGGCAGAGAACATGTATACTCCACACACAGGCCCAAGGTTGGAATTGAACCCGGGTACCTGATGCTGTGAGACAGCAGTGCTAATCACTGTGCTGCCCTAATTTAAATAAATCATTGCTTGATGTTCCAGTCAGCAGTGACGCTGGGTTTATTCCCACTCCAACACAGTTCTCAGCATTTTCAGCAAGGTCTTCTAATCCAGTTGAAGCAGAAATGGATCAGTGCAGTCTCTCCAGGCGAGCCCAGTGAGAGTCAAAGGAATGTAAGGACACACAGACTTTTTATAGCACTAGCTGCCACACTCGGGTAAATTTTTAAAAGTCTCAAGCCTTTTGATGAATAATGAGATTAGTAAATGGATGAGTGAGTCAATGAGAGGGAGAGAGGACAGTTGGGTCAGTGTGGACCCAACACGCTGCTCAGCACATTAGACTATTGACTCAGAATCACAGAGGTTTATAGCATGGAAACAGGTCCTTTGGCCGACTTGTCCATGCCTTTTTTTAAACCCCTAAACTAGTCACAGTTGCCTGCATTTGACCCATATCCCTCTGTACCAATGTAACTATCCAAACATGTTTTAAAAGACAAAATTGTAACCACCTCTACTACTACCTCTGGCAGCCTGTTCCAGACCCTCACCATCCTCTGTGTGAAAAAATTGCCCCTCTGGATCCTTTTGTAACTCTCCCCTCTCACCTTAAACCTACGCCCTCTAGTTTTAGACTCCCCTACCTTTGGGAAAAGATATTGACTATCTAGCTGATCTATGCCCCTTATTATTTCATAGGCTTCTATAAGATCACCCTACGCTCCAGAGAAAAAGATCCCAATCTATTCAACCTCTCCTTATAACTCAAACCATCAAGTCCTGGTAGCAACAGAGGAAATCTTTTCTGCACTCTTCTCATTTAATAATGTCATAGAGATCATAGAAACTCTACAGTGCAAAAAGAGACCATTTGGCCCATTGAGCCTGCAACAACCACAATCCCACCCCCAGACCCTACCCCATATCATTACATATTTACCTACTAATCTACACATCTCAGGACACTAAGGGGAATTTTTGCATGGCCAATCAACCTAACCCATACATCTTTGGACTGTGGGATGAAAACAGAGCACATGGAGGAAACCCACAAAGACACAAGGAGAATGTGCAAATTCCACACAGACAGTGACCCAAGCCAGGAATCAAACCCAGGTCCTTGGAACTGTGAAGCAGAAGTGCTAATTACTGTGCTACTATGCCACCCACATATCCTTTCTGTAATAGGTGACCTGAACTGTACACAGTGTTTCAAGTGTGGCCTTACCAATATCTTGTGCAACCTCAAGAAGGCATCCCAACTCCTGTATTCAATGTTCTAACCAATGAAACTGAAGCATGCCAAATGTCTTCTTTGCCACTCTGTTCTCCCGTGACTCCAATTTCAAGGAGCTATGAGCCTGTACCCTGAGACCACTTTGTTCTATAACTGAGTAAGTCCTGCCCTGGTTCAATCTAGCAAAATGCATCACCTCACGTTTACCTAAATTAAACTCCATCTTCCATTCGTCAGCCCACTGGCCTAATTGATCAAGGTCCCATTGCAATCCTAGATAAACTTCTTCACTATCCACTGTGCCAATCTTGGTGTCATCTGCAAACTTACTAATCATGTGTTGTACCTGTTAATTCTCAGATACTTTTAACCAGTTTGCTTACTCCAAGATTTACCCCAGTGCCCTTATTCGCAAGATGGGCAAAGAACACAAGTAAAGGTTCAATAAGTTTATTAATAATAACACTAATAATAACCCTTAAATTATTAACATAAAACAAGAGGATACCTCAGATTCAAATATACTACCTGCAAATATGGTTTGCTTAAACTGCCAGCTCAATTCTCCGAGTCCCTCTGGTCCGTTGTCACGAAGGTGAGTTTCAATGGCAACTTCTTCCTTCCTTCTCTGGTCAGTCTTTCAGATGGTCAAGGTCCCTCCCTCATCGAGTGTTTACTGCTGGTGTGTCTGAGATGTGTACCTTTATCCCACTACTGCCTGCCTTTCCAGAAACTTCTCTGGTTTCCAGCCAATGAAATCTTGGGAGGGTGTCCCAATAGCCAGTAGGTTTCTTGATGTCTGCCTGACAGGACACTGGGGCCCACCCCCAGGTGTCCATCTCCAGACTGTTGCTTACATGGAACCTGTTGGCAGATAAGGTAACTGCAGGAACTCTAAGTGACAGAAAGTCTGGCCTGATCTTGCTTCTAACAATAGGCTGGTGCATTTCAGTGGGGTGCGATGATCTCCTGCTGGGTCTCAGAAGAGTGCAGTGATCTTTGGCGGATGATTGATAGGCCAGGCCCAGATTTGTTTGTGTATTTGTATAATTGGCCTGTGCAAGGTTTGACTGTGTTTGATTTTAATATGTCCTATTCTTTAGTTTAGGATATCCAATATAATCAGCCTTAAAACTAGGCCCTGATTATATTACCACTCTTGCGAACTGGATCACACAATCCTTACCAAACCATCTCAACAAGCAAGTACCCTGAATCCAGGGTTGATAGTATCATCCCTAACCCACAATATACCAACAAATTTAAATGAAGTAAAATAATAATAAAAAAAGAAACAATATATCAATAGGACATACATAAAACAAAACAATAAGCAGTACAAATGACAAGTGACTATACATATTACAACACAATTGGGAGAGTATTAAGGTTCTTGATTGTAGAGCCGTTCCCGATGTCGGATGGCCCTTGCTGAGTCCAAATGTTGCTGAAATTCCTTCTTCTATCGGGCGAATTTAAATGTGAGGATGGTTAGGTACACTGCCTATTATAGATTCCTATTACGGCCAGGTGTGACAGAATGTGGACCCATGGGTGGATTTGGACGTTTAAACCCCAATCCCAGAGGTCCTCCCACTACGTAGTAACTCTAATTTCACTAATGTTATTTCTTATTTCCCCTGTTTGTTGCACCACTTTGACAAAGATGTTGGGTGCTGTGATCAATTAATAAATTGTAAGTTGAACTAGTTTATAGCCTGGGGTCTTTGGTGCAACATGATAATTAGAAACCAAACAGTTGACACCCCCAAGAGACAAGAAAGGTAAACACAAGTAATTCACATTTCTCCCTGGATACCCAGCCCATGTGATATAGGTAGACATAGAGATAGGCTTTGAGAGGGGACGAATCCATAGCAAACCATTGTAGTGTCAGCTTACAAGATTTCTTAAGATATCACTGAACCTAACAAGCTGTTTGGTCTGTGAGAACTGGTCTTAGAGAGAGTGAAAATCAAGAACTAGAGGCTGTTTAATCATGTTGGATATCATGTAAGTTTGCATTCTAATTGAAGAGGCCAGATTCTTGGAAGAAATGCCTATCTTTGGTTCGAGGAATCTCCAGGGTAACTCTCACTGTGAAAGTCAGTTTTTGGCTTACAAATTACCCAGATTGAAAAGGAAAAAGGAAACAAGCCTTTGGGAGTTTAGAATAGCATTGGACTGGTTCCTGGAGAATGAACTGTTTATTTTATTTGGATTTTCAGAAGGCTTTCGACAAAGTTCCATATAAGAGATTAGCATGCAAAATTAAAGCACATGGGGTTGGAGTAATGTATTAAGATGGATAGAAAACTGATTGGCAGACAGGAAATAAAGGGTAGGAATAAACAGATTTTTTCCAAGTGGCAATCAGTAACTTGTGGGGTACTGCAGGGATCAGTGCTGGGACCCTAGCTATTTACTGTATATATGTTAATGATTTAGTTGACAGAACTTAATGTAATATCTCCAAATTTGCAGATGACACAATGCAGGGTGGGTAGATAAGGTGTGAGGAGGATGCAAAGATCCTTCAGTGTGAATTGGACAAGCTGAATGAGTAGTAAGATGAATGGCAGATGCAGTATAATTTGGTTAAATATGAATTTACCATTTTGGTATCAAAATCGGGAAGGCAGATTAACATCCAAATGGCAATAAATTAGAAGAGGGGAGTGTGTAATGGGAATGTGTAGTGAGGGTGGTGAGTGTCTGGAATAAGCTGCCAGAGGTAGTAATAGAGGCGGGTATAATTTTGTCTTTTAAAAAGCATTTAGACAGTTACATAACTAAGATGGGTATAGAGGCATATGGGCCAAATGTGGGCAATTGAGACTAACTTCAGGATTTAGAAAAGGGCAGCATGGACAAGTTGGGCCAAAATGCCTGCTTCCATGATATAAACCTTTATGACTCTATGAGACCTGGGTGTCCCTGTATACCAATCACTGAAAGTAAGTATGCTGACGCAGCCGGCAGTAGAAAAGGCAAATGATATTTTGGCCTTCACAGTGAAAGGATTCGAGTATTGGAGCAGGGATGTCTTGCTGCAATTATACAGAGTTTTGGTGAGGCCACACCTGGAATATTTGGTGCAGTTTTGGTCTCATCTGAGGAAGGATGTTGTTGCTCTAGACTGAGTGCAGAGGTTTAGCAGACTGATTACTGGAATGGCAGGACTGACATATGAGGAGAGATTGAGTCACTAAGGATTGTATTCGCTCAACTTCGGAAGAATGAGGGTGAAATCTTAGATACCTATAAAATTCTAAAAGGACTAGGCAGGGTAGGTGCAAGGATATTCCCAACAGTGGAGACGTCCAGAACCATGGGTCACAGTTTGAGGATACAGGATGGAACATTTAGGATAGAGATGAAGAGAAATTTCTTCATCCAGAGAGTGGTCAGCCTGTGAAATTCGCTACCACAGAAAGTAGTTGAGGCCAAACAGTATACGTTTTATAGCAGGATCAGGCTATTGAGTTGGATGTTTAGCCATGATCATAATGAATGGCAGAGCAGGCTCAAAGGACTGAATGGCCTCCTCCTGCTCCTATTTTCCACGTTTCTATGTTAAGGCACAGAGCAAAGTATAATGGTGGAGGGAGATTACTGTCATTTTCAAAAGTTAAAGAGGAAAATTGTTTTATTGTTTAGATATAGGCACAGATAGAAAAGACAGGTACAAAGATGAATATGGACATTACACAGATATATGTAAAAATATCTTTCCCGTTCACGTCGGCAGGATCGCTGGCAGGATGGTCCCGCCAACAGTGCACCCCTGCATGAGTTTCCTGGTGGCGAGGAGTTCGTCCAGCAGGAATTCCTGTTGATAATGGCAGGACAATAAAGTCCTCCTACCAGTGAGTAGCACATTTTCTTCCGCCACTGTAAAACATGCCAAATGAGAGAGAAAAATCCCACCCATAGACTGGGTGACAAACAGGTACAGGCTGATTGGCATAAATTGGCAGCAACCAGACTGATAAATACAAGCAGATATTAACAGATACACAAGATGGGCTGGTTAGCATTGACTATGCTAAATTCTCCCTCAGTGTATCTGAACAGGTGCCATAGTGTGGTAACTAGGGGATTTTCATAGTAATTTCATTGTATGTTAATGTAAGCCTACTTGTGAATAATAATAATAAAAACCAAATTTTAAAAAAATCGACAGAGACACAGCTATTGTCCTGGACCCCTGTGGCTGGTTTACCAGTGATGGAGATGATTCGGCAGGACTGTAAGCAGCCTGTCAGAACTGACACAGACATAGTAGCTGTCAATATAGATTGATGCATTCATTTAGGAGCGTGCTTTCTAACCAAGGACATGGAAGCTAGCCGTTGTATAGGTGCTGTCAGGCTCGAATCTCATTCTCACTTAGCCAAACACCAATCTGGAAGAAATTAAGAAGTTCATCCAATAAATAAAGCGAGGAGTAACGAGGTATACAGTGCCCGGTGGATGGGAAGATGTGATTGAACTCAAATACCGAACAACTCCTGGTACTGACGGAGGAGTGGGGCTAGTTTTCGTTTAAATCTGAAAGAAACTTGAGAGCTGGCTGTGGCAGAAGGCAGGCCGCTGTGTGCACCAATTGGAGTTTCGTAACCTTTGCTCGATGATAGCTGTTCAGAGTCAGCACTGCTTTATGACCTTTCACCCCTCCTTCCGTTCGCGATGTAGTGACCTCAGTTCCGTTAGGTGCCCGGATGTGGAGCGGGTTTGGGTGAGTGGCAGCGACTTTGGGGCTGAAAGTTACTTATAGCGGCGGAATATGTCCAAAGAGGACCGCAGGGTGTATCACACAGTAACCCCACTCCCGGGGTCGATCACCACTCTCACGGACAGGACCCGGCGCCAACCAGCCGCCATCACACAGGATGCGGCTCAGCTCCCCCCCCCCCCCAGATGAGACCCGGCACCGCCGCCCCAAGCCCGCTCCCCCTGCCCAGGACCCAACGCTTCCCCCCCCCCCGCTCCCAGGCCCCGCTAACCTCCCCGGGACCTGGCGTCTCCCACCCCCCCCAACTTCATAGGACCCGATGCCCCTCAGCCCTCTGACAGGACTTGGCACCATCCTTTCTACCCCCTCTCCTCCAGACAAGATCCGGCACTGCTGCCCCAATCCACCCCCCCCTCCCCCCAACATAGAACGTTACAGTACAGGCCCTTCGACCCTCAATGTTGTGCCGAGCTATGTCCAATCCTAAGATCAAGCTATCCCAGTCCCTGTCTTTGGAGTGTTCCATGTGCCTATCCAATAACTGCTTGAAACTTCCTAAAGTGTCGGACTCTACTATCACAGCAGGCAATGTATTCCACACCCCAACCACTCTGAGTGAAGGATCTACCTTGGACATCCCCCCCTTTATCCCCCACCATGAACCTTATAGTTATGTCCCCTAGTAACAGCTACATCCACCCAAGGAAATAGTTTCTGCACACCCACTCTATCTATCCCCCTCAACATCTTATAAACCTCTTAAGTTGTCTGTCATCCTCCTCCACTCCAAAGAGAAAAGCCCCATCTCCCTCAACCTTTTCTCATAAGACCTAACCTCCAAACCAGGCAGCATCCTGGTAAATCTCCTCTGCACTCTCTCCAATGCTTCCACATTTTTCTTATAGTGAGGTGACCAGAACTGAACACAATATTCCAAATGTGGTCTCACCAAGATCTGGTATACTTGCAGCATGTCCCACGGCTCTTAAACTCAAACCCCCTGTTAATAAACACTAACACACTATAAGCCTCCTTCATGGCTCTATCCAGTTGAGTGGCAACTTTCAGAGATCTGTGAATATGAACCCCAAGATTTCAGTGTTCCTCTACATTCCTCAAAACCCTGCCATTGACCCTGTTATCTGCATGCAAATTTGTCCTACTAAAAATGAATCACCTCACGCTTTTCGGGGTTAAACTCCATCTGCTACTTTTCGGATGGGATGGTCCCAACAAATGGGACCTAATGCTGTGGACCCCTCCCCTTGATTGGGGCCCAGTGCCATGGCCCCTCCCAGACGGGACCTGGTTTTGGCTACCCCCACCCAACGGGACCTGGCCCTCGCCCGACAGGACCTGGCCCCCAGGCTCAGCCACCGCCTCCCCCCACCCCGACAGGACCCGGCGGCACTCCTCTCCCCTCCCCCAACTCACCCCTGATGGGACCCAGCGCCACCCCCTGCCCCCACCGACAGAACCTGATGCCAGTGCCCCCTCTTTCCTCTCTCTCGACCTGATAGGGCTAGAAATAAGAAATGTTCCACATACTCCCAGTTCACAGGCCATAACTGCCCTCAGTTACCACCAACGTGCAATCTTTCTACACCTCCGTCCCATGCCTTCTTTCTTAAAAAGAGGTCTGAACAATTCCCATCCGCCACCATTCTGCTCCACCTGGCTGAACCCATTCTATCTCTCAACAACATTTTTTTCAACTCATCCCACTTTGTCCAAAGCAAAGGTGTAGTAATGGGTATCTGCATGGGTCTTAGCTGCGTTTGTATTTTTATGGGGTACATGGAACATCCCTTGTTCCATGCCTACCAGTTCCTTTCCCACAACTCCTTTACTGCTACATCGATGACTATGTTGGTGCTGCTTCATGTTCCCGTTCAGATCTCGAAAAATTCATCAACTTCGCTTCCAGTTTCCACCCCTTCAGCCTTCACCTGGTCCATCTCAGACACTTTCCTTCCCTTCCTTGACCTTTCTGTCCCATTTCTGGCAATAGACTATCTGTCAGCATCCATTACAAGCCCACTGACTTGCACAGCTATCTGGACTACAGCTCTTCATATTCTACATCCTGAAGGACTCCATCCCTTTCTCTCAGCTCCTTCGCCTCCATTGCATTTGTTCTGATGGTGCTATTTTCCAAGTGGTGCTTCTAATATCTGCTCCATTTTTCTCAACCATGGATTCTGAGCTACAGTTGTCGACAGGGCCCTCAACAGTGTGCAATCCATCTCCTGCGCCACCACCATCCCCTCCCCTTCCTCCCAGAACAAGGATAGAGTCCCCCCTTCTCACATTTTACCCTACCAACTGCTGCATGTAAAGCATAATCCTCCACCATTTTTGCCAACTCCAGTATGATGCCACCACCAAGCATATCTTTCCTTCACTCCCTCTGTCAGCATGCCATAGAGACCATTCCCTCCAGGATAACCTAGTCCTTTCCTCCACTATACCCAACACCTCTCCCATCACTCATGGTATTTTCCCATGCAATCGCAGAAGGTGTATAACCTGTTCCTTTAGCTCTTCTATGCTCACCATCCAAGGTCCAGAACATTCATTCCAGGTTAAGCAGCATTTCACTTGCACCTCTTTCAATTTGGTGTGTTGCAATAGCTGCTGCCAATGTGGTCTCCTCTATATCGGAGAGACCAAGCGTAGACTGGGTGATTGCTGTGTGCACAGACTGAAGGTGCCCAGCAATCAGGACCCTGACTTTCCAGTTGCTTGCCATTTTAAACATGCCTACATGTTTGTCCTTGGCCTGCTGAAATGTTCCAGTGAAACTCAACGCAAACTGGAGGAACAGCATCTTATCTTTTGGCTAGACACTTTACAGCCTCCTGGTCTCAACATTGAATTGAACAACTTCAGATGATGAGCTCTACCCCAACTTGAACCCTTCGTTTTCATTTTATTTAATTTTGTATTATCCTCTATCTTTTTATTTCTTCATTGCTTTTCTTCCCCCCCAACACTTTCCCCCTATTTTTTCCCCTTTCCCTCAACTTTTCTCCCCCCTTTTAAAATTTTTACCTCTGTCCCATTTATTCCTCCCCACCCCCAACATCTCTATCGTCACAGCTTACCCTCAGATTTCAACTTCTCTGCTGTTTGGCTATTTGCACCCTTTATTCTCTGTGGACTGCCATTAGCAGTCTTTTCCCCTGATTTCTGTGCTGATCACACGTCTTTCATTCCCTCATCGTGTAGAATAAATATCTCCCACTTTCTATGCCTTTTTGCTTTGATAAAGTGTCACCTGGACTTGAAATGTCAGCTCTTTTCTCTCTTTACAGATGCTGTCAGACCTGCTGAGATTTTCGAGCACTTTCTCTTTTGGTTTCAGATTCCAGCATCCACAGTAATTTGTTTTTATTAAGTAAGGGACAAGATGCGTTTAGAATGGCAGAATCTTAAATATCCTCCATTAAATGCAGGTGAAATAATAGAGAAGTGCAAGAAAAATCAAGCCAACAAAGAAACATGAAAATGGAGGCAGAGAGTTATGTTCTGAAATGATTGAACTTTATATTGACTCCAGAAGACTGCACCAATGATATGCTGTTCCTCAAACTTGTCGAGCGTCATTGCAGTACAACGGGCCAAAGACAGAGGTCTATTGGGAGCAAAGTGGAGAATTAAAATAATAAGATGGGAAGCTCAGTCAGTGAAAGTGAGAAAAGGACAGCAATTGGAAAAGCAGGGCGAAAACACAATCAGAACAGTCATCTTTAAAGAGATAAGGAGGGACCTGTGTAGGGGTGAAACAAAAAAATTTCCACATATCCCACAAAACAGTATAATTTGTGTCCATAGCAACACATTTTATTTGGAGAAAGGGAGTGGAATTGAAGAGGTTGATCAGTGGTAACCAGATTAATCAGACAGAGGAGAATGATGTGGATCTGAACTTTTTGGATCTCTGTTCAAAAAAGAAGCAAAGAGCTGAATATGCTGGTAAGGACTGGATGTGCAGAGGGTTCAGAGGTCCACAGTGAAAAGAAGACTGTTAGGATCAGGGAACTGGAAACTATTGAAGTTACAGAGGTTGTTGGAAAAGTCAAAGCTGCAGATGGAAAGAGGCTAGACAAGTGTAGAAGGTGAGATGGGAAGATGTGAGTTCAAGAACAGGCTGAAACAATGAGTCTGTCAATGCGGTTCTTTTGAGGAGGATGTGGAAGCAGGCACTTTTGGTTTGGGAAGCTAAAGTTGGAGGTTGTGGAGAGCATATCTCCATAGAATCCTGCAGTGCTGAAGGAGGCCATTCGGCACATCAAGTTTGCACCAATCACAATTCCACCCAGGCCCTATTCCCATATCCCTATGCACTTATTCTAGCTAGTCCCCTGATGCTAAGGGACGATTTAGCATAACCAGTCCACCTAACCCGCACATCTTTGGATGTGGGAGAAAACCAGAGCACCCAGAGGAAACCCGTATAGGCACAGGGAGAATGTGCAGACTCCAAACTCCACACAGACAATGACCCAAGCTGGGAATCGGACCCAGGTCCCTGACGCTGTGAGGCAGCAGTGCTAGCCACTGTGCCGCCCTTAGATGAGGTCAGTGATATTCCTGGAAACAATGGCTTGATGTTTGGTAGGGTAAAGGTCTGGGGAAGGTAGAATAAAGTGTCAGAGAGTTTGACCTCTACCAAATAACAAAAGCACAACTCTTTTCAGCAGATTAGGTGACGATGTTAAGGGCGGACTCAAGATAATGGATTGCAGCAAGTTCATAGGGAAACAGGTTAGTGACTGAGGGAATTGGAGAAATTGTGACGGCCACTATTAAGCCAGCAGTTTTCAATAAAAGATTGGAATGTGTAAGAGTTGAGAGGGAGGGGTCAGGTGGCGGGAGATGGGCAGGGGGGAGGTCCACTGGGGCATAGGGAGGTTGCTTTTTAATGAAAAGTGTAGGTGTGGAGACAAAGGTAATGGTTAAAGACGCAGTGTGGCACTGTGGGGACATAAGGATATGAAACTAAGGCCTGTGCTAATGACATAATTCAGGGTCAAGGGAGGTATGGTTGGAGGAGATAGATATATAGTAAGGGATGAGTTTTTAAAAGATTTGGGGTCAGAGAAGAAAAGTGAAGATCCTGAGGGATTTTGGTGTCCAGGAGTTGAAGCTTGCAATACTTCAAATGTGAAAGAATCAGAATGATTACAGCACAGAAGTAAGTCATCATGATCTGGAAATTCACATCATATTCTCCAGTCTTTTTCTGCCAAGCTTTTTTCCTCAAATAATAATCCAGTTCTTTTTCCAAAGCCAGGATTGAAGCAGCCTCCACCACATTTTCAGGCAGTATGTTCCAGATCTGAACCACTGCATAAAAAAGATCGTCCTTATGTCACTTGCTTTTGCTAATTATAATAAATTGGTGCCCTTTGATTCCTTACCACCAGTGGAAACAGTTTTTTCCCAGGCTGTTCATGGTTTTGAATACCATTATCAAATCTCCTCTTGACATTCTCTTTCTTCCCCACGTTCCCTTCTCAAACAAGAACAGCCACAGCTCCTCCAATATATCTATGTAACTGGAGTTCCTCATCCTTGGAACAATTTTCATGACTCTTTCCTGCAACCTCAGGCATACCTTCACATCCTTCCTATAATGTGGTGCCTCTTTATTACAGGTTTAACATAATTTCTTTGCATTTGTGCTCTATGTCCCTAGTTACAAAGCTCAGGATCTTGCTTTATTATTGGCAAACTCAACCTGTTCTGTCACGTACATTGATCTGTGCATATGTCATCCAGGTCCCTGTGTCCCTTTGCCCCCTTTAGAATTGTTCCTTTTTATATTGTCTCTCATTCTTCCTTAAAAAAAAAGTCACATGCAGAATAGTGGCTCAATGATTAGCACTGCTGTTCACAGTGCCAGGCACCCAGGTTCAATTCTGACCTGGATGATTGTCTATGTGGAGTTTGCACATTCTCCTTTTGTCTGTATGAGTTTCCTCCGTGTGCTTTGGTTTCCTCCCACAGTCCAAAGATGTGTAGGTTAGGTGGATTGGCTGTGCCAAATTATCCCTTAGTGTCAGGATGATAATCAGGTAAATACATGGGATTATGGGGAAAGGGCCTGGGTGGGATTGTTGTAAGTGCAGGCTCAATGGGCCAAATGCCCTTATACAGCTTAGGAATTCTGTGATTTCTTTGCATTTAATTTCATTTTCCAATTGTCCACATATTGCACCAAGTTGTCCATGTGCTTTCGAAGTTTCTGCATAGTCTCCTCAGTGTACCATGTGCTATTCTCTTCAGTTCACGATGCTTACAGATTTTGTGCTACCTGCAAATTGTTGCTTGTTCACCAAAGTATGTCATTATTGTATAATAAGAAAAGCAGAGGTTCTAACACTGACTCCTGTTCAACCTCACTATAAACCTTCCCCTAGTCCAAGAGACACCCATTCACCACTTCTCTGTTTCATGTCACTCAGCTATTTTTGTATCCATGCTGCTGCCGTCCCTTTTTTACATGAGCTGTAAGTCTGTCGTGTGGCACTTTATCAAATATGTCTTCAAAGCCCATGTACTTCACATGACCTTCATTAATCTTCTGTTGTTAACTTATCAAAAAACTCCAGCAAGTTTGCCCTTAAATCCAATCTGGCTTGCCTTAATTAATCCACGTTTGCCCTATGCATTCCTCATTTGGGTCCCAATTACTTTTAAAAATATTCCCACTAGCGAGGTTACACTGACTGGCTACAGCTGCTGGGCTATACTTGCATTTTTTTTTGATCAAAGCCAAGCACAGGTTAAAGAGGTATGTATTGTCTCCAGGGAGGACAAGTTTTGCAAGCCCAGGCAAGTCGTGGGGGTTACAGATAGTGTGACGTGAACCTAAGATCCCGGTTGAGGCCATCCTCGTGTGCGACACTTGGCTATCAGTTTCTGTTCAGCGACTCTGCACTGTCATATGCCATGAAGGCCGCCTTGGAGAACGCTTACCCGAAGATCAGAGGCCGAATGCCCTCAACTGCTGAAGTGTTCCCTGACTGGAAGGGAACACTCCTGGCTGGTGATTATTGAGTGGTGTTCATCCATTCATTGTCATAGCATCTGCATAGTCTCCTCAGTGTACCAGGCCTCGGGACATCCTTTTCTGCAGCTGTCAGGTTGATAACGGCTGAGTCGCAAGAGTATGTACCGTGTTTGGGTGTTTTTGTAGGCCACCCAATAGTAACTGGGATGTTGAGGAACAGACAGAAAAATAGATCCTGGAGACATGTAATAATAACAGAGTTGTTGTGATGGGAGACTTTAATTTCCCAAATATCGATTGAAATCTCCCTAGGATAAGGGGTTTAGATGGGGAGGAGTTTGTTAGGTGTGTTCAGGAGGGTTTCCTGATACAGCATGTGGATAAGCCTACAAAAGGAGAGGCTGTACTTGATTTGGTATTGGGTAATAAACCTGGACAGGTCTCATATCTCTCAGTGGGAGAACATTTTGGGGATAGTGATCATAACTCTATCTCCTTTACACTAGCATTGGAGAGAGATGGGATCAGACAAGCTAGGAAAATGTTTATCTGGAGTAAGGGGAATTATGAAGCCATCAGGCAGGAAATTAGAGCCATAAATTGGAAGGAGGTTTTCTTGGGGAAATGTACAGAAGTAATATGGCAGATTTTCGAGGAATATTTGTCTGGAATTCTGCACGACAATGTTCCGATAAGACAGGAAGTTTTGGTAGGTTACAGGAACCATGGTTGTAATGAAGTTAGTCAAGAAGGAAAAAGCGTACAAAAGATTCAGGGAGCTAGGTAATGTTAGGGATCTAGAGGAGTATACGACTTGTAGGAAGGAACTTAAGGAAATTAGGAGAGTCAGAAAGGATCATGAGAAGGCCTTGGCAGGTAAGATTAAGGAAAGGCCCAAGGCATTCTACAAGTATGTGAAGAGCACAAGGATGAGGTGTGAAGGAATAGGACCTATCAAATGTGACGGTGGGAAGGTTTGTATAGAACCGGTAGAAATAGCAGAGGTGTTCAATGAATACTTTAATTCAGTATTCACAGTGGAAAAGGATCTTGGTGGTTGTAGTGCAGGCTTGCAGCGGGCTGAAAAGCTTGAGTATGTTGACGTTAAGAGGATTGTTACAGCTTTTGAAAAGCATCAAGTTAGATAAGTCGCCGGGACTGGATGGGATGTAACCCAGGTTACTGTGGGAGGCGAGGGAAGAGATTGCAGAGCCTCTGGCGATGATCTTTGCATCATCAATGGAAACGGGAGAGGTTCCGGAGGATTGCGGATGTGGTTCCTCTATTCAAGAAAGGGAGAAGAGATAGCCCAGGAAATTATCAACCGGTGAGTCTAACCTCAGTGGTTGGTAAGTTGATGGAGAAGATCCTGAGAGACAGGATTTAGGAACATTTGGAGAGGTATAGTATGATCAAAAATAGTCAGCATGGCTTTGTCAAAGGCAGACCGTGCCTTACGAGCCTGGTTGAGTTTTTTGATGATGTGACTAAACACATTGACGAAGGAAGAGCAGCAGATGTGGTTTATGTGGACTTCAGCAAGGCGTTCGATAAGGTCTCCCACGCAAGGCTTATTGAGAAGGTGAGGGGGCATGGGATACAGGGGGACATTGCTTTGTGAATCCAGAACTAGCTTGCCCACAGAAGGTAAAGAGTGGTTGTAGATTGGTCTTTTTCTGCATGGAGGTCGGTCACCAGGGGAGTGCCCTAGGGATTTGTTCTGGGACCCTTACTCTTTGTGATTTTTATAAATGACCTGGATGAAGAAGTGGAGGGATGGGTTGGTAAGTTTGCCGATGACACGAAGGTTGGAGGTGTGGATAGTTTGGAGGGATGTCAGAAGTTGCAACGAGACATAGATAGGATGCAAGACGGGGCAGAGAAATGGCAGATGGACTTCAACCCAGATAAGTGTGTGGTGGTTCATTTTGGCAGGTCACATGGGATGACGGAATATTATATTAAGGGTATGACTCTTAGCAGTGTGGAAAATCAGAAGGATCTTGGGGTCTGGGCTCAAATCAGCTTTGCAGGTAGAGGATGTGGTTAAGAAGGTGTATGGTGTTCTGGCCTCCATCAATCGTGGAATTGAGTTTAGGAGTTCCAAGATAATGCTGCAGCTGTATAAGACCCTGGTCAGACCCCACTTGGAGTACTGTGTTCAGTTCTGGTCGCCTCATTACAGGAAGGATGTGGAAACCATAGAAAGGGTGCAGAAGAGATTTACAAGGGTGATACCTGGATTGTGTGGTATGCCTTATGAAGATAGGTCGAGAGAGCTATGTGGCAGGGTTGTGTGGTGTCATGGTCACTCTTCTCCTGGAGGCTGGGTGGCTTGCTGCGGACAATGGTCTGTTTGAGGTTGTGCGGCTGCTTGAAGGCAAGAAGTGGAGGTGTGGTGATGGCCTTGGCGAGATGTTTGTCTTCATCGATGACATGTTGAAAACACATACAAATACTGAAAGATGCCCTTGTAGAAGTTGCATTAAATCACAAGAACCCAAATCAAGCAATAATGACATATAGAGGATCTTGAAAATTGTTTCGCTGATCTAGAATTGGCAGAGTGGTAGCGCTACAGCTCGCAGCATCAGGGATCAGTGTTTGATTCTCAACTGGGGTCACTGTCTGTGTGGAGTATGCACATTCTCCCCATGTCTGCATGGGTTTCCTCTAGGTGCTTCGATTTCCTCCCACAGTCCAAAGGTTTAGGTGGAATGGCCATCCCGTAGTTTCAGGGGGCTAGTTAGAGTAAATGCATGGGGTTATGGAAAGAGGGCCAGGGTGCGATTGTGGTCAGTGCAGACTCGAAGGGGCGAATGGACTCCTTCTGCACTGTAAAGATTCTGTGATGAATCATTAAAATGCTTTGCATGAAACATTCTTTATTACATGACTGGACTTCAAGCCTGCTATTACATTTAGTGCTTAAGTTGCACTTCCATGGAATTATATGCCTAGTTTAGAAAAGGGGGTGGCTTGGACTGTTGACCAAACAACTAAAAAAAATTGTCCTGACCGTTGCCGATATCGTTGTATGTTATGATTTATGGGAGAATCACCTGGCATTGGCAGCGAATGCAGTCTCTGCCTTTTGGGTGAATCTAAAAGATCACATAGCATTATTTTAAAAAAGGGCAGGGTCATCTCCCAGTGTCCTGACCAATATTTATGCCTCAGTTACCATCACTAGGACAGGTTGCAATGTGATACCCTCTCACTGTCCTCTCAAGTGCCAGATTTTGTCAATCTATTTCATTTTAATTATTGGAAAAGAGCTATATGGTCTAGTCTTCCTTTGGGGCCAGTGCTACCTGTAATGACCACAGATGATTGGATAGCCATGTTACCTTCCAGTATTTCCCACCCCATGCCTGTTTGAAATGGGATTTATACATTATCATAATTGTTACCTTTTACAAATTGCTTAGTTCGCTTGAAAATAGTGAGTAAAATCCAAGCAACAGTTACTTGCTTCTCTACTTCTATATGAGATCTAGATGAGGTGATAGTGGTCTCATTTCAGAATTTACTCTCAGATAACATTTTGTCTCCTCTAGGATGGTGGTGATGTCCTGGGCTACCCTAACAGAAGGATAGGGAAAAACCATTTGGCCCGGGTAAGTCTCCTTTTTTGACTGATCTTGGTGCAATCTCCTTAGCTTCTCAGCATATCCTCAATTTTTTAGTACAAACTTTTAATACAAATTGAGTCAATATACTTTTCTCATGGCTTTTTCCATAAATAAGAGAAATTATTTAATTTCCCTTCTAATTCCTAACTCGATCATTAATGGAACTCTTTATAAACCATTTGCTCAACTCAATTTTGTCAAATACATTTCTTAAGCAACCACACACTGTGTATGAACCGCCATTACAGCAGTAATGTTGGTGTAGTGCCCATCATTGATTCAGGATGCCTCACTACAAGTTGATGTTTGCCGATTTTTAGTTAAAAACCAGTTAGGCCTCAAATTGAGTATTGTGTTCATTTCTGGCACCACACTTTCGGTACAATGTGAAAGTATTAGTGTGGATTCAGGTAGGTCTGTAAGATTAGTTTTAGGGATGAGGAACTTGAGTTACATCGAAAGATTAGAGAGGTTGTCCCAATTCTTAAAGAAAAGAAGGTTGAGTGGAGATTTGATAGTTATTCAAAATTATGAGGGGCCTAGATTGAATAGATAGGGTGTCACAGACAGGAGTGGGGTCAATTGAAGCTGTTTCCATTTCCCTGCACTCTACCTGTCCATTAACACCAGGTTAAAGTCCAACAAGTTTACTTGGAATCACAAGCTTTGAGTGCTGCTCCTTCGTCAGGTGAGTGGAGAGTTGGGTTCATAAACACAGCATATATATTGCCTTTAAACAGCTGCGCAACCTCAAACAGACCATTGTTCGTAGCAAACTACCCAGCCTTCAGGACAAGAACGACCACAACACCCACACAACCTTGCCAACGCAACCTCTGCAAGACGTGCGGGATTATCGACATAGATACCACCATCACATGTGAGAACATCACCCACCAGGTACACAGTACATAATCATGTGACTCGGCCAACGTTGTCTACCTCATATGTTGCAAGAAAGAATGTCCTGAGGCGTGGTACATCGACGAGACAATGCAGATGCTACGATGATGGATGAAAGGACACCTTTGACGGTCGCCAGACAGGAGTGACTCCCTCCCTGTCGGAGAACAGTTTAGCAGTCAAGAGCATTCAGCCTCAGTCTTCAGGTAAGCGTTCTTCGAGACGCACGACAATGCAGAATTGCCGAGCAGAAACTGATAGCCAAGTTCTGCACGCATGAGGATGGCCTCAACCAGGATCTTGGGTTCTTGTCACACTGCATGTAACCCCCACCTTTTTGTGAGGGCTTTCAAAATCCTACTAACTGTCCTAGCTTGAGAGAATTCACACCTCTTTAACCTGTGATTATCTCTTTCTCCACTTGCATTGCCTGTATCTATAAAAACCTGTAAAGACTTGAATTCTAACTATTATCTTGCAATTGCGTCTCTGTCTGTATATGCTATGTTTGTAAACCCAACTCTCCACGCACCGGAGGAAGGAGCGGCAGTCCGAAAACTCGTGATTCCAAATAAACCTATTGGACTTTAATCTGGTGCTGTGAGACTTCTTACTGTATCCATCCCGGTCCAATGCCAGCAACTCCACATCATGTCCATAAGCAGGTGTTTTAATTTATTCTGATTTCTCATTTTATAAATGGGGGAATTTTAAATTTGAAATGTTTCAATCCTCTATTAATAGACTACACCAGGTGAAGGCACGTAGAGTCTGGAGACGTGAATTTTTCCATCTGTATTTCGGCATGTGTATGAAGGATGTGTATTCCCAAGGCTGAAATTTAAATGTTTAATTGGAGTCTGAATTCCTTTGTTCTAGGACGATCAGAAGCCTCACAATACCAGGTTAAAATCCAACAGATTTATTTGGAATCACAAGCTTTCAGAGCGCTGCTCCTTTGTTAGGTGAGTGGAGAGGTAGGTTCACGAACATGGCATATATAGACAAAGTCACAATTGCAAGATAATTACAAATTGGAATGTGAAGAATGGTTGGAATGCAGGTCTTTACAGGTAATCAAGTCTTTACGGTTACAGACAGTGCGAGTGGAGAGAGGGATTATCGCAGATTAAAAAGGTGTGAATTGTCTCAAATCAGGACAGTTAGTAGGATTTTGCAACCCAGGCCAAATTGTGGGGATTACATGGAGTGCGACATGAACCCAAATCCCAGTTGAGACCGTCCTCGTGCAAAAAAATTCCAAATAAACCTGTTGGATTTTAACCTGATGTTGTGAGACTTCTTACTGTGCCTCCTCCAGTCCAATGCCAGCATCTCCACATCTAACTTCTAGGAGACACTAGTTTTGCGTTGGTAAACTGAAACTTTCCTGTGAAAACCAGTGTGTTAGAACTGCTAATGCTTCAGCCATTAGCATCATTATGGGAGATTGAGTCCTGTGAAGGCTTGCCTTTGTTTGAAGTAGGCTGAAGTGTACACATTAACCATGTGGCCATTGTCACTTTGAAACTCCTGCAAGGCAGGTGACTGGTTAGCGTCATTTTATCAGCTCAGCAATTGTCTATTTTGCAAAGTAAAAACAAAGTTTCATCATAGAATGAACCATAGAATCCTTACAGCGCAGAGGAGGCCATTCGGCCCATTGAGTGACAACAATCCCAGCCAGGCCCTATCCTCATAACCCCATGTATTTAGCCTGATAGAGCCTCTGACACTATCAGAGTCTCTACCAGCCTCTGACAACTTAACATGGCCAATCCATCTAACCCACACATCTTTGGACTGTGGGAGGAAACTGGAGCACGTAGAGGAAACGCGTGCAGACATGGGGAGAACATTTATAAAGTAGTCCAGTAGGTGAATATCTATAGAACTGTAGAATCCTACAGTGCAGCAAGAAACCATTCAGCCCATCGAATCTGAATTGGCTTTCTGAAAGAGATCCCACCTAAGCCTTCCCCCTGTCCTATCCTTGTAGCCCCATGCATTTATCGTGGCTAATCCATCTAACTGACACATTTTTGGACACTAAGTGACAATTTAGCATGGCCAGCACACCTAACCTGCACATCTTTGGACATCATAGAATCCCTACAGTACAGCAGGAGGCCATTTGGCCCATCGAACCTGCAACAATTTCACTCTATCCTCGTAACTCCACACATCTACACCGCTAATCCCCCCGAAACTAGAGTCAATTTAGCATAGCCAATCAACCTAACCCACACATCTTTGAACTGTGGGACAAAACTGGAGTACCCGAAGAAAACCATGTAGATACAGGGAGAACATGCCAACACTGCACAGGCATGGCTTGACAGTGATAAGGGAGTAATAGTGCCACTTGTGAAAGGGTTTAAGGTAATTGGCAAAAGAAGCAATGATGACAGGTAGAAAACTATTTTTTTGCAGTTAGTGGCTTGGATCTAGAATCCACTGCCTGAGAGTGTCATAAAGGTTTACACTATGAAAAAAGGCCCTTTGGCCCAACTTGTCCATGCCACTTTTTTTTAGTGACTAAGCTAGTCCCAATTGCCTCCGTTTGGCGCATATCCCTCGATAGCCATCTTACTCATGTAACTATCTAAATGCTTTTTAAAAGACAAAATTGTACGTGTCTCTAGTACTACCTCTGGCAGCTTGTTCCAGACTCGCCACCCTCTGTGTGAAAAAATTGCCCCTCTGGACCCTTTTGTACCTCTCACCTTAAACCTATGACCTCTAATTTTAGACTCCTTTACCTTTGGGAAAAGATATTGACTATCTAGCTGATCTATGCCCCTCATTATTTTATAGACTTGTATAAGATCACCTTTAAGCCTCCTACACTCCAGAGAAAAAAGTCCTGGTCTATCCCGCCTCTCCTTATAACTAGTAGCATCCTGATAAATCTCTCCTGCACTCTTTCTTGTTTAATAATATCCTTTCTA
This sequence comes from Carcharhinus amblyrhynchos, assembly GCF_965287045.1. Taxonomy (NCBI): domain Eukaryota; kingdom Metazoa; phylum Chordata; class Chondrichthyes; order Carcharhiniformes; family Carcharhinidae; genus Carcharhinus; species Carcharhinus amblyrhynchos. Next base: position 41,524,413 of record NC_137325.1, read on the forward strand.
TAATAGGGCGACCAGAACTACACAGTATTCCAAGTGTGGCCTTACTTGTATAAGTTGTCTTGTACAACTTCAACATGATGTCTCAACTCCTGTATTCAATATTCTGACCAATGAAACCATGCATGCCAAATGCCATCTTCACCACCCTGTCCATCTGTGACCTCACTTTCAATGAGCCAAGAACATGTACCCCTAGAACTCTTTGTTCTATAACTCTCCCTAACACCCTACCAATAACTGAGTAACTCCTGCCCTGGTTTGATCTACCAAAATGCATCACCTTACATTTATCTAAATTAAACTCCATCTGCCATTTGTCAGTCCACTGGCTCAATTGATCAAGATCCCTTTGCAATCTGAGATAACCTCCTTCACTGTCCAGTATGCCACCAATCTTGGTATCATCTGCAAACTTACTAACCAAGCCTCCTAAATTCTCCTCCAAATCATTAATATAAATGACAAATAACAGTGGACCCAACACCGATCTCTGAGGCATATTGCTGGTCACAGTCCCCCAGTTTGAAAACAACCCTTTACAACCATCCTCTGTCTTCTATCATCAGTCCAATTTTGTGTCCATTTGGCTACCTCACACTGGATCCTGTGAGATTTAATCTTATGTGACAACTGACCATGCAGTATCTTGTCAAAGGCCTTGCTGAAGTCCATGTAGACAACATCATCTAACATCATCTGCACTGCCCTCGTCTACCTTTTTGGTTACCCTTTCAAAAAACTCAATTCAAATTGAATTTGTGAGACATGATTTTCCACTCACAAAGCCATGTTGACTGTCCCCAATCAGTCCTTGCCTCTTTAAATACCTGCAGATCGTGTCTCTCAGAATATCTTCTATCAACTTACCCACTACAGATGTGAGGTTCACCAGCCTGTAGTTCCCAGGCTTTCCCCTGCAGCCTTTTTAAACGAAGGCACAACATTTGCCACCCTCCAGCTTCAGGCACCTGCCCTATGGCTGTCAATTCAAAATCTCTGCTAGGGGATCCACAATTTCCTCCCTAGCCTCTCACAACATCCTGGGATATATTTCATCAGGTCCCAGGGATTTACCTACCTTGATGTGCTTTAAGACTTTCAGCACCTCCTTTTGTATTATATGTACACTCCTCAAGACATCACTATTTATTTCCCTAAGTTCCCTAACATCCATGCCTTTCTCAGCAGTAGATACTGAGTGTGGTGGAAGCAGAATCAGTTGAGGATTTCTGAAGACAGTTGGATCATTATCTGAAAAGGTAAAATTTGCAGAACTATAGGGAAAAGGAAGGCAAGTAGGACTGGGTGAATTGCTTTTTTAGAGAGCCAATATCAACACAGTAGGCAGAATAGTCATTTTTATTATACCTGTTCTGACTTTCTTGTGTTCCTCGGTCAGCCTCCTTTATTCTCTTCAGTAACTAATAGATTGAATCTAGACTGCTTCTGGGAATTTTTGCAGTTCCATTGCAGCTTTTGCAATCTATAACATTTTATAAAAGATTCCAAAATGTGCTTTCAAGGGCTTCTTTTGCCTGCGTTGACTCTGCATAACTCATAGGTAACTTTTCGCAGCCATAGAACATAGAAAACTACAGCATAAACAGGCCCTTCGGCCCACAAGATGCACTGATCATGTCCCTACCTACTAGGCCTACCTATAACCCTCAATCCCATTAAATCCCACGTACTCATCCAGAAGTCTCTTAAAAGACCCCAGCGAGTTCGTCTCCACCACCACCGACGGCAGCCGATTCCACTCACCCATCACCCTCTGAGTGAAAAACTTACCCCTGACATCTCCTCTGCATCTACTCCCCAGCACCTTAAACCTGCGTCCTCTCGTAGCGACCATTTCAGCCCTGGGAAATAGCCTCTGAGAATCCACCCGATCTATTACCTCTCAACATCATATAAACCTCTATCAGGTCACCTCTCATCATTCGTCTCTCTAGGGAGAAAAGACCTAGCTCCCTCAACCTATCCTCATAAGGCATGTCACCCAATCCAGGCAACATCCTTGTAAATCTCCTCTGCACCCTTTCAATAGCTTCCACATCTATGTTCTGAATCTCCATTATTTATCTTCATTCTTTAATTAAAGTTTGATGTTCTGAGAGTTTAATAAAATCGTTCAACTCCAAATGATTTATTTAACACAGATATTGGTGAAAGTTTAAAATGGCAGATCTGTTTGGAATTTTATTTGATACTATTTCTATATACTTTGGTGATAAATTTAAGATGCTACTCAAGTGTTTTACTAAACGTTATTTTGTAGCACATTGGATGATATTTCAAAGCTTCTGCAGTTTTGGTTAAGAAGCATTGGCTGCAACGGCAGCTTTTTAGTAGGAAAATGGCCGAAGACCCACAGAGAAACTTCCGTTCTCATTATTATGAAAAGGTTGGATTTCGTGGTGTTGAAGAGAAGAAATCCCTTGAAATTCTGCTGAAGGATGATCCATTAGGTAAACTTAGCATAGTTAATATACACTAATTTGGATAATAAACAAAATGTTCATCTGAAATTGCTTTTGGTGATGCATATTAATGCTCTAAAGTCTGACCAGTGAATGACTAGGCATATATTTGACTTATGAAGAATGGAGAAAGAATTTTAAATGTTCATGTAAAATTTAGTTTTTCTGATTGACAAAAATATTTGAAGTAATTTTGTATTATTACATCTTCTATGAAGACATGTTCATTTGTTAAATAATTAGTATGACAGAGAATTGAGACTAAATTGTCCCTTCAGGGCATTGAGGTGCAGATTTTAATTTGATTGAAATGCTACAAGATGGATATTCTGATAAAATATGAGAAAGTTGAGTATCCTTGAGTTTAATTGCCCACTGTTGATTGGCAGAGCCTTGTGCTCCCTAGATCCTAAGTCTGCTTCCAATTCCAAAGAGAGTAGGTAGTTTGGATTGCTTCAGGATGGAAGCATCTTGTGAAAACTTGCATCAATGTCTCTTTTGTGATTGCACACCAACAACATATTTAAGAGTGGAAAACCTGGTTGTTGTGGATTGCTTAGATTGCTATACGTATGCAGTTGGTGATGCCTTGCATCTAGGGAGTGCCAGCTGAGTGCCTGCACATTCTGATTAACATTATCTGTAGCAATGTTGACATAATTGCCAGGCCTAACAAACAGGCATCAATCACGTGCTTTATGCTTTTGTGGATGGAAACTGGAAGTTTCTGCAAGAGTTTGTGGCACAGCCCATTGGTAAAAAGTGTTGAGCAGTTTAGTAACTGACAGCCGCTGGTAAGGAGTGAATACCAAGTCCAGCAGCCAGCAGACTTCTAGGAGTCTGCAGAGGTCTGACTCATAGAATCATACAGTGCAGAAAAGCCCTTGGCCCATCGAGTCTGCACTGACACATTAAAAATACCTGAACTCCCACTTAATCCCATTTACTCACACTTGGTCCATAGCTTTGAATGTCATGGTGTGGAAGTGCTCATTCAGTACTTTTTAAAAGATGTGAGGCTACCAGCCTTCCAGTCAACGTGTTCCCGACCATTACTGCTTTCTGGATAAAACTGTTTTTCGTCACATCCCTCCTGCTCCTCACCTCGAACCTGTGTCCTCTCGTGACCTATCCTTGAACTAAGAGGAACATCTGCACCTTATCTACCCTGTCCATGTCCCTCATAATCTTGTGCACCTTGATCAGATCACCCCTCAGCCTCCTCTGCTCCAACTAAAACACCCCAAGCTTCCCCAACCTCTCTCCATACTTTAAATGTTCCATTCCAGGCAGCATCTTGCACATCTCCTCTGCGCTTCTCCAGTGCAATCACATCCTTCTTAAAATGTGGCGACCAGAGCTGCATGCAGTACTCTAGCTGTGGCCTCACCAAAGTTCTATACGACTCCAACATGACTTCTCTGCTTTTGTAATCTTGCCTCGATTGACAAAGGCAAGTGCCCCATATGTATTTTTCACCATCCCAATAACATGCCCTTCCACCTTAAGGATCTGTGGACAATCACACCAAGGTTTGATTCCACAGAACTTTCTAATGTCCTACCATTCAAAGAACAAAGAAAATTACAGCACAGGAACAAGCCCCTTGGCCTTCCAAGCCTGCACCAACCATGGTGCCTGAGTGAACTAAAACCCCCTAACCTTCCTGAGACCATATCCCTCTATTCCCATCCTAGTCATGTAGTTATCAAGACACCCCTCAAAAGACAGTATTGTATCTGCTTACACTATCTCCCTTGACAGCGAATTCCAGCCATTTACCACTCTCTATAAAAACTTGCCTCGTACATCTCCTGAAGAACAAAGAAAATTCATTGATTACTTCCTTGCCAAATTACTCCTTCCAAAGTGCATTACCTCCCACTTTTCAGGGAAAAATTCCATCAGCCACTTATCTGCCCATTTGACCATCCCATCTCTATCTTCTTGGAACCCAAGGCACTCACTGTTAACCACCTGGCCAATCTTCGCATCAGCCACAGATTTACTAATCCTACCCTCCGCATAGTCATCTATGTTGTTTATATAAATGACAAATAATAGGGGACACAACACAGATCCCTGTGATAGGCCACTGGACACTAGCTTCCAGTAACTAAACACAGTATGAAGTCTCACAACACCAGGTTAAAGACTTATTACTCCAGTCCAATGCCAGCATCTCCACGTCATTCCAGTCACTAAAGCAGGCTCCTGTCAACACTCTCTGTCTCCTACAACTGAGCCAATTTTGAATCCACTTTATCAAATTATCCTGTATCCCATGTGCATTTACCTTTAGAACATAGAACATAAAACATAGAACATTACAGCGCAGAACAGGCCCTTCGGCCCACGATGTTGCGCCGACCAGTTACAAAAACAATGACCCACTAGCCTATACCAATCCCTTTTCGTCCATAAACCTATCCAGAGATCTCTTAAACGCCCCCAAACTAGACGCATTTACAACTGCAGCATTTACAACTTTTTCACACGTCTCCGTGTGATACCTTGTCAAAAGCTTTGCTGAAATCCATATAAACTGCATTGATTGCACTACTCTCATCTGCACATCTGGTCACTTCCTCAAAAAATTCAAATTCAATCCGTCTGACAAAGCCATGCTGACTATCCCGAATCATGCCTTACCTCTCTCCAAGTCAAGGTAGATGCTCTCCTTCAGAAGTTTCTCCAATAGTTTCCCTACCACTGACAGGAGACTCACTGGTCTGCAGTTCCCTCATTTAGCACTACAATCCTTCTTAAATAGTGGGACCACAATAGCTGTTCTTCAGTCATCTGGCACCTCCCCCATCATGTGGACTCGCATTCTAATCATTCTGTATTCTGTAAACTCAATGTGTGCATTTATATGCCCTGTTTGTGATCAGAACTCCCCACTCACCTGATGAAGGGGCAGACCCACAAAAGCTAGTGGCGTTTGCTACCAAATAAACCTGTTGGACTTTAACCTGGTGTTTTTGAGTCTTATTGTGTGACCTCCCCATGGCCAGGGAGGAATTGAAAATTTGGATCAGAGCCCCTGCAATCTCCTCCCTTGCCTCTCACTGGAGCCTAGGGCACAACTTAACATGGAGATTTATACACTTTTAAGGCTGCCAATACCTTCCCAATGTCAATTTGCTCAGGTGCAGTCTCTATCCCTGAATTCCATACCACCTTGTTCATTCTCTTGGGTGAAGATGGATGTGAAGTATTCAGGACTTGTATATAACCCAGTCCAGGGAGTTACTTGAGTTTCACTATTTGTCATGGTAGGATTCAAGTTCTTGATCGGTGGGTTATTTGTCTATTAATATGACTAATATTAAAACTGGTGGTAAAATGGCCTTATTTGTTACATCTCTTGTGTGGGATGAACAAATTGCTGAATTAATAGCATACGTGGAGCCTGTAGCACACAGAGTTTTTAGTCTTGTTCTTTTTGGGGGAAAAAAGGTTTCTCACAGTCCTGGTGATATTCTGTGTTTTTGTTGAAAGAAGAAACCCAAGCAGTTTATATCAGTTCTATTTTGGATAAAATATGATCAATGATTAATTTTTTTTCAGATGTTGAGAAGCTCTGCACTTTTGCTCAACGCTATCCTGTTCCCTCCATGTATCGTGTTCTTGTGTGGAAAGTATTGCTTGGTATGTTTAAATGATCTTACAATTAATCTTTTCAGTGCAAATCATATCTATTGTGGATGAAATCTAACATAGAAGGCCTTTGCATATGCACTGAACTTAGTTCTATTATTTATAATAGTTATTCTTTCTTGTCTGATGTGCAGTTTCATTAAACTAAGCATAAGGTTTCAAATACGTAACAATATATCTTAGCTGAAAAATTAGAAATAATTTCATGCTTTTTACAAATCAGCACATGATTGGGTGATTGAGGTTGTAAGTCAATGAGAATGCTGCCATCTTTGAATAATTGTGTTGCTGATTTCTCAGCCTGGAAGTTGGATGACTCCAAAGCCTTTTCAGATATTAAGAGGGCACCTATGTCTTCCATAATCACAGACAGGAAGCACACACTTATTACAAACCAGAAATGCACCAGATGTCATATTGGTATAGGCAAAACAGAAACAGGCATTAATCCCTTAGCATCTGCAAATAAATTATCATATCCACTGGAGGTTCCCTGTACAGGTAGTATTTAGGAAAACCAGATTAACATACGGCCTAACCAGTGATCTTTAAATTGACCATGGCAAGCTGTCCCCCAAAAAGGCAACTTTTCTGAACATGGCAGGCATGCTGCTTCCACCTCCAAATTCAGACAAATGGTGCTGCCAGTAGCATTGGTACACATGACTGACATTTATCCAAAGAAGGCTGCACCAAAGAGATAAGCTTGTGACAAACTGTTTGCTTTGAATGTTTTGTTTTGGGTGTAAGTGAGATGTGACCAAGACTGAAGGAATTATATTTGGAGAGGAAGTCGCTCCTTTTTTATCTGAGAAAGAATCTAAAAAGATTGTTGTTCTAAGGGATATGAGTGCAAAATTTATTTTTAGCAAGAAAATTCAGGCCTCTCTTTAGGAAGTTTGCTTGTGTGTACCTATCCCATTGTGTAGTATGAGTTTTAACTGAACTGTGGTAAAGAATTATGTTATTGTCAATATTATTTCTAAATTATCCATAAATCATGTGGATTTTATTTTGGGAAATGATATAGCGGACAGTGTAGTTGTTCCATAATCTGGGATGGTATGCCACAGTTCAGGAATAATAAAAGCTTCTCAAATGTTTGTGATATAATTAAGCAAGGAACTGATCCTAGTAAAAAAAAATGATGTATCCACATTAGGCAGCAGACATTCCTGCAGAATTTCCAAATCAAAGTTCTTCTCAGAAAGGACTGAGGCCTCAGAGTAATCCTGAAGACTTAATGACACAGTGCTGAATTAACAATTTATGTCAATGATGAGATGCAATATGTGGCTGGACAGAGTTCAAAAAATCACTTAAAACCCCAAAGCGATTGGCATTATGTAGTTTGTGAATTGTGGTGGAACACTTAGAAACGTGAAGAAGCTGTCAATATTGCTCAACAGGAATTAAATAAAAATTGTTTGAAATGTGATCAAGAAAACTGAAGCGGATTTAAGACTAAACATTCAGCTGAAAGTAATATTGCTGAAAAGAGAGACATGTTGCTGGAGATTTTCATCTTGCACTCAGGGCAAATGCTACCATGCCAAATTTCAAACAATTATCTGACGCTAAGCTTTTTTTCATTTATTGTGTCCGTGAGTGTTGGAGAACACCATTGGAAAATATATTGAAGCAGTACCTTTGGACCAGCATGACTATAGAGATTAAAGACTCCTTCAAGATAATTTGTGTTTGCAAGTGTTCATAAAGTTTCACAAATGGCAAAGATGTAGGAATTGAATTTTTGACCAAATATATGAATAGTCAAAGGAGGGTTAGGATCTTAAGAATAGAAGATAACTGATAGTTGTGGTTATGTGAAATAGGAAGAAAATTATGTATTTGGAAAATTGGGTGCACAAAGGAGGTAAAGATGTAGAACCATAGAATTCCTACAGTGGAGTAGGAGTCCACTTGGCTCAACGAGTCTGCACCTACTCTTCGAAAGAGTACCTTCCCATCCCCCACCTTATCCCTGGAGCCCTGCACATTTACCAAGGCTAGAAGAATGGATTCTTCTAGCAAAACAAAAGACAAGGATTTGTTTTGTCTTTCGATGTGCGATATTGAGAAGGTCCATAAATGCTGCTTTTATCTGTTTGGCTAACAAAGTAAAGCATTAGCTTTAAAAGACCTGGTCAATTTTAAATTTTTATGGCCAGTAGATAAATTATTGCATAAATGTTCTCTATTTGTTATAACTGTTTTATCTGGATACTACAACAGCAGCGTGGTAGGAATAACACCAATAACAAGAATTTGTGTGTGTGTAATACATATATATATAATGTTATTAATGTAACAGTGTATCCCAGGAAGTTTAGAGAAGCATTATCAAAAGAAAATTGGACACTAACCCTAATATTTCCACATGTGAGTCAATGGTGAAAGGTTTGGTCAAAAGTGGAGAATTTAAGAGTTGTCTTGAAAGGAAGAGAGGCAGAGAGATTTCAAAGGGAAGTTCAGAGTCTTGGATCTTGGCAGATCAAGGCATAGTTGATAATGGAGTTGATAGTGGAGTTGTCTGAGAGGCCAAAGTTGGCAGAACACTGATATCTCAGAGGATTGTGAAAATGGAAGAGATTACAGCTAAATGGAGGGGTGAAGTCATAGAGGAATTTGAAACAAAGATAATTTTAAAATCAGGATTGGCATAGGTCAGCCAGGTGAGGAGTGAATAGGATTTGGTATGGGGTAAGACCAGGGCAGCAGAGTTTTGGACGACCTCAAATTTATGGAGGGCAGAATGGGGAAAACCAACCAAGAATGGTTTGGATTGCATTGCCCTAAAAGTCACAGATGAATGGGGTGAAGATTTTGGCAACATTACCATCGCTAAATCCACAGAACATATTACAGTTGACTTAAGTGGACTTAGTCATACTGTGGCTATAACAGCAGGTCAGATTCTGGGAATACTGCAGCAAAACTCATCTGACTTTCCAAGCCTGTCCACCACTTACAATGCTCAAGTCAGGACTGTGATGGAATGTTTTCCTTTGTCTGGATGGGTCTAACTCCAACAATACTGAAGTCAAAGCCTGCTTAATTAACAGTCCATCCACCACCACATTACTACTTTAAACATTCACTCACTGGTACACAGTGGGTTGCATTGTGTGCCATCCAAAAGATATACTTGCCAAGGCTCCTTTGAGAGCACCTTCCAGACCCATGGCCTCCATCCAGAATGACAAGGAGAACAGGCACAGGAGAACATCACTAGCTGCAACTTGCATAGACTTTGACTTGGAACTGTATCACCATTGTTTTATCATGACTGGATCAAAATCCCGGAACACTCTGCCCCATGGCATTGTGTGTATACCTACACTATGTGGACTGAAATGGTTCAAGAATTTGATTCACCTCACCTTCCCAAGGGAAATTAGGAACAAATGCTGACCTTGCCAATGACACTCACGTCCCACTAATAAATGAAAATAAAACAAAATGAGATAGGGTCAGTTTGGAAATGTTATGGAGTTGGAAATAGAATGTGGTTGAAAGCTCACCTCAGACACCAAATTCAGTTGAGCCTCAGCTATTTGCCAGAATTATAGAATCCCTACAATGCAGAAGGAAGCCATTTGGCCCATTGAGCTTGCACTGACAACAGTTCCACCCAGGCCCCTATGTCCATAATCCATCGTATTTACCCTGCTAATCCCCTGACACTAAGGGGCAATTTAGCATGGCCAATCAACGTAACCTGCACATCTTTGGAGGGTGGGAGGAAACCGGAGCACTTGGAGAAAACCCATACAGCCACAAGGAAACTCCACACACAGTTACGCAAGGCCAGAATAGAACCCGGGTCCCTGAAGCTGTGATGCAGCAGTGCTAACCACTGTACCATGAGAGGAATAGAGTTGTGTATTAAGGGTCAATTTTTAGTGGGGACCAAAGACAATTTCAATGGTATTCCTGGTATTTAGTTGGAGGAAATTTCTGCTCATCCATTATTCAATGTAAGACAAGTAATTGGACAAGTAAGAGACAGGGAGAGGTGGTGATGAGTTAGATCTGGGTGGTGTCAGAATATGTGTGGAACTGATGCTGTGTTTTTGGATAATGTCACTGAGAGACAACATGTAGATGAGAAATAGCAGGAGACTAAGGATAGTTCTTTGGGGAACTCCAAAGTAACAGTACTGGAGCAGGATAGTGGCCATTGCAGGTGATTCTTTCTTGTTAAACTGGCGAGATGAGCAGGAAACCTGCCTTCCTGCCTTGTGCAGTCTCATCCAGTTCAATGACGCTGGAGAGGATGTGGAGGAGGATAGTATAGTCAACCATTTCATAGGTTGCATAAAGGTTCAGAAGGGATAGATTTGTCACAGTCAAATAAGATCTTATTTGTGATTTTGATGGGAGTTGATTTGGTACAGTGGCAGCATGGAGGATTCTGGAAAGATTTGTACAGATGTGGGGGACAATGATATACCCAAGGAGTAAGAGGAAAAGTTTTGCACATAGCACATATAGCAAGGTGGTCACACCGCAATCTCAGACTCCACAGAGAGGAAGGGAAGAGGTGGCCACCAGGCAGTGCAAGAGCACAAGGTAGACAGTGCAGGAATCTCCTTTGGCTAGTCCCTGCAAAACAGATTTATCGCTTTGTATACAATTGAGGGGAATGGTCTCTTGGGATAACAGCAGAGCCAAATTGGCTCTGCTGCATAGGGGAGGAGCAAAAGTGCTAGAAATGCAGTAGTCATAAGGGATTCATTTATGATGGGAATAGATGGTAATTTCTGTGGCCACAAAAGAGATTCCAGGATGATACTTTTCCTCCCTAGGTGCTAAGGTCAAGGATGTCTCAAAGCAGCTGCAGGACATTCTGAAGGGGGAGGGTGAACAACCAGTTGTCGTGGTATACATGAGTACAAATGACACAATAAAGAAGGAATGTGGTCCTTGTAAGGGGATTTTCCTGGGGTTTGTCTCTGGTGCCATTTATTGAGCTGAACTCAGCTAATACAAAGACTCATGAAAGACAGTATGCAGTCAAGCAAGTTCTTTGACCAATATGCATTGGGAGAGAGACAGCTGAAGGATTCCAACTTCTCTTTGACATTACAATATATGTGTAAAACAAATATACCTTTTCAAAGGTTTGTTTCTCCTGCCCAATCTGTCATCCAAACTGGATGATCCAGTTACGTTAATACGTTATAACAGAGAGGGAGTCATTTCACCATGCCTGCTCATTACCTCCTTATCAGTAAAAGATTAATGCATTTATTCACTTCAACCATAAGCTAAATGCCTCTATTCATTTTAAAACTTTGATAGCTTGCAGCTGCAGTCTATAGGACTTATTGTTTCCAAAGAATGTATCTAGTTCTGCTCATTTTCCATTCTGCTTTTAGGCAGGCTGCTTCTTGGCCAAAGCTTACAAGACATTTGAAAATACATTTTAAATCTACAATACGTATTCAAAATTCTCTACCAATGATTATGTATGTGTCTGTGCAGACAATATCGTCACATGACGTGTGTGTGGCACTTTGTGATTCCTTATGATATATATAAGGCACACTGTGATCTCTATTCTAAACTAATTTTTTTAATTGTCTTCAAAATCTGAGGGGTTTCTGTACCACTTTCTACAGTCCTAAAAGCAGACTATAAGGAGCAAGAAAGCAGGTAGAAAAGCTGGTTACCTCAGGATTAACATCTGTGCCACATGCTGGTCAGAGTCAAAACAGCAGGATATATATGTTGAATACATGGCTGAAAAGATGATGTGGGGGAAGGGTTTCAGATTTCTGGGATATTGGAATTGGTTCTGGGGGAGGTGAGACCCGTACAAAGGACTAGCCTTGAAGTTTTGTACATGAACACTTGGAGCATTCAAAATAAAATGGATAAATTAGTTGCATAGATAGATGTAAAGGGTATGATATAGTTGGGATTATGAAGAAATGGCTAGTAGGTGACCAAGGATGAGAACTAAACATTGCAGGATATTTGGTGTTTATGAAGAACAGGCAGGAATGATGGAGAGGTCAAGACTTAATTAAATGAGAAAATGTGATGACTGCAGATTTGAAGGTAGGAGGAGGGTGCAAAAGCTTAGCAGACTGAACCGTTAATAATATTAGCTAACTTGGGAGCCAGGAAGAGAAATTGGATAGTCTGTTCGTAGGAAGAGAGCAAGAGGTGTGTCTCATGGACAGGATAAGCTCAGATGGTTATGAGGGGAGAAAAGGAAAGAAATTAGAGGAATATGTACATTCAAGGGTTAGGAGAAAGGAAAACTTTGGAGGAATTTTGATCCAGTGATCTACTAGAAGAGGTGAAAGCAGCACAGGCAGCTGATCTGATGGTCTCATTCTTAGTGACAAAGAAGTCCATGAGCTCCTTGCACTTATTGGAGAGCAGAGGGGTTTGAGAAAAAGGCTTGTGTTGGAAAAAAAACACCATGGGTTAGCCTTGCATTCTGGGATGATCTGGAAATGGTGGACAGGTTCAACAGACAAGAATAAAATCTTGATGGTGCTTTGTGAGGTCCAGTCAGATCATTAAAGTATTTCAAAAATAATTAAATAGTAACTTGGCAGTACATCATTTTGTATCACTGGATACAAACCCAAATATTATTGGCAGTGATATTACTGGACAGGCACATGACTGTTTTTATGTGTATTATTTTAATTACTGTGACGCCAAGAAAGTAATTTATTGCTGTTTATATATGGTTTCCACAATGGTTCAGCTGTATTTTAAAAGGTGTATGCCTAAAAATAGTGGACAGAGGAGTATTGTAACTCTGTTATGATGGGCTTGTCTCTGGGTTTGTTAGCTTCTTATTTTAGACGAAATCTCATTGGTGGCGGTGGTCTTTGTTCAAAAAACATTGATTTACATGCAAACTATTTACAAATTTTAAATAAAACTAATGTATATAGCTACAGCTGCCCTCAGATTCTTTTCAGGCAACATCTTTGAGTGACTTCACTGTGACAGATCTTCATTTGCACATGCTCAATATGCTCTTAATTGAGTTAACCCTTTAGAGTAATGCGTTAATTTGTCTGCTATCAGTCATTCCTGGCATAGTTCTTTGTGCAAAGATTTATAGCAATGTGTGTAGAGTACCTGATTTTTCCCAACATCCGAAGTGTGGGATTCAATTTTAGGTAATGTCTAACAGCAACAGCCTTAATATCACAAAAGCACCTAAGGCACTATAAAACAAAGTATTATAAAACAAAATTTGGCAGAGCTGCAAAACAGATATTAGGTCTGGTGACCAAATGTTTGCTCAAAGTTAGGTTTTAAAGAATGTCTTTAAAGGAGGAAACTCAAGCGGTGATGAGGTACATAGAACATAGAACATTACAGCGCAGAACAGGCCCTTCGGCCCCCGATGTTGCGCCGACCAGCTTTTAAAAAAAAACAACACTAACCCACTAATCTAAACCAATCCCATTTCGTCCATAAACCTATCCACGGATCTCTTAAACGCCCCCAAACTAGGCGCATTTACAACTGCAGCTGGCAGGGCATTCCAGTCCCTCACCACCCTCTGGGTAAAGAACCTACCCCTGACATCAGTCCTATAACTACCCCCCCTTAATTTAAAGTCGTGCCCCCTCGTGCTAGCTTTCTCCATCCTAGGAAAAAGGCTATCACTATCTACCCTGTCTAAACCTCTAATCATCTTATATGTTTCAATAAGGTCCCCTCTTAGCCGCCTTCTTTCCAGCGAAAACAACCCCAAATCTCTCAGTCTCTCCTCATAGGATCTCCCCTCCATACCAGCCAACATCCTGGTAAACCTCCTCTGCACCCTCTCCAAAGCCTCTACATCCTTCCTGTAATGTGGGGACCAGAACTGCACACAATACTCCAAGTGCAGCCGCACCAGAGTTGTGTACAGTTGCATCATGACGCTGCGACTCCTAAATTCAATCCCCCTACCAATAAACGTACAGTGAGGAAATCCAAAATGCAAGGTCAGATTTAGAGAAATAGATACCCATGACGTTGGGGGGCTGGAGTAATTACAATCTCTGATGGCGAAGGGATCAAGGGATTGAAAACAATGATGAGAATTTCAAAATCAAGACGTTCAGGCCCTACAGTGGGAACTGATGCAAAGATATTAGGTTTTTATCATTTACATTATTAGGAAAAAAGTCTCTCAGAATTGTTCCAAATTGTGATGGATTTCTCAAGTCTTGCCAATCGGATGGCATTTTGTTTTCTTAACTGAAGAACAAGGATAGTCAGTCCTGGTGGTAAATATAGAAAAATGTGAAAACCAATAAAATGTTCACAGTTATGTTTTAAGCCAGAAAACTCAAGTGATTTATCGCTGTCACTGAACCAAGTAGAATTGTAGATTTGAAAACACTTCAGCATGCTTTTTGTTTTTTTGGTGCCTATATGTTGAAATGATTTCTCAATTTTAGATCGTTGTAGCAATATGCAGTTTCCTTGGTTCAGCACACGCAGCTGTAGTGTGGATTCTGATAGCAACATTAGTAGGTGATCAAAACCTGCTCATTTACTGAAAACAATTGTAGTTTACTGAAGAAATAATGAGCCCAGCATTTATAATATAGCTGATACTATATATATCAGCTGTATTATAAATATTTCTGGGTGTTAGCGATGGAAAGGTGGTAGGAATGGAGGGTCTTAATGACATTACTGTTACTAGAGAGGTGGTGCTCGACAGACTGGAGGGGCTGATTGTGGACAAGTCCCCAGGACCGGATGGAATGCATCCGAAGGTTCTGAAAGAAATGGCGGAGGTGATAGTGGATGCCTTGGTGGTTATTTTCCAGACGTCGCTGGATTCCGGGGAAGTGCCGGAAGATTGGAAAACGGCTAATGTTACGCCGTTGTTTAAGAAGGGTGCCAGGCAAAAGGCGGGGAATTATAGGCCGGTTAGTTTAATGTCTGTGGTAGGTAAAATGTTAGAATCTGTCATTGAGGAGGAAATTGCGAGGCATCTTGAAGGGAATTGCTTGATAGGGCGGACGCAACACGGTTTCATTAAAGGGAAGTCGTGTCTGACAAATTTACTGGAGTTCTATGAGGATGTGTCTAGGGCAGTGGATAGAGGAGAGCCGGTGGATGTGGTCTTTCTGGATTTTCAGAAGGCGTTTGACAAGGTACCTCACAAGAGGTTATTGCAGAAGGTCAGGGGACATGGAGTTGGGGGTAGGGTGTTAGCGTGGATAGAGGATTGGTTGTCAAATAGGAGGCAGAGAGTGGGGGTCAATGGGTGCTATTCGGATTGGCGGTTGGTGACTAGTGGGGTGCCCCAGGGGTCGGTGCTGGGGCCTCAGCTATTTACCATTTATATAGATGATCTGGAGGAGGGAACCGAGTGCAGGGTGTCGAAATTTGCTGATGACACCAAGATTGGGGGAAAGGCAAATTGCGCGGAGGGTGTGGAGAGTCTGCAGAAGGATCTAGATAGGCTGGGCGAATGGGCCAGGAAATGGCAAATGGAATTTAATGTTGGCAAGTGTGAGGTGGTCCACTTTGGTAGGAAGAATGGTAGGAAGGACTATTACTTACGTGGCGAAAAACTGCAGCAGGTGACGGTGCAGAGGGACCTCGGGGTCCTTGTGCATGAGTCGCAAAAACCCAGCTTGCAGGTGCAGCAGGTGGTCAAGAAGGCGAAGGGGATGCTGGCCTTCATAGCGAGGGGGATTGAATATAAAAGTAGGGAGGTCTTGCTGCAGCTGTATAGGGCATTGGTGAGGCCGCAGCTGGAGTACTGTGTGCAGTTTTGGGCGCCGCACCTGCGCAAAGATATTTTGGCCCTGGAGGGAGTGCAGAGGAGGTTTACTAGGCTGATACCGGAGTTGAGGGGGTTGAGCTATGAGGAGAGGCTGAATAAACTAGGCTTGTACTCGCTAGAGTTTAGAAGAATGAGGGGAGATCTCATTGAGACGTATAAGATGATGAATGGGATGGATAGGATAGAGGTGGAGACACTCTTCCCGCTCAAAAAAGACAGTAGGACTAGGGGGCACAGCCTCAAGATAAAGGGGAGGCGGTTTAGGACAGAGTTGAGGAGGAACTTCTTCAGTCAAAGGGTGGTGAATCTCTGGAATTCTCTGCCCGTTGAAGTGGTGGAGGCTGCCTCGCTAAATATTTTTAAGAAGCGGGTTGATGGGTTTTTGATAAGAGAGGGGATTAAGGGTTATGGGGAGAGGGCGGGAAAGTGGAACTGAGCCACAACAGATCAGCCATGATCTTATTGAATGGCGGGGCAGGCTCGAAGGGCTAGATGGCCTACTCCTGCTCCTATTTCTTATGTTCTTATATATTTGCACACAAAGAAAGCGTGACCTGGTCACTCTGGTGATGGTCAGGATATTTGTATAAATCCAGTCCGTTCTGGAGTTAATTATGTAGGATGGTATTTTTGGTGGCTTCCTAATTAGGCACTAAAGCCTAGAGATCAAATTAGTGGACTGGTGTTGTATCATGAAGATACAATTTGTGAACATGCTGTTCTTTGAAAAGTGACACTGTGTATACGTGAACATCAGTCTTATGTAAAAGTCGACCCTGATTTTTGGCCAAATAATCCATGTATCTCATGCATAAATTGCCTCTAGTTTTTGTGGGGTAACAGAAGATGCCTTTTCATGCCTCCAATGCTACACCAAAAATATTGTGAACACAAGTTACTCCTAGTAATTATAATTTCCTGATGAACTTACAGATTATCTGCACTGTAATAACAATATCCTTTGTTCTCGTGCTCCAAATTACATCTTATAAAACTACTTGTGATTAGAAATACTGTCAATTATAATCCATTCAGAAGTCGGATGCCAGCAAAGTAACAGCATTCTTGCCAAGTCTGCAAGTGCCAATCCTGCCCCTAAACTAGCTTATGGACACACCAAGGCAGAGATGAAGGACTTCACCAACACAATAAATAACCATCATCAGTCAATTAGAATCAAAACAACAATACATAAGGAACAAATAGACCTCTTGGACATGACAGTATTTAAATCACCGCATAGTAATGCAAGCTGGCTAGTGAAGTATTCTTCAAGCCCACCGATGCGCACACACTCCTGCATAGACACAGCCACCACCACACATTTACGGGCTTAATAAAATCACAAGAAGTAAGTAAAATAGTCAAAAACAAATTTGAAAACTTAAAAAAGAACATTAAAATGTTAGAGAACTACAACATTGTAACAGCTTATAAATGATACAAAATCCTGAAGGACATGTTAGTCAGAAGTAGAATAAAACTGCAGGAGGGAAATGCATGCAATAAAACCTGCAAACACCTGGTAACACCAGAGGAAATTTAAAAAAATCACACTAACATCAGTATAGTGCTAAAATCAAAAATCAGATGCGACCAACATAATGTGGTGTATGCCATCCAAAGTAAGACATGCAAGACAATATACGTAGGAGAAACAGACAACACATTAAGGGAAAGACTCTCTGGCCATCTCAGTGGGATTAGGACAAGAAAGGGAAATAAGGCCACAAACAGGCATTTCATGTAGGACGGCATTGAAGCCCTAACAATCATGGAACCAGATACAAATATTCATTGGACCACAGCAGAAAGAAAATGAACAGCGAAGGTGTGGATCTATAAAATGAAACTTTATCCCGTAATGGCCTAAAACCTAGAACACAGGAACACAGAAACCACACAAGAACAGGGATAGACATGGACCTAAGAGGTCAGCTACCCAGACCACAGAGTTCCAAAACCACAACGAACGATAGCAAACAGAAACGAATAACACGTCCAAGCAAACACGACTGAAAGGAGTAAATGACACAACTGGGAAACCATAGCGAACATGAGTCACAGGTCAAGAGGGAACCACATAATAACTGTTCACTAACTGTGGGGTGGCATGGTGGCACAGTGGTTAGCACTGCTGCATCACAGCGCTAGGGTCCCAGGTTCAGATCCGGCCTAGGGTCACTGCCTGTATGGAGTTTGCACATTTTCCCCGTGTCTGCATGGGTTTCCTCCGGGTGCTCCCTGTGTCTGCATGGGTTTCCTCTGGGTGCTCCAGTTTCCTCCCACAGTCCAAAGATGTGCGAGTTAGGTTGATTGGCCATGCTAAATTGACCCTAGTGTCATGGGATTAGCAGGGTAAATGCATAGGGTTGCAGTAATAGGACCTGAATGGCATTGTAGTCGGTACCGAATGGCCTCCTTCTGTACTGTAGGGATTCTATGATTATATTTTATGATACTAGGCCCTCCAAAGTCTGGGCACTCTCCCACTCACAGGAGAAAAAGCCAAGTAGCGAGAACCGAGACCAGAACTTGAAAATAGGAACATACAACAAAATACCGGCATCCCAAATTCCCCCATGACACTCTTAAATACATGCTGTTAAACAAAGAACCCCTGGGCCCACCATGGATCGTCCTCCTTGTCATACTCTAACATATTGACCATAACAGAAAGGGCCGACTCACTGCCCTACCAAGACCATATCTATGACAGAATCACCGGCAAAAACCAGACAACCCAAACAAAAAGAAGGAAATCCCAAAGAAACTCAGAGATGAACCAAACATTCCCCCCCCCCCCGCTCAGTTTTTCCTCCAAACATCCCCCCCTCCCCTCCCCAAACAAATACCAACGGGGGAGTGGGTAGACCAGCACAAAGAGGAGGGAATTGCAACAAGGGGGAGAAAAGGTGGACCAATCTGGAGGAGATAAGGCAAACGGGCAAGGGAGAACATGGAAGAAATGGCGGTAAAAGGGGAGGTAGACAACAGATGTTCCGACACACCCCCCTGCTCTGCCAACTAATGCCCTCACACCAGCCTGATAAATACTGTTCCAATCTATACCATGCCATCCTGCCCACCACAACATAAAACACCTGTCAACAAAAGTTCACTCCATCCAACGAGTTCCTGTATCCCTTTCGCCTGCCCACCATATCTGATTTTTTTTAATTTGTTTTATTATTGTCACATATATTAGCATACTGTGAAAATTATTGTTTCTTGCATGCTAGACGGACAAAATGTACTGTTCATAGAGAAAGAAATGAGAGAGCGCAGAATGTAGTGTTACAGTCATAGCTAGGGTGTAGAGAAAGGTCAACTCAATGCAAGGTAAGTTCATTCAAAAATCTGACAGCAGCAGGGAAGAAGCTGTTCTTGAGTCAGCTGTTATGTGACCTCAGACTTTAGTATCTTTTTCCTGAAAGAAGAAGATGGAAGAGAGAATGTCTTAAATTATGTAGGCTGCTTTGCTGAGGCAGCGGGAAGTGTAGACAGTCAATGAAGCTGGTTTGCGTGATGGATTGGGCTGCTTTCACAACCTTTTGTAGTTCCTTGCGGTCTTGGGCAGAGCAGGAGCCATACCAACCTGTGGTACAACCAGAAAGAATGCTTTCGATGGTGCATCTGTAAAAGTTGGCGAGAGTCGTAGCTGACATACAAGGGAGGCAAAAGAGCCAAGATACGGGAAGACAACAAACCACCCTTCAACCACTACCTACCCATCAACATCCCTATCAGGAAGCCCCCAGGAATCAATCCCCCCTGCCCCCACCGCCTAACCTCTTCCTAGTAGCCCATTTGCTACCCCGAGAAAAAAGACTTATTTGGCAACAGTCACACAAAAGCTCCCCAGCCAGGAAACCCAAAAACAAAACGCTCTAACGTGCACACTACCATGACATCCTCAACCACCAGAAATGCAACAAAAATTCCCAACCTAACAGCCCCCTCCCCCAACACACACCACCTCAAAATACAGTAGAATCCATGCCCCGACTACCTTCTTCCTTTCGAGGTCTTGACCAAGAAGACAGCAAGTTCCACAATATAAGGGCAAGGCATCACACTAGGCAACAAGGGTTGGGTGTAAACTGAATGAGAAGAGGCAGAGATTGAAGATATGGGGACATGTCCTTTCTCTGTCCGACCCCAAAACCTTAAACTAGTTTATTAGCTCCTACTACTGGTCGTTTTAATTTCCTGATATTATGGTAGGATCTACTAATTTTTTTGGATTATGTACATTTTCGTCTCCTCATATTCTTTAAATCTCTGGACCGCGGCTTGAACTAACAAGTTTCTGACTGAGACAAAAGAGTTAAGGGTTATGGGGAGAGGGCAGGAATGTGGAACTGAGCCACGACAGATTGGCCATGATCTTATTGAATGGCGGGGCAGGCTCGAAGGGCCAGATGGCCTACTCCTGCTCCTATTTCTTATGTTCTTATGTTCAAAGCCACCAATTGTTGATTAACAACACCTCCCACTT
The DNA here is from genome assembly GCF_965287045.1 of Carcharhinus amblyrhynchos. Classification (NCBI taxonomy): domain Eukaryota; kingdom Metazoa; phylum Chordata; class Chondrichthyes; order Carcharhiniformes; family Carcharhinidae; genus Carcharhinus; species Carcharhinus amblyrhynchos. The sequence goes on from NC_137325.1 coordinate 41,544,841, forward strand.
TACTGAGCAAATGAATATGTAATATATGCATTTATAGTATGATCATGTTAATCTTAGCGCTTTGAATATAAGGTAGAATAAATCAGAAGTTTTGCAAAGTGCCTAGCAAACTGTTGAACTCAGCTGTGGATCTTGGTGATTGAGTTTTTTTACATTAACCCTATAATTTCCTAATTTGTGAGTGGGAAAGCGAATTGCATGGAGGATGCGGAAAGTCTGCAGAGAGATTTAGATAGGCCAAGTGAGTGGGCAAGGATCTGGCAGATGGAGTATAACATTGGCAAGTGTGAGGTTATCCACTTTGGAAGGATTAATAATAAAATGGACTATTATTTACATAGTGAAAAATTACAACATGCTACTGTGCAGAGGGACCTGGGGGTCCTTGTGCATGAATTGCAAAAAGTCAGTTTGCAGGTACAGCAGGTGATCAAGAAGGCAAATGGAATGTTAGAACATTACAGCGCAGGACAGGCCCTTCGGCCCTCGATGTTGCGCCGACCAGTGGAACGAATCAAATGACCCTCTAACCTAAACTATTCCAATGTTATCCATATGCCTATCCACTGACCATTTGAATGCCCTTAAAGTTGGTGAGTCCACAACTGCTGCAGGCAGGGCATTCCAGGCCCTTACTACCCCCTGAATAAAGAACCTACCTCTGACATCCGTCCTATAATTACCACCCCTCAATTTAAACCTATGTCCCCTCATGTTAGCCATCACCATCTGAGGAAAAAGGCTCTCGCTGTCCACCCTATCTAATCCTCTTATCATCTTGTATGCCTCAATTAGGTCACCTGTTAACCTTCTCTTTAATGAAAATAACCTCAAGTCCCTCAGCCTTTCCTCATAAGACCTTCCCACCATACCAGGCAACATCCTGGTAAACCTCCTCTGCACCCTTTCCAATGCTTCCACATCTTTCTTATAATGCGGCGACCAGAACGGTACGCAATACTCCAAGTGTGGCCGCACCAGAGTTTTGTACAGTTGCAACATGATCTCACGGCTCCGAAATTCAATCCCTCTACCAATAAAAGCTAACACACCGTACGCCTTCTTAACAACCTTATCAACCTGGGAGCCAACTTTCAGGGATCTGTGCGCATGTACACCAAGATCTCTGCTCGTCGACACTACCAAGGGTCCTTCCATTAGCCCTATATTCTGTACTCCTGTTACTCTTACCAAAGTGAATCACCTCACACTTTTCCGCATTAAACTCCATTTGCCACCTCTCAGCCCAGCTCTGCAGCTAATCTATGTCCCTCTGCAAACTGTAACATCCATTCTCACTGTCTACAACTCCTCCGACTTTGGTGTCGTCAGCAAATTTACTAACCCATCCTTCTACACCCTCATTTAGGTCATTTGTGAAAATGACAAACAGCAGTAGCCCCAAAACAGATCCTTGAGGTACATCACTTGTAACAGGTTGAATATTTCCCATCAACCACTACCTCTGTCTTCTATCAGCTAGCCAATTCCTGATCCAAACTGCTAAATCACCTTCAATCCCATGCATCTGCATTTTCTGCAGTAGCCTACCATGGGGAACCTTATCAAACGCTTTGCTAAAATCCTTTATCGCAAAGGGGATGGACCTGAACCACTATCAGATCAGCCATGATTTTATTGAATGGCGGGCCAGACTCTAGGGGCTAGATGACCTACTCCTGCTTCTATTTCTTATGTTCTTACGTTCTTATTTAAAGGTATTCTTCCTCCTCACTATGAATCACACTCTACTGTGGCAACATTTAGAAAGGAACAGTACCAAGATTTGTTGCAAGCATTGCAAGTTATTCGGTTTGTTCAAGATTCCACCCCACAGGTTTGGGTTTATCTCCGAATGTACCAGTTGGAGTCTGGAACATTGCCCCGTCGTCCATCTCAGTCACTGGTCAGTCATGTTCTGCATTGTTTGTTTTTATTGAATCCTTGGTGTTTGACTTACTACATGCATAATACTATTGGTTGTTTCACAGTGTACCACAACTTGTACTAATTTGTTATTGAAATGGTATTCAAGTACATTGGTTAATGACACTGAACCGGTAACCCAGCATATGAGGGTTCAGCGATTACCTTTTACATATTTTAAAATTGAATTCAGTAGATCAGCTAATTTTTGGGCTAGCAGTAGAAAAATGATACAAAAACTACAATTCGTTGTTAGATCTCCAGCTTATGTAATGAGGCGGGTAGAATTAGGGACCTTGTGTTGAAGGATCCTCTTGGGGAGAGTGATCATTGTATGGTGGAGTTTCTGGTGCAGATGGAGGAGGAAAAAGTAGGTTCCCGGACATGCATCCTTTGTTTGAACAGAGGGGAGTATGGTAGGATGAGAGAAGAATTGGCGAATGTTGACTGGGGGAGCGCGTTGGAAGGTAGGTCTGCTGAGGAGCAGTGGAGGATCTTTAAGGAGATCTTTCTTGGTGCTCAGCAGAAATTTATTCCGATGGTTAAAAAGGACCGTAGGAGGAGAGATAGTAAGCCGTGGATAATGAAGGAGGTGAAGGAAAGTGTTAAAAGCGGAGGCGTTTAGAGTAGCTAAGAGTAGTGGGCGAGAAGAGGATTGAGAGAGGTTTAAATGTCAACAAAGATTGACAAAGAAGTTGATAAAGAAGGATAGGAGAAACTATGAAGCTGGGCTAGCGCTTAATATAAAAAAGGATAGCAAGAGTTTTTATAAATATATAAAAAGGAAGAGGCTGGCTAGGGTGAATGTTGGACCCTTAGAGGATGAGAGGGGGGACTTAATGGTAGGGGGTGGGGAAATGGCTGAGGTCTTGAATAACTTTTTTGTTTCGGTCTTCACGGAGGAGGTTGTGAATAATTTGCCAGGTGTTAGTGATGGAAAGGTGGTAGGACTGGAGGGTCTCAATGACATTATTGTTACTAGAGAGGCGGTGCTCGACAGACTGGAGGGACTGATTGTGGACAAGTCCCCAGGACCGGATGGAATGCATCCGAGGGTTCTGAAAGAAATGGCGGAGGTGATAATGGATGCCTTGGTGGTTATTTTCCAGACGTCGCTGGATTCCGGGGAAGTGCCGGAAGATTGGAAAACGGCTAATGTTACGCCGTTGTTTAAGAAGGGTGGCAGGCAAAAGGCAGGGAATTATAGGCCGGTTAGTTTAACGTCTGTTGTAGGTAAAATGTTAGAATCCGTCATCAAGGAGAAAATAGCGAGGCATCTTGAGGGGAATTGCTTGATAGAGCAGACGCAGCACGGTTTTGTTAAGGGGAAGTCGTGTCTGACGAATTTATTGGAGTTCTATGAGGATGTGTCTAGGGCGGTGGATAGAGGAGAGCCGGTGGATGTGGTCTTTCTTGATTTTCAGAAGGCGTTTGACAAGGTACCTCACAAGAGGTTATTGCAGAAGGTAAGGGGGCATGGAGTTGGGGGTAGGGTGTTAGCGTGGATAGAGGATTGGTTGTCAAATAGGAGGCAGAGAGTGGGGGTTAATGGGTGCTATTCGGATTGGCGGTTGGTGACTAGTGGAGTGCCCCAGGGGTCGGTGCTGGGGCCTCAGCTATTTACCGTTTATATAGATGATCTGGAGGAGGGAACCGAGTGTATGGTGTCGAAATTTGCTGATGACACCAAGATTGGTGGAACGGCAAATTGCGCGGAGGGTGTGGAGAGTCTGCAGAAGGATCTAGATAGGCTGGGCGAATGGGCCAGGAACTGGCAAATGGAATTTAATGTTGGCAAGTGCGAGGTGGTTCACTTTGGTAGGAATAATGGTAGGAAGGACTATTACTTACATGGCGAAAAACTGCAGCAGGCGACGGTGCAGAGGGACCTCGGGGTCCTTGTGCATGAGTCACAAAAACCCAGCCTGCAGGTGCAGCAGGTGGTCAGGAAGGCAAATGGGATGCTGGCCTTCATAGCGAGGGGGATTGAATATAAAAGTAGGGAGGTCTTGCTGCAGCTGTATAGGGCATTGGTGAGGCCGCTGTTGGAGTACTATGTGCAGTTTTGGTCGCCGCACTTACGCAAGAATATTTTGGCCTTGGAGGGAGTGCAGAGGAGGTTTACTAGGCTGATACCGGAGTTGAGGGGGTTGAGCTATGAGGAGAGGCTGAATAAACTAGGCTTGTACTCATTAGAGTTTAGAAGAATGAGGGGAGATCTCATTGAGACATATAAGATGATGAATGGGTTGGATAGGATAGAGGTGGAGAGACTCTTCCCGCTCAGAAGGGACAGTAGGACTAGGGGGCACAGCCTCAAGATAAAGGGGGGGCGGTTTAGAACGGAGTTGAGGAGGAACTTCTTCACTCAAAGGGTGGTGAATCTCTGGAATTCTCTGCCCGTTGAAGTGGTGGAGGCTGCCTCGCTAAATATTTTAAGACGTGGGTTGATGGGTTTTTGATAAGCGAGGGGATTAAGGGTTATGGGGAGAGGGCGGGAATTTGGACCTGAGCCACGACAGATCAGCCATGATCTTATTGAATGGCGGGGCAGGCTCGAAGGGCTAGATGGCCTACTCCTGCGCCTATTTCTTATGTTCTTATTCACTAATGCCTTTTAGTAGGAAAAACTTGCTGTCATTTCTTGGCCTACCTTGTGTAATTGTTATGTCTCTTTGTGCTGTGTGAAGTGGCTCAACAAATGTTATAAGAAGTTGCTACAAAGTAGAGCCTCTTACTACCTTCTCAAGCCAGCTAGAGGAGAGTGTTGTAAATGCACTCTTGCCAACTTCACTAATATTTTGGTGGTTAAATACCCCCAAAAAATCTTGCCAATATTATGATATCCTGATTCTTCAGCAGTCATTCTGGATTTTTAAAAATGTTACTAGTAAATTTCTTTATCTCAGGAACCAGAGGATGCAGTGTTTATTGCAGCAGCAGAAGCAATGGAAGAGATGGTGGAAAACGATGTAGATGCCTACTGGCTAGTCAAATGCTTTGTGAATCAATTCAATAATAAATACGGTGATTCAGTGCCTCATTTGGTAAGTGACATATGAAACAATGTAATTGTTGATGTATCTGGCAATGAATAACCAGAATGCAGTAAAATGAGCAGCAGTGACCATGAGTGGTAATTGTTTAAAACTATGTCTTATGAGCATTCTCATATAACATTACAGCACAAACAGGCCCTTCGGCTCACAAGTTGCGCTGATCATATCCCTACCTACTAGGCCTATCTATAACCCTCAATCCCATTAAATCCCATGTACTCATCCAGAAGTCTCTTAAAAGACCCCAACGAATTCGCCTCCACTACCACCGACGGCAGCTGATTCCACTCATCCGCCACCCTCTGAAAAACTTGCCCCTGGCATCTCCTCTGTACCTACTCCCCAGCACCTTAAACCTGTGTCCTCTCATAGCGACCATTTCAGTCCTGGGAAATAGCCTCTGAGAATCCACCCGATCTATACCTTTCAACATCTTATAAACCTCTATCAGGTCACCTCTCATCCTTCATCTCTCCAAAGAGAAAAGACCGAGCTCCCTCAACCTATCCTCATAAGGCATGCCACCCAATCCAGGCAACATTCTTGTAAATCTCCTCTGCACCCTTTCAATATCTTCCACGTCTTTCTTGTAATGAGGTGACCAGAACTGCGCACAGTACTCCAAGTGGGGTCTGACAAGGGTCTTATAATCTTATTGGCATTATCTCCCAACTTCTCAACTCAATCCCTCAATTAATGAAGGTTAGTACACCATACGCCTTCTTGACCACATCCTCCCCCTGCGAGGCCGATTTAAGAGTCCTATGGACCCAGACCCCACGGTCCTTCTGATCCTCTACACTGCTAAGAGTCTTGCCCTTGATATTATACTCCTTCATCCCATTGGACCTGCCAAAATAGACCACTACACATTTATCTGGGTTGAAGTCCATCTGCCACTTCTCCGCCCAGTCTTGCATCCTATCTATGTCTCACTGCAACTTCTGACGTCCCTCCAGACTATCCACAACACCACCAATCTTCGTGTCATCAGCAAACTTATCAACACATCCCTCCACTTTCTCATCCAGGTCATTTATGAAAATTACAAACAGCAAGGGTCCCAGAACAGATCCCCGGGGCACTCCACTGGTGACTGACCTCCATGTAGAAAAAGACCCATCCACAACCACTGTCTGCCTTCTGCAGGCAAGCCAGTTCTGGATCCACAAGGCAACAGCCCCTTGGATCCCATGCCCACTCACTTTCTCAAGAAGTCTTGCATGGGGGACCTTATCAAACGCCTTGCTGAAGTCCATATAAACCACATCTACCACTCTTCCTTCGTCAATGTGTTTAGTCACATTTTCAAAGAACTCAACCAGGTTCGTAAAGCACAACCTGCTCTTGACAAAGCTGTGCTGACTACTTTTGATCATACTAAACTTCTCTAAATGTTCATAAATCCTGTCCCTCAGGATCTTCTCCATCAACTTACCAACCACTGAGGTTAGACTCACCGGTTGGTAATTTCCTGGGCTATCCCTGTTCCCTTTCTTGAATATAGGAACCACATCCGCAATCCTCCGGAACCTCTCCCATCTCCATCGACGACGCAAAGATCATCGCCAGAGGCTCTGCAATCTCTTCCCTCGCCTCCCACAGTAACCTGGGTTACATCCCATCTGGTCCCAGCGACTTATCTATCTTGATGCAATTCAGAAGTTCCAACTCATCCTCTTTCTTTACGTCCACATACTCAATCTTTTCAGTCTGCTGCAAACCTGCAGTACAACCACCCAGATCATTATCCACCGTGAATACTGAAGTAAAGTATTCATTAGGCACCTCTGTCATTTCTACCGGCTCCACACAAACCTTTCCCCCTTCACCTTTTATAGGTCCTATTCCTTCACATCTCATCCTTTCACTCTTCACATATTTGTAAAACGCCTTGAGGTTCTCCTTAATCTTACCCGCCAAGGCCTTCTCATGACCCCTTCTGGCTCTCCTAATTTCCTTTTTAAGCTCCTTCCTACAACCCGTATGCTCCTCCAGATCCTTAACATCGCCTAGCTCTCTGAACCTTCTGTACACCTTTCTTTTCTTTCTGACTAGGTTCATTACAACCTTCATGCACCACGGTTCCCGTAACCTACCAAAACCTCCCTGTCTCATCAGAACTTTGTCGTGCAGAGCTCCAGACAAATATTCCTTGAAAATCCGCCACCTTCCTTCAGTACTTTTCCCCAAGAATACCTCCTTCCAATTTACTCATCTAATTTCCTGCCTTACGGCTTCATATTTCCCCTTACTCCAGATAAACACTTTCCTAGCCTGCCTGATCCTCCTTCCAATGCTATCGTGAAGGAGATAGAATTTTGATTGCTATCCTCAAGATGCTCCCCCACTGAGAGATCCAACACCTGTCCAGGTTCATTAGCCAGTACCAGATCAAGTACAGCCTCTCCTCTCGTAGTCTTGTCCACATACTGTGTCAGGAAACTCTCCTGAACACACCTAACAAACTCCTCCCCATCCAAACCCCTTACCCTAGTGATATTCCAATTGATGTTTGGGAAATTAAAGTCTCCCATCATGGCAACTCTGTTATTACTGCATCTCTCCAGGATCTGTTTCCCTATCTGCACCTCAACATCCCTGTTACTATTGGGCGGCCTATAGAAAACACCCAGCAAAGTTACCAACCCCTTCCTGTTCTGAACTTCCACCCACAGAGAGTCTGTAGACAATCCCTCCACAGCGTCCACTTTCTCTACAGCCATGACGCTACCCCTGATCAACACCGCCACTCCCCCCCCCTCTTTTGCCTCCCTCCCTGTCCTTCCTGAAACATCTGAATCCCAGCACCTGAAGTATCCAGTACTGTCCCTGAGTCATCCAAGTCTCTGTAATGGCCACCACATCACATTCCCAAGCAGCGATCCATGGCTTACGTTCATCCGCTTTATTCACCACACTCCTGCTGTACTTGGGAGTCCTTGTTCAAGATTCTCTTAAGGTTAACGTGCAGGTTCATCGGCAGTTAGTAAGGCAAATGCAATGTTAGCATTCATGTCGAGAGGGCCAGAATGTAAGAACAGGAATGTACTTCTGAGGCTGTATAAGGCTCTAGTCAGACCTGTTTGGAGTATTGTGAGCAGTTTTGGGCCCTGTATCTAAGATAGGATGTGCTAGCCTTGGAAGGGATCCAGAGGAGGTTCACAAGAATGATCCTGGAATGAAGAGCTAGTCGTATGACGAATGATTGAGGACTCTGGGTCTGTATTAGTTGGAGTTTAGAAGGATGAGGTGGAGATCTTATTAAAACTTACAGGATCCAGCAAGGCTTGGATAGAATGGACATGGAGAGGATGTTCCACTCGTAGGAAAAACTAGAACCAGAGGGCACAACCTGAGACTAAAGGGACGATCCTTTAAAACAGAGATGAGGAGGAATTTTTTCAGCCAGAGAGTGGTGAATCTGTGGAATTCTTTGTTGCAGAAAGCTGTGGAGGCCAGGTCATTGAGTGTCTTTAAGACAGAGATAGATAGGTTCTTGGTTAATAAGGGGACCAAGAGTTATGGGGGAAAGGCAGGAGAATGGGGATGATAAAAATATGAGTCATGATTGAATGGCAGAGCAGACTCAATGGGCCAAGTGCCCTAATTCTGCTCCTATGCCTTATGATCTTGTGGCATTTGTAATTCACTCCCGAATTACTGATTGAGGCTGAAATACTCAGCTCATTTAAAATGTACCTGGATCTGCATCAGAATTGCTGTAACCTGCAAACCCTAGACCAAGTACTGGAAAGTGAAATTGAAATCATCGTCATAGAATCATAGAGTCTCTGCGATGCAGATGGAGGGCATTTGGCCCATTGAGTCTGCACTGACAACAAACCCACCCTATCCCTGTAAACCCATGTATTTACCCTTCTAATCCCCCTGACACAAAGGGACAATTTACCACTTAATTCGCACATCTTTGGAGTGTGAGAGGAAACCAGACCACAGGAGGAAACCCACACAGACATTGGGGGAATGTGCAAACTCCACATAGACAGTCACCCAAGGCCAGAATTGAACCCTCATCCCTGGCACTGAGAGGCAGCCGTGCTAACCACTACGCCACTGTTCCTCCCTAAAGTGAGTAGTTAGTTTCTGTTTTGGCTGGCACAGACATGATGGGCTGAATGGCCTCTTTCTGTGCTTAAGCTTTTCTATGGCTCTGAATACTCCAACTAGTGCTGAATTTCTCACTTTAACATTCTCTTTGCTCCTAATCTCATGACAATGAGCTGAATTCATTAAATGCTGCTCTGTTAAAGTAATATTTTGAATATAAACATATTGAGTAATGGCTCTTTTGTGATTTCTTTGATTACCTGCAGTTTGTTCACTTCGCTGTTTCATACAGGGAATCATTTACATACAAATAGAAATTTAGTTCTTGTATCAAATGGTATTTGAGGAGAAATAATAACTTGGAACAGTATTCTGAATGTATCCTCCTTTGTCATAAAACCATGCCATGAAAAGAATAATTGAGAATGTGTATTTGTCTTTAATCAACGGAGCAGCCAAAGAGCCTTGAACATTACCTGAGTCTAGAAGACAACAAACTCCTCACTCACCTCAAGACATGCTCAGCAATGAGTAAGCTCCCCTATGACTTATGGTTCATGCAGTGTTTTGCAGGCTGTCTACCTGAATCCAGCCTTCAAAGGTAGGTATTCTGTTACATTAGTAATTATAATGTATCTTCATTTTTAATAAAAATGAATTGATATACTGCATTAAATAGGTGGTTTTATGGGTGGAATGGTGAAGTATGCCAATAACATTGTGATTATTATGTATGTTGATCAGCTTCTATTTCATGAGAAACTGTTATTTTCTGTACTGTCCAATGTTATCCTGTTCTTGAAAGATAGTCATGTATTTATAAACCAAGAAATTCCCTTTGACATACAACCGTTGTTGTCAAGTGAGGTAGCCAGTTTTTACATAAGCAAGATCCCATAAATAGACCTGCGATAAATGACCACTTAGTTCTTGTTGGCAGCAGTTAAGGGAACGTTATTGACCAGGAGTTCTGCTTTTGAAAAAGTCTCATACAATCTTTTAATGCTGACCTAAATTTATGATGGTTTCTGTAATGTCTTGCTTGTAAGAAGGCATCTCTGACAATCCAGCAGTCCCTAAAAACTGTACTGAAGTTTGGATTATGTGTAAAAGTCCTGGAGTGTGGCTTGAACCCATAAACACCTGGGTCAAGTTTGGATGATACGTTTCCTTGGCAGTCAGTTTTATATCCAGCACTATCTGGTGTGAAAGTTGTGAGTCCATATAACTTTTCCTCAGAGATGTTCCAAGATTTTGATTTTGTGAACAAAGAAAGAGAGCCATTATTATTTCCGAGTCAAGATGGAATGTGACTTAGAACATAGAACATTACAGCGCAGTATAGGCCCTTCGGCCCTTGATGTTGCGCCGACCAGTGGAACCAATCTAATGACCCTCTAACCTAAACTATTCCAACATTATCCATATGCCTATCCAATGACCATTTGAATGCCCTTAAAGTGGGAGACTGGATGATTGACAATCTTTCCTTGATATATTTGTTTATGGGATGTGGGCTTCGCTGCCTAGACCAACATTTATTACCCACCAATACTTTCCTTGAGAAGGTGTATGCCTGATTGAACTGTTGCAATCCATCTGGTATAAGTAGACCCATAGTGCTGTTAGGAAGGGAGCTCCAGGATTTTGTTCCAGTGACAGTGAAGGAAAGGCAATATATTTCCAGGTCAGAATGGTGAGTGACTTGGAGAACTTCCAGGTGGTGGTTTTTCCATTTATCCATTGCCCTTTTATATGGTAGCAAGTCATGGGTTTAGCAATTTCTGTCTCAGGAATCTTGGTGAGTTCCCACAGTGCATCTTGTAGAGCATATACACTGCTGTCACTGTGCATCATTGGTTGATGGGTACTGATCAAGCGGGCTGCTCTATCCTTGATAGTGTCAAGTTTCTTTGACTTTTGCTGGAGCTGCACTCATCCAGATAAGTGTTCTATCACATTCCTGACTTGGACCTTGCAGACAGTCTTTAGGAAGTCAGGAGGTGGGCAGGTAGTGGCACACTGGTATTATCACTGGACTAATTATTCTCGTTAGCATTTAGACGAGTGTTTGAAATGCCATAGCCTACAAGTGCTGGAAAATGGGATTAGGATAGATAGGTGCATGATGAATGGCACAGATGAGCCAAGGGTCTTTATTTGTACTGACATTCTGCACCTTTTCTAGCTTCAGTGCCCTCTCCAAGTGGCCTTCAACATGAAGGAGTATAGATTCATCAGATTGGGGAGGGAGGATGGAGGAGAATTTCTTTGCTCATATTTGACCTGATGTCAGGAGACTTCATGGGGTCTAGATGTGATGTTGAGGACTCCAAGGGCAACTCATTTGCAAAGATATGCCACTGTGGCCAGGAAATGCTCTGGGGATCTGGGTTTGAATCCCACCATGGCAGTTGGTGGCATTTGAATCAACTAAAATAAATAAAATCTGGGAGTGTCCTGGGATGAATAGAAAACTGGTTAGCAGGTAGGAAGGAAACAGTTGGCATAAATGGGTCTTTTTCTGATTGGCAGGCAGTGACTAGTGGGGTACCACAGGGATCTGTGCTGTGATCCCAACTGTCCACATTCCCAATGATTTGGGAGAGGGAACTAAATGTATTATCTCCAAGTTTGGAGGAGAGGATGAATTGTGAGGAGGATGCAGAGATGCTTCTGCGTAGTTTGAACACGTGAGTGAGTGGGCATATACATGACAGATGCAGTATAACGTGGATAAATATGAGGTTATCCACTTCGATAGCAATAATAGGAAGGCTGATTTTTATTTGAATGGGTGTAAATTGGAGAGGTGGATACGTAGCAAAACCTTGGTATCTCATACATCAGTCACTGAAAGTAAGCACGCAGCTACAGCAGGGGGTAAAGAAGGCAAATGACGTGTTGGCCTTCAGAGCGAGAAGATTTGAGTATAAGAATAGGGATATTTTACTGCAATTATATAAAACGTTGTTGAGGCCACACCAAGAGTATTGTATGCAGTTTTGGTATCCTTATCTGAGGAAGGGTGTCCTTACAATAGATGGAAAGCATGCTGATTCTTGGGATGACAGATCAGTCATATGAGGAGAGACAAAGTCGATTAGGATTATATTCGCTGGAGTTTAGAAAAGTGAGAGGGGACCTCTTAGAAACTTATAAAATTCTAACAGGGTAAGACAGGCTAGATTCAGAATCAATGTTCCAGATGGTGGGGAAGTCCAAAACTAGGGGTCAAAAGTTGAGGATAAGGTGTAAACATTTTAGGACTGAGGTAAGGTTAAACTTCTTCATCCAGGAAGTGGTGCATCTATGGAATTCAGTACAATAGACAGTAGTCGAGGTCAAAATGTTGTGATTTCAAGAAGAAAATAGATATAGCTCTTGGGGCTAAAGAGATCAAGGGATATGAGAGAAAGGCAGGATCAGGGTATTGAATTTGACAATCAGCCATGATCAGAATGAATAGCAGCGCAAGCTCCTAGAGCCAAATGGCCTTTTAAAATTTATTTGTGGGACATGGGCATCGCTGGTTGGCCAGCATTTATTGCTCATCCGTACTTGCTCTTGGAGGACAGATGAAGGTCAACTGCATTGCTGTGGCTCTGGAGTCACATGTAGGCCAGACCAGTTAAGGACGTAGTTTTCCTTCCCTAAAGACATTAGAGAACCAAATGGGTTATTCTGATGATCAACAATGGTTTCATTGGTCATCAATAGATTCTTAATTCCAGATTTTTTTTATTGAATTCAAATTCCACCACCTGCCATGGCGGGAATAGAAACTGGGTCCACAGAAGTTTCTGTATTAACGGTCCTGCGATAGTACCACTAGACTGTCGCCTTCCCATCACCTACTCCTGCTTCTACGTTTTGTGCTTCTATGTTAAACCCATCTGGTTCATTAATTTCCTTTAAAGAAATTTGCTGTTGTTATTTGTTCTGACCCTCATGGGCAGCATAGTGGTACAGTGGTTATCATTGCTGCCTCAGCACCAGGGACCCAGTTCTGACTTTAGGTGGCTGTGTGGAGTTTACACGTTCTCCTGGTGTCTGCATGAGTTTCGTCCTACAGTCCAAAGGTGTGCAGGTTAGGTGAATTGACCACGCCAAAACTGCCCCTTTTGCCCTAAGATATGTAGGGAGATGGATTAATCAGGAAAATGCGTCTTCATGCAGGTGTTTATTATGGTGGCTTTTAGAGCACCCAGGCACTATGGACACTCTGTGGCCCTGGCTTGTTGTTCATCGCCAGTTAATTGTGAGGCATCAGTTGAGTAATCTTTCTTATCAGGATCTTTGAGTCCGGCTATATTGATATTTCTGCAGCATACTTTTTATTCTGCCTCTGCTGGTTTTGGACAAGATCACTGAAGATGGTAGAGTGAATTAGTTGGTGGTCAGTTTGGCAGTCGTCAGCTACAGTCATGGAACAGGTGATGCAGACATCTCTGCGGTCCCTCACTCAGACAGTGATGCAATCTATAAGGTGCCAATGCTTGGAGCAGGGCTGTTGACATGAGCACTTGTATTTGCTCCTCTGGTGGAGCAGTGTTTGTGGGTCAGATGGCAGTAGAATAGGGAGCGAGAGTGTAGGAGCACAAGAAGAGAAGTACTCAGCTGGAACAGCAGAACCCAGGAAAGTTTGAGTGGAGCATGGGGCGGTACAGTTACAATGTTGGCATCTACCCGGCAATGTGGAAAATTGCCCAGTGAGCCTTGGACGCAAAAAGCAGGACAAATCCAACCAGGCCAATTACTGCCTCATCAGTCTACTCTCGATCATCAGTGAAATAATGAAAGGGGTCTTCAACAGTACTATCAAGCAGCACTTACTTCGCAAAAACCTGCTCACTGAAGCTCAGTTTGTGTTCCTCCAGAGTCATTCAGCTTCTGACCTTATTGCAGCCTTGGTTCAAACATAGATAAAGAAACTGACCTTCAGAGGTGAGTTGAGAATGGCTCCTGTTGACATTTAGGCAGCATTAGAACAAGTATTGTATCAAGCAGTCCTGACAAAACTGGAGTCAACAGGAATGAGGGGAAAAATCTCCACAGGTTGGAGTCACAGCTAGCACAAAGGAAGGTGATTGTAGATGTTGATGGTCAATCATTTCAGTTCTATGTTGTCATCGCTGTAGTTTCTCAAGGCCCAACCATCTTCAGTTACTTCATCAATGATCTTCCTTTCATCATAAGGTCAGAAATGGGGATGTTTTCTTATGATTGCACAATGTTCACCATTTGTAATGACTTAGATACTGAAGCAGTCCATGTCCAAATGCAGTACATAAGAACATAAGTAAGACCAAGACAGTATCCAAGTTTGGACTGACAAATGGTAAGTAACATTCATGCCACACGAATGCAGGCAATGACCATCTCCAACATGAGAGGATCTAACCCTTGCCCCTTGACATTCAATGGGATTCATTGAATCTCCCATTGTTGACACCCTGGGGATTACCATTGACCGGAAACTGACTAACCATATAAATATTGTGGCTACAAGAGCAGGTCAAAGACCAGGAACCCTGCAGCGAGTAATTCACCTCCTGACTCCCTAAAACCTGTCTGCCATCTACAAGATGCAAGTAAGGAATGTAATGGAATACTCTCAATTTGCCTATATGAGTGCAGTTTCAACAACAGTCAAGAGGCTTGACACCATCCAGGACAAAGCAGCCTGCTTGATTAGTACTACATCTGCAAACTTCCACTTCCTCCTTCACTGATGAGCAGTGGCAGCAGTGTTACAATCTACAAGATGGACTGAATGAACTCAACAAAGCTCCTGAGACAAAATCTTCCAAATCCACAACCACTTCCGTTTAGAAGGGCAAAAGCAGCGGATACCTGGGAGTTCCCCTCTAATGGAATCACAATTCTGATGTTTGTCATTCCATCACTGTCACTCGGTCAAGATCCTGGAACTCCCCAAGAGAACTGTGGATGTAATTATGCCACATGGACTGCAGCAACTCCACTTTGAGGGAAATTAAAGATAGGGAATAGATGTTGGCCTAGCCAGTGACATCCAAATACCCTGAATGAATAAAAAAAATTACTGGCTGCAGGATTCCTGACCTCTGACTTGATCATCTTTAAAGATCACAGGGGCAGGGAACTGCAGACAGAGTAAGCTTGATTGCAGTGTACCCTGTATGCACCAAAGCTACATTTTGAAGTCTGTGGTTAAAGGTGTCGATTATCTTTTCTCACAAACAGCCAGAATTTTTAAAATGTGTCTCAGTGGTTTTCCTGTATTTCAGACATCATCTCATGTTGAAATTGATTTAACAGAAAAATTATTTTGCACATGGGAAAAATAATTGAGACATGGATAGAGCAGGGTCAGGAATGGATGTTGCAGGTTCCGGGGTACAAATGCTTTAGTCGGAGTAGAGAAGAAGGTAGAAGGGGGGGTGGGGTAGCATTGCTAGTCAAGGACTGTATCACAGTGTCGGAGAGAAAGTTTGATGAGGACTTGTCAGTTGAGGTAGTATGGGCGGAGATTAGAAATAGGAGAGGAGAGGTCACCCTGTTGGGAGTCTTTTATAGACCTCCTAAAAGTTCTAGAGAGGTTGAGGAAAGGATTGCGGAGACAATCCTGGTTAGGAGTGAAAGTAATAGGGTAATTGTTATGGGGGACTTTAACTTTACGAATATTGATTGGAGTTGCTATAGTTCTAGCTCGCTAGAGGGGTCAGTGTTTGTACAAAGCGTGCAGGAAGGTTTTTTGTCTCAGTATGTAGACAGGCCAACTAGAGGTGAGGCTATATTGGATTTGGTGCTGGGAAATGAGCCAGACCAGGTGCTAGACTTGGAAGTTGGTGTGCATTTTGGTGATAGTGACCACAATTCGGTTACGTTCACCTTAGTGATGGGAAGAGATAGGCATGAACCTCGGGTCAGCAATTTTAGCTGGGGTAAGGGCGATTATGAGGCTATCAGGAGTGAATTAGGAAGCATGGATTGGATTAGGGGATTACAGGGACTGGGAACGTCTGAAATGTGGAGTTTTTTCAAGGAGCAGCTACTGCGAGTCCTTGATAGGTATGTCCCTGTCAGGCATGGTGGATTTGGTAGATCTAGGGAACCGTGGTGCACTAAAAGAGTTGAGTCGATGGTTAAAAAGAAAAAGGAGGCTTATGTTCGGATGAGATTGGAGGGCTCAGATAGTGCACTAGAAAGCTTTAGATTGGCTAGGAGGGAGTTGAAGAGTGAGTTGAGAAGGGCTAAAAGAGGACATGAGAAGACTTTGGCTGATAGGATTAAGGAGAATCCTAAGGCGTTCTATAGGTATGTCAAGAACAGAAGGTTGGTCAGGGCAAGATTAGGGCCAGTTACAGACAGCAGGGGGAAGTTGTGTGTGGAACCGGAGGAGATTGGAGAAGTATTGAACCAATATTTCTCTTCGGTGTTCACGCAGGGGGACATGAATATAGCTGAGGAGGACATTGGGTTGCAGGGGTGTAAAATAGACAGTATTACGGTTGATAAAGGGGATGTGCTGGAAATTCTTGAGGGGCTGAAAATAGATAAGTCCCCTGGTCCGGATGGGATCTACCCTAGGATTCTCTGGGAGGCTAGAGAGGTGATTGCAGAGCCTCTGGCTCAGATCTTCAGGTCGTCATTGGTCTCTGGTGTAGTCCCGGAGGATTGGAGGATAGCGAATGTTGTCCCATTGTTTAAGAAGGGGAACAGAGACTTTGCCGGGAATTATAGACCGGTGAGTCTTACTTCTGTTGTGGGCAAGGTTTTAGAAAAAATTATTAGGGATAGGATTTATAGTTATTTGGAGTGTAATGAATTGATTAGAAATAGTCAGCATGGTTTTGTAGCGGGTAGGTCGTGCCTTACTAACCTTATTGAGTTTTTTGAGAAGGTGACCAAAGAGGTGGATGGGGGCAAGGCAGTTGACGTGGTATACATGGATTTTAGTAAGGCGTTCGATAAGGTTCACCATGGTAGGCTTCTGCAGAAAATGCAGATGTATGGGATTGTGGGTAATCTAGGAAGTTGGATCAGGAATTGGCTATCAGATAGGAGACAGAGGGTGGTGGTGGATGGTAAATATTCATCATGGAGTACAGTTACGAGTGGTGTGCCTCAGGGATCTGTTTTGGGGCCACTGTTGTTTGTAATTTTTATTAATGATCTGGATGAGGGTATAGTTGGGTGGATTAGTAAATTTGCTGATGACACCAAAGTTGGAGGTGTGGTAGATTGTGAGGAAGGGTGTCATAGTCTGCAGGGAGACTTAGATAGGTTGCAGAGCTGGGCCGAGAGGTGGCGGATGGAATTTAATGCGGAGAAGTGTGAGGTAATTCACTTTGGTAGGAGCAACAGATGTGTCGAGTATAGGGCTAACGGGAGGACTTTGAATAGTGTGGATGAACAGAGGGATCTAGGTGTGTGTGTACATAGATCCCTGAAAGTTGGGAATCAAGTAGATAAGGTTGTTAAGAAGGCGTACGGTGTCTTGGCGTTTATTGGTAGGGGGATTGAATTTAGGAGTCGCAGTGTAATGTTGCAACTGTACACTACTCTAGTGCGGCCGCACTTGGAGTACTGTGTGCAGTTCTGGTCCCCGCATTACAAGAAGGATGTGGAGGCGTTGGAGAGGGTGCAGAGGAGGTTTACTAGGATGTTGCCTGGTATGGTGGGGAGGTCCTATGAGGAGAGACTGAGGGATTTAGGGTTGTTTTCGTTGGAAAGAAGGCGGCTAAGAGGGGATCTTATTGAAACATATAAGATGATTAGAGGTTTAGATAGGGTGGATAGTGATAGCCTTTTTCCTCGGATGGAGAAAGCTAGCACGAGGGGGCATGGCTTTAAATTAAGGGGGGGTAGCTACAGGACGGATGTCAGGGGTAGGTTCTTTACCCAGCGGGTGGTGAGGGATTGGAATGCCCTGCCTGCTGCAGTTGTAAATGCGTCTAGTTTGGGGGCGTTTAAGAGATCTCTGGATAGGTTTATGGACGAAAAGGGATTGGTATAGGCTAGTGGGTCATTGTTTTTGTAACTGGTCGGCGCAACATCGTGGGCCGAAGGGCCTGTTCTGCGCTGTAATGTTCTATGTTCTATGTTCTATAATGAGTTGGATTGTGAAAAAATGACCCTTTTGTCAAATAGCCTGCCTTTATGGTGGGAAATTTGAGATTCAAGCAGAATCTACTGCCCAAGCAAGCTGCAGTATTGCCGCTACAGTTGCAGTGTAAAGAGGATTTGCTATACATTAAAAAAGATACACCTCACTCCAAATCTTATCTGTTTCTCTCATAAAATGCATGTAACATGAATTGCATCAGGCAATATTAAGCTTTTCCTCCACATCAGAGATCCTCATGATGGATATATCATCAGCTGATAGGCCTAGATCCTCATTGTCATACCACCTTCTACAAAATGTACACCATAAACAGAACATCCTGCATTTGTTTTGTGAACAGTCTCACAAAAAATCCAACTTTTTTTTAAACAGGATCGCACGCATCCCTTACTCTTTTTAACAGAATCATACAATATCCTGTGTTTTTTTTAATGGGATACACAACATCCTGTGTTTTTTTAACAGAACCAGTTATACCAGTGTCTACTAGACAGTATTGAATATCTTGAATGACTGATGCATTTCAGTCTTGCATTAAAATTAAATGCAACTGCTGTGTAGGGCTTGTGTGCATGTAACTTGCAAAAACACCATTTATGTGGTTTTGGAGAGATGATGTGCCTTCTCCAAGCTCACTCTGTCCAGAAGACCCACTTCCTGCTCCTCAGATCCTATTCCCACTAAACTGCTAACCACTAATGCTCTCTTCTCATCACTATGTTAGTCAACTGTTCTCCCTGTCTGTCCAGATGTTGTTCCCCTCTCCTTCAAATCTGCCATCATCATCAGTCCTCTTCTCAAAAACATTCCTTGATTCCTCCATCCTTTCAAACACCCAGTAGTATTAGTAGAGGTAGGTACAATTTTGTCTTTTAAAAAGTGTTTAGACTGTTATGTGGGTAGAGGGATATGGGCTAAACGTGGGTAATTGGGACTAGCTTAGGGGCATGTTGGGCTGAAGGGCCTGTTTCCATACTATAAACCTCTATGAACCCCATCTGTATCCTTCCTTTCTTCTCCAAAGTCCTTCAATGTGTTGTCACCTCCTAAATCCATGCTCCCCTTTCCCAGAGCTCCATGTTTGAATCCTCCAATTTCCAATCCCATCATAGTTCTGAAAAAGCTCTTATCGCTTATCAAAGTCACAAATGTTGGAATGTGACAGAAATGAACTGTCTCTCCTTATCTTTTATGACTTGTCTGCAGCTTTGATATAGATGGCCACACCATTGTCCTCCACTTTTTTCCAGCTGGATGAGACAGCTCTCATTTGGTTCCAATCACTTCTATCTATTTATAGCCAGAGTGCCACCTGTAATGGCTTCTCTTTCCACTTTGGTGTTCTCTCAAATATCTTCCTTTTTCTCCAAGCTGCCCTTTGGCAACAGTGTTGGCTGTCGCCACCCAGTTCTATCTCTCATCCACCTTTTTTGACTCCTTCACTTTTGTTAAGCTACCAGATTGCTTATCCAACATTCAGTCCTGGGAAAGCAGAAATGTCTTCCAAGCCATTGTTTTTGTCCCCCATATACTTGCTCGAATCTCGTCCCTGTAACAGTCTGAGACTAATCCGGTCTCCTCACAATATTGGTGTCATATTTGACCCCAAGATGTGTTTCAAAACTCATATTCACTCAATTACTCACTTAGGTCTTCAATGCCTCCAGACTTGACTAATGCACTTCTGGCTGGTCTAATATTTTATTCTACAAAACCCTTGTGCCAATATCTTAACTCACATCATTCTATTTACCTACCATTTCTGTGCTCACTGACTTGCTAGACTCCCAGTCAAGCAATGTCTTGATTATAAAACTTTCATCCTTGTTTTAAAATCTCTCCATGACTGTTTCCCTTCCTAACTCTAATCTCCTGCAGCCTCATAACCCTCTGAGATATCTTCATTCCTCTAATTCTGGTCTGATTTTAATTGCAGCACCCTACCTGCCACTCAATTTGCTTTCTCCATTTAGTTCCATCTGACCTAATATCTCCTTAGGTGTCTCAGTGTCATATTTAGTTTTATAATGTTCAGAACATCTTGCAACATTTGATTACATTTAATGTGTTATATACACATAAGCTCTGTTATGTGTGTGGACACTCCCAAAATCCCACACAAGTTTACATTCCCCCATCCTGGTGAGTACAGACCACATTCCCATGATTTCAAGGCCCCTCACTCCTTCATTTTGTGCCTTGAAGATCAATTTACACAATGTCTATATGCAGCAAAGGACAGAGAGGTTTCTCTGCTACTATGAATGCAGGTTGAAAAGACCTTCATTATACATTTTCTTTCACGTGCTACCTTGCATTTACCTGTTTGCCCAGTGTTTTAAATTGTAAACTGACGGTGCAGTGAAGGCTAACTGTAGTTCATAATTTGAGTGTGCTGGCAGTTTCTAAGGGTGGTTTATACACTGTGTGTTATTTGGGGCTGTCAGTATGTGTCTGTACTTTGATGATCTTTGTAGTCATTTATCTATAGTTCTACTTAAGGAAAACAGTTTTTAAAAAGTTAGAATGTGAATAATGAAAAAGAGAGTGGCAATAAATTTTTACCTGAGCAAGAGGCTTTGGATAAACTTGATACAGATTAATATTTAAGAACATGAGAAGTAGGAGCAGGAGTAGGCCATCTAGCCCTTCAAGCCTGCCCCGCCATTCAATAAGATGACGGCTGATCTGAAGTGGATGAGTTCCACTTTTCTGCTTTCTCCCCATAACCCTAAATTTCCCTGTCCATCAGAAACCTATCTACCCGTGACTTAAATATATTCAGCGAGGTAGCCTCCACCGCTTCAACGGGCAGAGAATTCCAGAGATTCACCACCCTTTGAGTGAAGAAGTTCCTCCTCAACTCTGATCTAAACTGCACCCCCCTTATCTTGAGGCTGTGCCCTCTAGTCCTGCTATCCTTTCTAAGCGGGAAGAATCTCTCTACCTGTACCCTATCTATCCCCTTCATTATCTTATACGTTTCTATAAGATCCCCCCTCAGCCTTCTAAACTCCCAACGAGTGCAGACCCAGTCTATTTAGTCTCTCTTCATAGGCTAACCCCCTCATCTCCGGTATCAGCCTAGTGAACCTTCTCGGCACTCTCTCCAAGGCCAATATATTCTTCCGCAAGTGCAGCGACCAGAACTGCACACAGTACTCCAGCTGCGGCCTCACCAGTACCCTGCACAGTTGCAGCAAGACCTCCCTACTTTTATATTCTGTCCCCCTCGCTATAAAGGCCAACATTCCATTCGCCTTCTTGATCACCTGCTGCACCAGCAATGGGTTTTTGCGACTCGTGCACGAGGACTCCCAGGCGCCTCTGCACCGTAGCATGCTGCAGCTTTTCGTCTTTTAAATAATAATCCCTCCTACTATTATTTCTACCAAAGTAGATAACCTCACACTTGCTAACATTATACTCCATCTGCCAGGTCCTCACCCACTCGCTCAGCCTATCCAGATCTCTTTGCAGACTTTCCACACCCTCCATGCAATTTGCTTTTCCACTCATCTTCGTGTCATCAGCAAATTTCGACACCTTACACTCAGCCCCCTCCTCCAGATCATCTATATAAATGGTAAACAGTTGAGGCCCCAGAACCGATCCCTGCGGCACTCCACTAGTCACCAACTGCCAACCAAAATAGCACCTATTGATACCAACTCTCTGCTTCCTATTAGACAGCCAATCCTCTATCCATGCTAACACCTTACCCCCAACTCCGTGCACCCTAACCTTCTGTAGCAACCTTTTGTGAGGTACCTTATCAAACGCCTTTTGGAAATCTAAAAGCACCACATCCACTGGTTCCCCTCTATCTACCGCACTAGTTACATCCTCATAGAAATCCAATAAATTCGTCAAACACGACTTCCCCTTAACGAATCTGTGCTGCGTCTGCTCGATCAAACCATTCTTTTCTAGGTGCCTTGCTATTTCTTCTTTGATGACGGATTCTAGCAATTTTCCAACTACAGACTTTAAACTAACCAGCCTGTAATTCCCTGCCTTTTTTAAACAGCAGCGTAACATTAGCCGTTTTCCAATCTTCCAGCAGTTCCCTGGAGTTCAGCGAATTTTGATAAATAATTACTAAGGCTATCACCTCTGCCATTTCTTTCAGAACTCTGGGATGCATTCCATCTGGTCCCAGGGACTTGTCTACCTTCAGTCCTGTTAGTCTATCAAACACTACCTCTCTAGTGACAGTAATCGCATTAAGGCCCTCATCTCCTCCCATCCTTCTGTTTTTAATATCCGGCAAACTACTCGTGTCCTCATCCGTGAAGACCGAGGCAAAAAACTTATTTAAAGCCTCAGCCATTTCCACATCACCCACCGCTGAATCCCCCGTCTCATTCTCCAAGGGTCCAACATTCACTCTAGCCAGTCTCCTCCTCTTTATATATTTGTAAAAACTTTTACTGTCATTTTTTATGTTTAGAGCTAGTTTAGCTTCATACATCTTTCCTTTCTTTGTCACCTACTTAGTCATTCTTTGTTGATTTTTAAATCTTTCCCAATCTTCTAATCGCCCACTATTTTTAGCCGCTCTGAACGCATCAGCTTTTAATTTAATACTCTCCTTTATTTCCTTAGATAACCACGGCTGGTTATCCCTTCTCCTGCAGTCCTTCTTTACAATCGGAATATATTTCTGCTCAGTACCGAAAAAGATCTCCTTAAAAATCCTCCACTGTTCCTCAGCCGTCCTACCAACCAATCTGCGCCCCCAATCTACATTTGCCAATTCCGCTCTCATCATACTCCCCCCTGTTCAAACAGAGGACACAGATTCGGGACCCTACTTTCTCATCCTCCATCTGCATCAGAAATTCAGTCATACTATGATCACTCGTCCCAAGAGGATCACTCACAAGAAGATCCCTAATTCCACCTGCCTCGTTACACAGCACCAGATCTAAGATAGCTCTCTCCCTCGTAGGTTCCGTTGCATACTGTTTAAGCAAACTATCCTGACAGCATTCCAAGAACTCTTCCTCAAGCCCACCGCGTCCGACCTGGGTCATCCAATCAATATGCAGATTAAAATCCCCCATAATTATCACTGTTCCGTTTCTGCATGTGTCAATTGTTTGCTTGTTTATAACCCGCCCCACCTCAAAGTTATTATTTGGGGGCCTATAGACCACACCCACCATTGTATTCCTCCCCTTACTTTTCCTTACGTCCATCCACAACGATTCCATGCTTTGCTCTTTGGAGCCTATATCTTCCCTTACTACCGCCCTGATATTATCCTTAATTAACAGAGCTACCCCACCCCCTTTTCCCTCCTGTCTATCCTTCCTAAACACCTGATACCCCTGGACATTCAGTTCCCACTCCCTGTCACCCGTAATGGCCACTAGATCATACCCATTTATGCTGATTTGTGCCATCAGCTCATTCACTTTGTTCTGAATGCTTCGTGCATTCAGGTAAAGTGTCTTTATACCTGCCTTTATCTGGACCTTATTTGTAGAAACGCTACTAATCTCTCTCGTGCCCCCTACTCCTTTTATTAATGGAACATCCTCAACATTTACTTGCACACGTATCCTCTCCTTTACTTTAGATTTTGTAATTCCCACCCCCCGCCCCCCCCAATTAGTTTAAAGCCCTACCAACGGTCCTAGATATGCGATTCGCCAGGACTCTGGTCCCGGCACGATTCAGACGAAGACCATTCCATCTGAACAGGTCCCATCTGCCCCAATACTGGTGCCAATGCCCCATAAATTCAAACCCATTCCTCCCACATCAATCCCTGAGCCACACATTCATCTCCTTAATCCTATTTACCCTGCGCCAATTTGCACGTAGTTCAGGTAGTAATCCAGAGATAATCACCTTGCACCTTGTTGGTTCTGCTTTTTAATTTGGTTCCCAAAATATCATACTCCCTCTGCAGATCCTTAGTTCCTATTTTGCCTATGTCATTGGCACCCGCATGAACCACGATGACCGGATTCTCACCCTCCCGCTCCAGGTTCCTCTGCAGCCCAGATGAGACATCCTGGACCCGAGCACCAAGCAGACAACACACCCTTCGGATTAATACCTAATTATGAAATTACATTTTTGGTATAACAAATTTGATTAAGTTTGAGTTACATCCTAGTTGCAGGTTTTTTTTTCTTGAGGCCAAACTGAAATTTGGAATTGACCGTAACAGTATCTCTTGTGGATCAGAATCTTGTGGTATGAGACATTTTCCTCTCATTTGCAGCTACAGTGCACTAATAATTCAGGATAATTTTTAGCACCCAAATTTGCATTATCCAGAAGTTTATATTTAGTAGCTGCATTAAAATGGTACAGTGCCATATGGTACAGTTTCAATTATCTGGGAATTAAGTGACTTCAAGTTTACAGAAGCAGATAGTCGCCATAATATTAAAGTTATACCAAAGAACCCCCTTTTGGTGGCACTGTGGTTAGCACTGTTGCGTCAGTGCCAGAGACCTGAGTTCAGTTCCAGCCTTTGGGAACTGTCTATATGGAATTTGCACATTCTTCCTTCGTTTGCATGGGTTTCCTCCCACAGATGTGCAAGTTAGGGGGATTGGCCATGCTAAATTGTCCCTCAGTGTAAGGGTGATTAGGAGGGTAAATACGTGAGATTACAGGGATTGGGTCTGAGTGGGATTGTTGACAGTACAGGTTTGATGGGCCAATTGGCACCCTTCTGCACTATAGGGATTCTGTTGTATGTTTTAAATAAAATAAAGGACATTTCTGTATTTACGGGTTATAATATCTAAGTGTCCATTAGATAACATCATAGCACCTGTATCACCATAGTTATTCCCAGAAATGTATATACAAGCAAATAAAATCATGGCAATATTCATGCACTGGTCTCTTAATTCCAAAATTTGCTTATTGAATTTGTGAGAACATAAGAAATAGGAGCAGGAGTAGGCCATCTGGCCCTTCGAGCCTGCCCCGCCATTCAATAAGATCATGGCTGATCTGTCGTGGCTCAGTTCCACTTTCCCGCCCTCTCCCCATAACCCTTAATCCCCTCTCTTATCAAAAACCCATCAACCCGCTTCTTAAAAATATTTAGCGAGGTAGCCTCCACCACTTCAACGGGCAGAGAATTCCAGAGATTCACCACCCTTTGAGTGAAGAAGTTCCTCCTCAACTCCGTTCTGAACCGCCCCCCCTTTATCTTGAGGCTGTGCCCCCTAGTCCTACTGTCTTTTTTGAGCGGGAAGAGTCTTTCCACCTCTATCCTATCCATCCCATTCATCATCTTATACGTCTCAATGAGATCTCCCCTCATTCTTCTAAACTCTAACGAGTACAAGCCTAGTTTATTCAGCCTCTCCTCATAGCTCAACCCCCTCAACTCCGGTATCAGCCTAGTAAACCTCCTCTGCACTCCCTCCAAGGCCAAAATATCCTTGCGCAGGTGTGGCGCCCAAAACTGCACACAGTACTCCAGCTGCGGCCTCACCAATGCCCTATACAGCTGCAGCAAGACCTCCCTACTTTTATATTCAATCCCCCTCGCTATGAAGGCCAGCATCCCATTCGCCTTCCTGACCACCTGCTGCACCTGCAGGCTGGGTTTTTGCGACTCATGCACAAGGACCCCGAGGTCCCTCTGCACCGTCGCCTGCTGCAGTTTTTCGCCACGTAAGTAATAGTCCTTCCTACCATTCTTCCTACCAAAGTGGACCACCTCACACTTGCCAACATTAAATTCCATTTGCCATTTCCTGGCCCATTCGCCCAGCCTATCTAGATCCTTCTGCAGACTCTCCACACCCTCCGCACAATTTGCCTTTCCCCCAAGCTTGGTGTCATCAGCAAATTTCGACACCCTACACTCGGTTCCCTCCTCCAGATCATCTATATAAATGGTAAATAGCTGAGGCCCCAGCACCGACCCCTGGGGCACCCCACTAGTCACCAACCGCCAATCCGAATAGCACCCATTGACCCCCACTCTCTGCCTCCTATTTGACAACCAATCCTCTATCCACGCTAACACCCTACCCCCAACTCCATGTCCTCTGACCTTCTGCAGTAACCTCTTGTGAGGTACCTTATCAAACGCCTTCTGAAAATCCAGAAAGACCACATCCACCGGCTCTCCTCTATCCACCGCCCTAGACACATCCTCATAGAACTCCAGTAAATTTGTCAGACACGACTTCCCTTTAATGAAACCGTGTTGCGTCTGCCCTATCAAGCAATTCCCTTCAAGATGCCTCGCAATTTCCTCCTTAATGACGGATTCTAACATTTTACCTACCACAGACGTTAAACTAACCGGCCTGTAATTCCCCGCCTTTTGCCTGGCACCCTTCTTAAACAACGGCGTAACATTAGCCGTTTTCCAATCCTCCGGCACTTCCCCGGAATCCAGCGACGTCTGGAAAATAACCACCAAGGCATCCACTATCACCTCCGCCATTTCTTTCAGAACCCTCGGATGCATTCCATCCGGTCCTGGGGACTTGTCCACAATCAGCCCCTCCAGTCTGTCGCGCACCACCTCTCTAGTAACAGTAATGTCATTAAGACCCTCCAGTCCTACCACCTTTCCATCGCTAACACCCGGCAAATTATTCACGTCCTCCTCCGTGAAGACAGAAACAAAAAAGTTATTCAAGACCTTAGCCATATCCCCATCCCCTACCACTAGGTCCCCTTTCTCATCTGCTAAGGGACCAACGTTCACCCTAGCCAGCCTCTTCCTTTTTATATATTTATAAAAACTCTTGCTATCCTTTTTTATATTAAGTGCTAGCCCAGCTTCATAGCTTCTTCTACCCTCCTTTATCAACTTTTTTGTCAATCTTTGTTGACATTTAAACCTTTCCCAATCCTCTTCTCGCCCACTGCTCTTAGCTACTCTAAATTCCTCCGCTTTTAATTTAACACTTTCCTTCACCTCCTTCGTTAGAGTTGTCTGATTTTTTTTTTCTCTATCACACCAGTTGCTGACTTTAGAATGTAGCCATTAGAAGGCTTTAACGTCTGCCCTAACATCTGACCATTGAGTCCAGAGAGTGTATGAAAAAATCTGTTTGACCATAGAGCCATTCATAGTCAAGCCTGATCCTGTGATAAAAGCAAAATACTGCAGTGACAGGTGCTACAAAAAGTGGAGTCACGTTGGACTCAAAATGTTAATTCTGTTTCTCTCAGACCTGCTGAGTTTTTTCCCCACACTTTTTATTTGAGCCTGATCCTGTGTTCTTTCAATATGTACAAGTCCACTTGCTTGAGAAGTCATGGGATAGAATTTGTGAGATGCAACTTTAGTAAATTTTGGTTTTCTAATCTCAAGCTTGTTTGTGCCACATGTGATGCCTCAGAAGACTAAGGAAATTTGGCATGTCAGGTACAACTCTCACCAACTTTTACAGGTGCACCATAGAAAGCATTCTTTCTGGTTGTATCACAGCTTGGAATGGCTCCTGCTCTGCCCAGTACCACAAGAAACTACAAAAGGTCGTGTGTGTAGCTCAATCCATCATGCAAACCAGCCTCCCATCCATTAACTCTGTCTACACTTCCCGCTGCCTTGGCAAAGCAGCCAGCATAATTAAGGACCCCACGCACCCCCACACGGTCTCTCTTCCACCTTCTTCCTTTGGGGAAAAAGATACAAAAGTCTGAGGTCACGTACCAGCAGATTCGAAAACAGCTTCTCCCCTGCTGCCGTCAGACTTTTGAATGGACTTGCCTTGCATTAAGTTGATCTTTCTCTACACTCTAGCTATGATTGTAACACTACATTCTGCACTCTCTCTCCTTCTCTATGAACGGTATATCTTGTCTGCATGCGCGCGAGAAACAATACTTTTCTCTGTATATTAATACATGTGACAATAAATCAAATCAGCTGACGTCAGTTAACACAACATAGACTGCGAATAACATCTGTATGGCCTAGTGCAACATCAGATAGTGTCTTTGCCTATTCGACTCGTGAGAAGCCTGATTGTAATTTCCTAATCAGGTCCTAAATGCAAAAGCCTCCACCAACCTACTGCTGCCTATTTTTCTATTTTAAAGTTTCCATTTGTTTCATCTTCACTGGACATGAAATGGTGTCAGAATGTTTTGGAGACTTAGCTTTCAAATAGGAAATCAGATGGGAGCCCACAATGATGGATTGGTTGAAACTGAAACTATTGTGTATTAGTCCCCCTCGTCAACAAACTGGACTGGTGACCTGTTTCTGTATCGTTGTTGCTGCCCTTTACTTCTCCCCTAGAAATAAATAATTCGAGCTCTTCTGAAGCTTGAATCCAAACCGGAGCACTTGG
The DNA here is from genome assembly GCF_965287045.1 of Carcharhinus amblyrhynchos. Taxonomy (NCBI): domain Eukaryota; kingdom Metazoa; phylum Chordata; class Chondrichthyes; order Carcharhiniformes; family Carcharhinidae; genus Carcharhinus; species Carcharhinus amblyrhynchos. The sequence continues at coordinate 41,573,319 of NC_137325.1, forward strand.
AGGAAACCGATGTAGATGTACCTCATCCAATTAATTGAATTTAGACAATATGTCAATTGAATTAAGGTTGGGATGATATTTTGGCTAATGACCAATCCTGTTTTTACTTGACCGCTTGACCTTGAACCTTGAATTTGCCGTAGAGTCATTATTATAACATGGAAGGAGGTCATTCACTTCATTGAGTCCAAGCTGACACTATGGAACAATCAGTCAGTCCCATGGCCCATAATCCTGTAAGGTTATTTCCCTCAGGTGCCCATCAAATTTCCTTTTTGAAATTATTGATGGGCTCCAGTTTCTCTGTCTTGTAGATAGTACATTCCAGACATCACCAGTTGCTTGTTGCCTATATGCCTTTGAAACAATAATGTTTGTAATTTGAGAGAATTTTGAAGGGGAATGAAATGGTTTGTGACAAATTACAATTATTTTAAAAACAAGTATACTGATGTCCAAAATAGGAATTGGCACATTTGTCAATCTAAGTTGATCTAAATCTGGAATGACCAGTTATTTAATCTTGCACAACTTTGGATACAGGACCAACAAAACAAAACCTAAGGGATGTAGATGTTGAAGAAAAAAACTAACCAGGATATTGTGTAGCTCCTTGAGCTCTATACATGATTTAAATCCATAATCTAGGTTAATATTGCTTTATAGGAGCACCTCAGGTATGCTGAACATACATCTAAAAGTTACATGCAGGTACTTCAAGAATTGAGAATTGCCGCAAGCTGCTGGCCAATTTGCACCACTCCTCTGTTGTGGAAACTACGTCACCTCTTTGAACCCTCCTGTAATTTCCATGCAGTTGCTGCATTTACACACTAAATGCCCCACAGAAAGTTGTGACAGTGCAAGTCTCCTTGAAATGATGTGGTGATTGTCCATAACATCAATCAACCTTTCTTGACCAGAAAGTAAACAAGTATGAAGCCTCATTTTTTTCAACCAGTGAGTTGTTGCAAATGTTAAAAATATCAAATTTTAAAATGTAAAAGAAAATAAAATTATGTTTTATTTCTTTTCGCTCCCTCACTGTTAATCCAATCTATTCTTCCATCTCTTTCTACATCTAATATAACATTGAATTTACCTACTCAATCATCCTCCTTATCAACTCGCATTTCCAATAACTTGCAGGTCAAACATTTGTAGGCTGAAGGATGTATGAATAAGTCTAACATGCTATGAAATGTCTGTGCCATCTTTTTAATCAAAAGCTAAACTGCCTGTTCTGCTTCAAAAATTGACATTATGAATTCTATTGCACCATCTGAAGATGAGCATAAAGCTTACCCAGACCTGCTTTCCTGCCACAACCAACAATACCAAACATAGATTAACAGGTCAGTCACTATTTGTGAGTCATTATATAAAGTGCTACTTCACATACTAATCATACTTCATGGTAATCCATCGTATCCATACTTTGACGCATATCATCTGATGGGGCACTATCAGTTCAAACATGCATTTGGTTTATTTTGTTTGTGAAATCACACTTCTAGCATGATGATTTTTGATTTTCAGAGTTTGGGACAAAATCATAAGTGGATCCTGCAAAATCCTGGTCTTTGTAGCCATGGAGATTTTATTAACTTTTAAAATGAAATTGATGGCGATGAATAAAGCAGAGAACATTGTCCAATTCCTGCAAAACGTAAGTCTCAATGGATGTTCAGCTCATCACAATGCTACATTGTTGTGTTGGTAACACAAGTAAATTGCCTCCCTCGTCTGAAAAATTGGAATAGTAAGATACAGTTCTTAGTTTTGAGTTCCAACGATGCAAAGTGTTTTGCGTATTGGTGAGTTGTATGCGTTTCTGGTGATGGTTGAGATTGTACAATTTGGATTATCAAAATTCATTTTGCTATTGATTACGCAACTGATTTTTGAGTACCTATCATAAACTGCACTGATTGCATTCTAATTAATTGTCTTTCAAATTCATGCAAGAAAGAGACTGCGTTCTTAAAGTAAATATTAACTCAGATGTTCCATTATTAGTTTGTACTCATTAGTGTTTGTGGTCATGATAAAGTTGCATTAAACAGTTTGCATTATTTGTATATATTAGTATAGATCGAAACATACGTCCAGAAATGCGTTTTCAAGATGTGATTCCATTAGCGATATTTTCTCACACCTCCTTACTGAACACTGGCTATCTAAAAAAAAAAGCCTGAATCCAGTCTCTCCAATTTTTAATTTCACTTTCTATCGTAATCTCAGCTATTTGATTCTTTTAGATACTGAGTTCTCTTATATAAGATACTTTAGTTTTGTTCAGATTGATATATTGTAAGTGCAGAGTAAATTCTGTCCCATCTTCTTCCCTTTCATTTTCTGGTGAGAGGAAAATAAGAATTGTTGTTTTCTTTTATTTGGTCAGTTTATTTTTACCCACAACTTCTGTTTTTCGGTCTCCTTCTCTCAGTTTGCAATTGAAGGAGGACTTGCATCACAGTCACTGTACACATTAAATCATCACAAAAGAAGTTACCAATTGTAAGGTATAGCCCCACATTAGACAATGAGATTCTATCAAAAATGAGCATATTAGGCACAGACATGCATCTTGTTATATGCCTACAGGTGCTTGCTTTGCTAGTACAGCTTCGTAAACATTTCAACACTGGTTTGCTGTCATTATTCACTAAAAAATTGTGACAGTTGTTTGAGATATTAGAAATAGACAATATTGAGTATGGACTTTTCACAGATTTAAAAGAAAGAATAGTTTTGCTAAATAATCTGGGTTATTTTTATCTTCCTGATTCCATCTCTGTACCGTTTCTTGTGCTGCGAGGTGTGCCAAATGAGGATTGGGTCAGGACTAATTAGCATGGATCACAATTGTACATCAGCCAACAGCTGATCATTATGTGACATTAATGAAGACTTCAACATAGATATTTAGCCTGGCTTTTCAGTCAAGAAAGCTGCTTTGCATAGCAGTACAGATGGGAAAATATATTAAGAAATTACTTTAAAAAGATTTGAAGAATCACATACTGTTTTAATAATGACAGTACATCAGGATTGATGTACATGAGGCCTATCCTGCTCCTATTTCTTATTTTCTTATGATTGCAATAAGATCTGACATTGACTAAATCCCGAGTACTGCAGACTGCACGTTTCTGTTTTTGTAGATCAGGGTTTTCAAACTTTTTGAGCCACAGAAACCTTTGCATTGGGGAACGTCGAAGCCCCTTTTTTTTGTAGCAAAATAGGTGCAAACACAGAAATCGAATGTAAACAAATCTTCTCTAGCTACATCTATGCATATATTACCGATAAAACATTATTTTGTTCAACAAAGAACTGAAGGCTGACCTTCCAGGCATTTTCAATGTAAGGAATGATGCTGCTTTCTTTGCGCTTAATGTAACAGAAATGGATTCTCACTTCAGGAGTGGCATTCAGTCTACTCTTGTTTTTAAATTCTGTGGGTGTGTATTGGGAGAAACCACTTTCACACAAATGTGTGAAGGCAAAAAGATGGAACTTGCAAACAGCTCTTTGCCTCATTTGGAGAATCGTACATTAAGCTGCTCCAAAAATTCATCAGTGGAAGTGTGCTGAAGCATCATTTTAGTGTGGAGTCAGGTGTCATGTAAATCAGGCTCTCAATCTTGCACTGATAAGTCACTTGGCTGTAACTTATCAGTGCAAGTGAGTTGTGAACGCACTTATTGTACTCATCTGACTGAGGGATGTGTACCAACAAAGTGTGAAAGTCACGCAGGTGCTGTGTAATCTCACTGAAAATATCTTCTTTAAGATTAATTTGTCAGAAAGTCACTCAGCGTGAGAATGCAGTGGAAAATCTTATTTTCTGTGCACTTAGTCCAGAAACACGATCTCATTACCATTGATGAAATCTTATCCCTTGCAATGAAGACAGTAATATCCTTGTCTTTTAGAGACTGGTTCACTCCATTTAGCCTTGTAAAAATATCTACAAAACATGCAAGTCTCAGAAGCCTTGAGTAAATATCAACAGCTTTGAAAATTGACACTTCTGATCCACATAAAACACCAAAACTTGATAACGAAGCTGAGGCTGTCTCAGAAGCATTTCGCCTTGGACAACCACCTCACCTGTGTTTGTAGAAGCAGCGCTCTGTGCTCACTGTTCATTTCATTGCACAGGATTTAAACAGTCTTGATTTCAGTGAGTGAGCTTTAATGCTGTTGATAACTTGAACTGCTCCATCCAGCACTTTCTTTTAGAAGTGCAGGCATCTCACAGCCATTCTTTGCATTCCTTGGGTGCCACTGCCATTCTTTGCATTCTTCGAGTGCCACTGCCACTCTTCACATTTCTTAGGTGCCGCTGCCACTCTTTACATTTCTCAGCTGCCACTGCCACTCTTTACATTTCTCAAGTACCATCACGCTTTGCATTCATTGTATCGCTACAGTGCAGAAAGAGGCTGTTCGGCCCATCGAACCTGCATTGACAACAATCCCACCCAGGTCCTAGCTCCGTAACCCGATATATTTACACTAGCTAGCCCGCCGACACTAAAGGTCAATAGTGCAGCCAATCCACCTAACCTGCATGTCTTTGGACTGTTGAAGGAAATTGGAGCACTCAGAGGAAACCCATGCAGACATGGGGAGAATGTGCAAACTCCATACAGGCAGTCACCTGAGGCCGGAATTGAACCCGCGTACCTGGAGCTGTGAGGCAGCAGTGCTAACTATTCTGCCATTGTGCTGCCCCAATTCGTCGGATGCCACCACCGGTCTTCATGTTCTTCACACTCCTTATCTCTACTCTGGCCTCCATTTTTATGCCCAGCAATGAGGAATTGAAGAAATCAAAATGGCAAGTCATAGCTTGACCTCTCTGAAAATTGGCTGCTTATAGGCAAATTGATTTTTTGCTTTCCTTTAAATTCCGAATGATGAATCATAGAATCATAGAAAAACTACAGCACAAACAGGCCCTTCGGCCCACAAGTAGCACTGATCTTATCTCTACCTACTAGGCTTACCTATAACCCTCAATCCTATTAAGTCCCATGTACTCATCCAAAAGTCTCTTAAAAGACTCGAACAAATTTGCCTCCACCACCACCGATGGCAGCCGATTCTACTCACCCACCACCCTCTGAGTGAAAAACTTACCCCGACATCTCCTCTTTGCCTACTCCCCAGCACCTTAAACCTGTGTCCTCTTGTGGCAGCCATTTCAGCCCTGGGGAAAGGCCTCTGAGAGTCCACCTGGTCAATACCTCTCATCATGTTATACACCTCTATCAGGTCCCTAAAATCAAAGATTTTTGCATTTTGCACGTTTTGTAGCTATTGGTGTCACAGGTAGACTAATACTTGACTTTGATTTATTAAGCAACAGACAAAAACAAGAGCACGTTTCAGCAAGATTGAATATTTGTGCTAACTAGCCAAACTGCTCCTATACAGCTACAACACTGCCATGTATCATGTACATGGAAAATGCTCGGATCGTGTCAAAAAAAGGTCAATTCCAACCTAGTCATTTTTTTGTTTTAATTCCTTTGATCTGAGTGTTGACCAGCATTTATTGCTGATGCCTAATTTCCCTTGAGAAGGTCGTGGTACTGTGTTGCTTTGAATTGCTGCAGTCAGTTTGATGTAGCAGCACTCAGGGAGGAAGTTCCAGGATTTTGATCCACCAGTGGTGATATTTTTTCAAGTCAGGGTAGTGAGTGGTTGGAGGAGAGCTTCCAGGTTGTGATGTTTCCAGATTGTGATGTTCCCAGGTATCTGCAGCCCTTGCTCTTTTGGAAGGTAGCAGTCATGGGTTTGCAAGTTGCATGGGTGGTGTTGAGATTCTTGACCGTCATTAGAGCTATACACATCTAGGCAAGGGGGGAGTAATGTTTTGCATTCCAGATCAGTGTCTTATGGATGGTGGACAGGGTTTAGGGAGTAAAGACCTGCTCCTGTAGAAACAGTATTTATATGGCTAATCAGTTTTTGATCAATGGTACACGCCCCTCCTCCCAGGATGTTGATGGTTGGGTATTCAGTGATGGTAGTGCATTAAGTTGTTAGATTCTCTTTTGTTGGAGAAAGTCATTGCCTGGCACTTGGGTGGCGTGAATGTTACTTGCCACTTGCCCAGACTTACTTCATTTAGACATGGGTTGCTTTGATAGCTGAGGAATCATGAAATTTGCAGAACATTGTGCAGTCATGTGCAAACATCCCCATTTCTGACCTTAAGATGGAAGGAAGATCATTGATAAAACAGCTCAAGATGATTGTGCCCAGGACACTATCCTGAGGAACTCCTGCAGTAATGTCCTGAAGCTGAAATGATTGACCGCCAACCACCACAACAATTTTTCTTTGTGTCAGATATGACTTCACCATTGAATCCAATTTTGTTCCCTTGGTCAAATGCTGCCTTAATGTCAAGGGCAGTTACTCCCACCTTACCTCTAGAGTTCAGCTCTTTTGTCCATGTTTGAAGCATGGCTGTAATGAGGTCAAGAGCTAAGTGACAGAACCCAGAACCATGATGTGGAGATGCTGGCAGTGGACTGGGGTAAGCAGAGAACAAGTCTCAAAACACCAGGTTAAAGTCCAGCAGGTTTATTTGACAGTAAACGCCTCAAGATTTTGGAACGCTGTTCCTTCGTCAGGTGAGTGGAGAGAACAGCATTCCAAAAGCTTGAGGCATTTACTATCAAATAAACCTGTTGGACTTTAACCTGGTGTTGTGAGACTTCTTACTGTGTTTACTCCAGTCCAACGCTGGCATCTCCACATCTTAAGCGCTGAACCCTAGAGCAGCAGTGAGCAGGTTATTGCTTAGCAACTGCAGCTTGGTAGCACTTTTGATGACCCCTTTTGTTACTTTATTGATGACATGGAGTGGACTGATGTGGCAATAATTGACTTGGTTAGATTTGTCCTGCTTTTTCTGTCCAGGGCACAGCTGAGCAATTTTCTCCATTGCCAGGTAGATAACAGTGCTGTAGCTATACTGGAACAGCATGAATAAGGGGGCTCTGGAGTACAAGGCTTTTCTACTATTGCCAGAATATTTTCAGGGCCTGCAGCCTTTGTAGTGCCTTCAGCCATTTCTTGATATCACCTGGAGCGAATTGAATTGGCTGAAGGCTGACATCTGTGATGCTGGGAGCTCCAGAGGAGGCTGAGTTGGATTATTTGAAGATTGTTGCAAATGCTCCATCCTTTTGACACGGATGTGCTGGGCTCTCCCATTATTGAGGACGGGGTTATTTGTGGAGTTTTCTCCTCCATATTCATCCCCATCACTCAACTTCCATTAGCAAAGTGATGTGAGTTGTCTTTGACAGCACTGTCAACAATAACCTACCCTCTGATATTCAGTCTGGGTTTCCCCAGGAGCATTCATCCTGAGGCTTTATTTGCAGTCTTGGTCCAAACATGAATAAAAATGCTGAATTCCAGAGGTGCAATGAGAATGACTACCCTGGATCTCAAGGCAGTGTTTGACTAAATGTGGCTGCAGAGAGCTCTAGCAAAATTTAAATCAATGGGGAGCAGGGTAAATACTTTTTAATGGCTGGAGTCACATCTAGCAAAAAGGAAGATGGCAGCTGTTGTGGGGATCTATTATCTCAGCTCCAGGATATTGCCGTAGTTCTTCATAGGCCCAAATATCTTCAGTTGCTTTACCAATCACATTCCAGTCATCATAAGTTCGGAAATGCATATATTCACTGATTGCACTATATTCAGTACTAATCACAACTCTCAATTTGAAGCAGTTCATGTCTGCACACAGTAAGATTTGGTCAGCCTTCAGGATTGGTGGCTACGTGATAAGGAAAGTTCATGCCACACAAATGTCAGATGATAGCCACCTTAACGGTATTACCATCACTAATGCCCCAACAATCAACACCCTGGGGATTACTATTGACAGAAACCTAACTAGAGCAGCCATATATATATACACACTGTGATGGAATTTTCACTCTTATTTTCATGGGGTAAGAGCAGTGGCGGGAGCAGGCAGTCCTGCAGGAGTCCCAAAACAGTGTTTACTGCACTGAGGTTTTTTGTTGGAATTGTCCCCTTTCCCCCAGCAATGATGTAACAGAAATCCTGATGTTGAATGTCAGGATCCCCATTTCAATAAATTTAACTATGATTATCATCTGAATATCACTCCCAGTTAAATTATCCAATATGAATCGTGACAAATACACCTAACAAGGAGAACCTGCCAAAGGAGTTCTGGTGAGTGCATCGCTCAGGGGAAAGGGTTATGTCTAGACTCTACCTCCAGGCACTCTTGGGGTGGGGTAAGGGAGAGATTCCTTGGGCAGGGTTGGGGGATTCTATTTTCAATTTCTCATATTTTTGAAAACAGCACCGGGATCTTTAAAACCAAAGTTCCTGGCATTCTATCAGAGCCCACCTTGCCAGCATGAGGTGGGACCCGCCCCTTCATTTTTGTTGGCTATGAGATGACAGTTATGGCAGGCATAGCCACCTTTGAGGCTGGTGGTTCCCTTGCCATTTCTCCCACCTGCTGTGCCACTGCTATTTTTGGGATGTTTGGGCCTATGAAGAACTATGGCAATATCCTGGAGCTGAGGTAATAGATCCCCACAACAACTGCCATCTTCCTTTTTGCTAGATGTGACTCCAGCCATTAAAGAGTATTTACCCTGCTCCCCATTGATTTAAATTTTGCTAGAGCTCTCTGCAGCCACATTTAGTCAAACACTGCTTTGAGGTCCAGGGTAGTCATTCTCATTGCACCTCTGGAATTCAGCATTTTTATTTATGTTTGGACCAAGACTGCAAATAAAGCCTCAGGATGAACGCTGCTGGAGAAACCCAAACTGAATATCAAAGACAAGCTGGAGTTTGGGCAATCTATGGCGAGTAACTCACTTCCGACTCCCAAACATCCGAACACCATCTGTGTGACGCAAGTATGGATTGTGATGATATACACTCCACCTACCTGGATGACTGCAGCTGCAGCAACACCCAAGAGACTTGACACCATCTAGGGCAAAGCAGCCCGCTTGATCAGCATGCCCTCTACTACTCCCTCATCCACCAATGCACAGTGGCAGTAGAAACATGGAAAATAGAAGCAGGAGTATGTCATTCCACCCTTTGAGCCTGTTCCACCATTCAATTTGATTATGGCTGATCATCAATTCAATATCCTGATCCTGTCTTTCCTTCATAACTCTTGATCTCTTTAGCTTCAAGAGCTATATCTAACTTCTTCTTGAAATCACATAATGTTGTGGTCTCAACTACTTACTGTGGTAATGAATTCCACAGATTCACCACTCTGAGTGAAGACATTTCTCCTCAACTCAGTCCTAAAAGATTTACCCCTTATCCTCAAACTATGACCCCTAATTCTGGACTTCCCCACCATCAGGAATATACTTTCTGAGTCTACCCTGTCTAATCATTTAAAATTTTATGTTTCTATGAGGTCCCCTCTCAGTCTGCTAACTTCCAATGTCTTTTAAAAAGTGTTTAGACAATTACATGGGTAAGATGGGTATAGAGGGATATAGGCCAAATGCAGGCAATTGGAACTAGGGGTTTAAAAAAAGGGACGGCATGGAAAGTTGGATTGAAGGGCATGTTTCCAAGCTGTAAACCTCTTTGACTCTATGATTACAATCGTAATTGACTTAGTCTCTCCTCATAGATCTTCCATCCCAGGAGTCAGCCTGGTAAACTATCGCTGCACTCCCTCTATGGCAAAGACTTCCTTCCTCAGATAAGGGCACTAAGTCAACACAAAGTACTCTTGATGTGGCCTCGTCAACACTCTATACAATTGCAGTAAAACATTGCTATTCCTGTATTCAAATCCCCTTGCTATGAAGGCCAACATACAATTTGCCTTCTTTATTGCCTGCTGTACCTGCGCACATTTGTGACTGATGCATGAGGGCATCAAAGTCTCACTGAGTTTCCATCTCTCAATTTATACTTATTTATAAAATCTACAATACCTGCCTATTATTACTACCAAAGTGGGAAACCTCACATTTATCCACCTTATACCACATCTGCTATGCATATCCGCACTCAGTCAGCCTATCCAAATCACATTGAAGCATGTCTGCATCCTCCTCACAGCTCATCCACCCATTCAATTTCGACCATACCTCCCAAAACCACTACTTGTACCTCCCAAAACCACTACCCGTACCTCCTAGAAGAACAAGTGAAGCAGATGGATGGGAACACCACCACCTGCAAGTTTACTTCCAAGACATGCAGCATCCTGAAGTGAAAATATATTGCTGTTGATTTGCTGTCCCTGGGTCAAAATCCTGGAACCCTTTTCCGAACAGAGCTGTGGTATCAAAGCCACATGGACTGCAGCAGTGCAAAAAGAGTTCACCATGACCTCCTTGAGGGCAATTAGAGATGGGCAATGAATGATGGCCTAGCCAGTGATTCTCATCACAATTGAATGACTTAGAAAAATAAAAATTGGTATAGCTTTGCTTTTGGAAATCACTATGATGATTAATAATATTGGTTCTTTGCCTCATTGTGACAGCGCATTAATTGTGTGTTCATTTAGATTCCACAGGAGAATACAGATGCCATCATCAGCAAGGCCATTGACTTATGGCACAAGTATGTTGGAACCCCTGTGCACTCTGTGTAATTAAAAATTGAATGAAATTCATGTAATGTTAATTGTCTTCTATTTAATAATTTATTAAAATAATTTTGCACAAAATTTGCATTGTATTTTAAGTGAACCAGACAACACTTTGACAAGAACAAAATACTGTAAATGTTTACACATCTGCAATAAAAGCAAAAATTGCTGGAAATACTGAGCAGGTCTTGCAGCATCTGTGGAGAGTGAAACAGTAAGGCTAAATATTTGTTCTGTGGAAGTGACATTGGGAGTGGGAGGCCATATTTTGGTGGGGAAAAATAGGAGTGCTTTGTGTGAGGGCAGTTATGCAATTCCCACCTTCATGAGCATTACCCAGGGGTCGGTTGGGAACAGGATCAGCTGCCCACTTGCAATGGCCTTGTGAAGCAGTCTGGATGGAGTGTGAAGCAGACCTGGTAGAATGTGCAGCACGTCAGGAAGTGTGTGAAGCCAACTGGGAGCAGTGTTCAGCAGGTTGGGATAATTGTAAAGTAGACCAAGAGGAGTGTGAATCACTGTAAAGCAAACTGGGAAGAGTGAGCAGAAGGTCAGGATCACTGTGAAGCAGACCAGGAAGAGTGCAAAACAGGTCAGGATCAGTGTGAAGCAGACCAGAAGCGGCGTGCAGCAATTCAGGATTAGTATGAAGTGGGCCGTGAGCAGATTGCAGCAGGTCAGGATCGCAATGAAGCAGACTGTAAGCAGCATGCAGCAGGTCAGGATCACATAAAGCAGACTGTGAGCAGTGTGCAACAAGTCAGGATCACTGTGAAGAAGACCAGGAGAAGTTGAAGCTGGGCTGGTTCATTGTGAGTCAGACCAGGAGGAGTATGAAGCAGACCAGCAGAAATATACAGAACGTTGTGGTTACTGTGATGCAGTTTGGATTAGTGTGCTGAAGGTCAGGATCACTCTGAATCAGTCAGGGGGAGATGTAAAGCAAACCAAGATCTGAACCCAATTGCAAGCAAGATGCAGCAGGTAAGGATCACTGTGAAGCAGACCGGGAGAAGTGTGAAGCAGGTCAGGATCACTGAAATAGACTGGAAGGAGTGAGCAAAAAATGGGCATTACTGTGAAGGAGACCAGGTGGAGTGTGCAATAGGTCAAGATCATTGTGAAGCAACAGGGAGGATCGTGAAGTAGGTCAAGATGACAGTGAAGTAGACCGGGAGGAGTATGAAGCAGGTCAGCATTCATGTGAAGCATATTGGGTGGGACGTGCAACAGGACAGGCAAAGCAGAAAAAAAAAGCAGACAAAGAGGAGTGTGAAACAGGTAAGCATCTCTCACACTGGATTCCAGCAGCAGCTTCTTTCTCTCTCTCGAGCCTATCAAAATCGCATTGAAGCATCTCTGCATTCTCCTCACAGCTTATCCACACACACAATTTCAACTACACCTCCCAAAACCACCTCTTGTACCTCTCAAAACCACTACCTGTACCTCCTAGAAGGACAAGTGAAGCAGATGGATGGGAACAGTTTACTTCCAAGACATGCAGCATCCTGAATTGAAAATATATTGCTGTTGATTTGCTGTCCTTGGGTCAAAATCCTGGAACCCTTTTCCAAACAAAGCTGTGGTATCAAAACCATATGGACTGCAGCAGTGCAAAAAGAGTTCACCATGACCTCCTTGAGGGCAATTAGAGATGGGCAATGAATGATGGCCTAGCCAGAGATTCTCATCACGATTCTCTATCTCTCTCCCCTGATCCCACACCTCTCTTTCCTGAGCCCCCAGCACCCCCCCTCTCATTCTCCTGAGCGACCAGGCACCCTCTCTCTCACACTCTACCCCCCGCCCCCCCAAAGCCACCTGCACCTTCTCTCTTTCTCTGCCCCCCAAGCCTCTCTCTCTCCCACAAGCACCCCTGCACCTTCTGTCTCTCTCTCCCCCAAGCCCCCCTGCACCTCTCTTTTCCCCAAGCCTCCCTGCACCTTCGCTCTCTCTCCTGAGCCCTGGGAACCCTCTCTGCCGAGCACCCCCCAATCTTTTCTCTCCTGAACCCCCAGCACCTCTCTTTCTTTCTTTCCCAAGCCCCCTGAAACCCTTCCTCTTTCTCTCTCTCAAAAGCCTCCTGCACCCTCTCTTTCTTGCTCTCTCCCCCACTTTCCCAGCTCCCACCCCCCCCCGCCCCCCAGAATTTTCTCTCACTCTCTCCCAGCACCTTCTCACTTTTTTTCCGAGCCCCCTTGCACCCCTCTCTCCTGAGCCCTGCAACACGTTCTTTCTATCTCTTGTGAGCCCCCTGCATCTTCTCCTGAGGGCACCACCACCACCACCCCCCCCCACCCCCACCTCAGCACCTTCTTCCTCTCTCTGTCCCGAGCCCCTCAGGACTTTCTTTCTCCCCAGATCCCAGAAGCATCTTCTCTCTTCCGAATACCCACGCATCTTCTTTCTCAATGAACCCTTGGGGCAGCCCCTAAGAGATTCACTTACGTATCTGGCTGGCATTGTGAATATTTTTAGCGGTTACATTGTGGCTGCAAGTTGGATAAGCCTGGTCTAGGTTAATCAAAATAAGCTGAGGGTTATAGCACATTTATGATCAGGTATTTACCCTGATCATGGTTCTCATTGTGAATACGCAGTTATGTCTGAGGAGAATGCGCGGTCATCTGTGGACCTCCAGGATGTCCGTCATACCGATTTCCTGGCTTGGCGATTGAGGGAGAGCATTTGAGGGAAAGTTATAATGTTGGAGAATATAGGCTGCAGACAACACTGCTTTCTTGTTAGCTGTTATTGAAATGAGGCGTAAAAAGGCCTGTCACCAATTGGCAGAGGACTGGGAACAGCATTGGCCTGAGCAGCAGAAGGGAATGGGCCCCAAGAAGTCATTGATACTCTCAATGTGTGGTAAAATCTACGGAGACATGTGGTACAAGGGTATATAGAAGGTGCAGCTCATGTATGGAGATGAGCGAGAGACAATGTTGCAGGTGCCTTCACTTGTTTAGGGATGTGGTAGCTCACATTCTCTGCGAAGAACTAATGCTGATGGCATTGAAAGTGACTGCTGGTAACTGAACATTTTTGCCAGCAGGTTCTTCCAGGGCTCAACTGGGACTGTAGAACCACAACTCCCTACAGTGCAGCAGGAGGCCATTCTGCATCGTACCCAAACCCACCTTATCCCCGCAACCCTGCGCTAATTCATTTAATCTGCACACCTTTGGACTGTGCTAGGAAACCAGAGCACTCGGAGGAAATTCACACTGACAGTCACTTGAGTCCAGAATTGAACCTCGGTCCCTGGTGCTTTGAGGCAACAATGTTAACCATCATGCCACCCTTTATGGAATAACACAGTCAAAGAACAATACAGCACGAGAACATGTTCTTCGGCCCACCAAGCCTGCACTGATGCCTGGTGTCTATTCTTCTTGTTCACCTCCCATTCATGTGTTTATCAAAATATACCCCAAATGGTGCCTGCTTCCACCACCTCTACTGGCAGTGCATTCCTGGCATCCACCCACCCTCAATGTGAAAAACTTTCCCTGCACATCTCCCCTAAACTTACTATCTCTCACCTTAAACCTGTATCCTCTTGCAGTCAACCCTTCCATCCTGGAGAAAAAACCTCTGACTATCCACTCTTTCAATGCCTCATAATTTTGTAGACTTCTACCAGGTCGCCTCTCAGCTTCCGTCTTTCCAGTGAAAACAGTCCAAGTTTATCCAACCTCTCCTCGAACCTAAAACTCTCTAGACCAGGTGACATCCTAGTAAACCTTCTTTGCACCTGCTCCAAAGCATCCATATCCTTCTGGTAGTATATTCCAAATGTGGCCTAACTGAAGTTTTATACAGCTGTAAAAGTTGCCAACTTTTATACTGTATGCCCCAGCTGATGTAGCAAGCATGCTGTATGTCTTTTTGACCACCTTGTCTACCTGAGTTGCCACTTTCAGGGATTCCTAGATCTGTATGCCCAGATCTCTCTGCATGTCGATGCTCCTAAGGTTTCTGCCATTTACTATATAATCCATACCAGAATTTGATCTTCCAAACTGCATCACCTCTCATTTATCTGGATTAAACTCCATCTGCCCTTTCTCTACCCAAGTCTGCAATCTATCCTTTGACAATCCTCATCACTATCTGCAACCCTGCCAAATTTTATGTAATCTGCAAACTAACTAATCAGACCACCTACATTTTGCTCCAGATGATTTATGTATATTACAAACAACAAAGGTCCCCGCACTGATCCTTGTGGAACACCATTAGTTACTGATCTTCATTCTGGAAAGCACCCTTCACCTACTACTCTGTTTTCTATGACCAAACCAGTTCTGTATCCACCTAGCCAGCGTGCCCTGGATCCCATGAGTCTTTATCTTTTCTACCAGCCTGCCATGAGGAGCCTTGTTAAATGCCTTACAAAAGTCCATGTAGACAACATCTACCGCCTTTCTATCATCAATCATTCTTGTCAGCTCCTCAGAAAACTCAAATCAAGGTGGTGACACATGGCATTCCCCACACAAAACCATGCTGCCTATCACTAACAAGTCCATTCATTTCCAAATGCGAATAAATCCTGTCTCTCAGAATTTTTTCCAACAGCTTCCCCACAACTGACATCAAGCTCGCTGCCCTGTAATTACCGAGATTATCTGTTTCCCTTCTTAAACAAAAGAACAACATTGGCTATTCTAGACTTTGCCTTTGGCCAAAGAGAATGCAAAGATATCTGTTAAGGCCCCAGTTAATTCCTTGCTTGGCTCCCATAGTATCCTGGGATAGATCCCATCGGCCCTAGGGACTTGTCTGCCTTAAGGCATTTTAAGACTAACAACACTTCCTCCTCCACTATATTGACCTGCTCAAGAATATTCATACACCCTTCCCTAACCTCAACATCCTTTCCCCAACCTCAATCAGTGACACATCCATAAAGGGGAATGACAGGTTTTTTTCAATAAAACTCACCGTTATGTACAGTTTCATATGGATAATGGAAGCCAGGCTATCAGGGCTGTTGGATTCACAGTGATCTCAGGCTTCTTGCAAGAGGAGGGCTCCATCAATGTATATATATGACCTTGAGAGCCCCCTAATAGCTGTTTGTGAGATTCACAAATCGGAAAAAGTTTCACTGTCTGATGTCTAGCCAATTTGTGGTTATAGAAAGCAGATAGAGTCATAGAGTTTACAGCATGGAAACAGGCCTTTCGGCCCAACTTGTCCATGCTGCCCTTTTTTTTAAAACCCCTAAACTAATCCCAATTGCCCGCATTTGGCCCATATTCCTCTATACCCATTGTACCCATGTAACTATCTAAATGCTTTTTAAAAGATAAAATTGTACCCACCTCTACTACTACCTCTAGCAGCTTGTTCCAGACACCACCCTCTCTGTGAAAAAATTGCCCCTCCGGACACTTTTGTATCTCTCCCCTCTCACCTTAAACCTACACCATCTAGTTTTAGACACCCTACCTTTGGGAAAAGATATTGACCATCTACCTTGACTATGCCCCTCATTATTTTGTAGACCTCAATAAAGTCACCCCTCAGCCTCCTACGCTCCAGAGAAAAAGGTCCCAGCCTATTCAGCCTCTCCTTATAACTCAATCCATCAAGTCATGGTAGCATCCTAGTAAAACTTTTCTGAACTCTTTCTAGTTTAATAATATCCTTTCTATAATATGGTGACCAGAATTGCACACAGTATTCTAAGTGTGACCAGTGTCTTGTACAGCTTCAACAGGATGTCCCAACTCCTGTATTCAATGTTCTGACCAATGAAACCAAGCATGCCGAATGCCTTCTTCACCACTCTGTCCACCTGTGACTCCGCTTTCAAGGAGCAATGAACATGTACCCCTAGACCTCTTTGTTCTGTAGCTCTCCCCAACGTCTTACCCATTAACTGAGTAAGTCCTGCCCTAGTTCAATCTAACAAAATGCATTACCTTGAATTTGTTCCCTAGGCATCCAAAATGTTTATGCTGGATACCCAGGAAACTCTCTCAATTCTTATATTTAAGCATTTGCAGCTACTACAGATCTTGACATTTACAGGGTTGGTTTCTTGGAGATAAGAGATGCCCATCAAAGACCTGACTGAAGACAGCCATTCATTGCCCACATAGCGCTGCTGAAATGCAACACAATGCAGCACATCCGCCACCAGATCCTTGATTGAGTAAATGATTGGCCTCTTGAAGATGCATTTCCAGTCTTTGGACCAGTCAGGTGAGCTTCTTCAATACTCAGTATAGGGCGGTTTTAAAGATTCTTTCATGGGATCTGAGCATTGCTGGATAGCCAGCATTTATTGCCCAGCCCTAATTGCCCTTGAACTGAGTGGTTTGCTGAGCCATTGCAGAGGCAGTTAATGGATCAACTGTGAATCTGGAATCACATGATCAGGTAAGGATGGCAGATTTTCTTCCGTAAAGGACATTAGTACTGTGTATAATGCTGGGAAACACTCTCCCTCTAGTTGCCTGCCCCTGCACTCTGAGATTCCCAACTACCTAACTTATGGCCTTAACTTAGTGAGTGGAATCGCCTGCCATTGGTGATGGTAGAGGCGAACTCGCTGGGGTCTTTTAAGAGACTTCTGGATGAGTACATGGGATTTAATGGCATTGAGAGTTATAGATAGGCCTGGTAGGTATGGATATAATCGGTGCAACTTGTGGGCCGAAGGGCCTGTTTGTGCTGTAGTGTTCTATGTTCTAACTCTACTTGATACTTTGATGGCTTGTTGATAAATTACACCCTTATCACCGCTTTTGATGCCATTGGGCCCATTAGATCTATTGATATTTCACACACGAATCAATCTCTGAATTACCTTCACCTCCACTTCCATAAGTCTTAGGGATGCAATCTTGAATGTCTTTACAAACAGCTAGTTTTACCATTCATCACAAGATCTAGCTAGTCCACTAAATCGTTATTGGGCAATGCCTGCAACAGACATAAATAGATGAACAGAGTGGACAAACAAGTGGCATATAGAATTTAATACAGAGAAGTATGAGGTGATGCATTTTGGCAGCAGGGATAGAGAAAGGCATTGTTGACTGAATGGTACAACTGTAAAGCATGTCAGACTGGGGGAACTGGGAGTTCATATAAGTAGCAGGACATATTGTAGACAATTAGCAAAGTATATGGAGCCTTGGACTTCATAATTAGAGGTATTGAATACAAAAGCAGGGATGCTATACTGAACTTACATCAAGCTTTGGTTTGGTCACAACTAGATTATAACTTCCAGATCTGGCCACCATACTTTTGGAAGGATGTGAGAATCCTTGTGAGGGTGCAAGAGATTTGACAGATGAATAAGGGATTTTAGCTACAAGGTTAAATTGGCAAAAATGCTGTTGTTCAACTTGGAGCAGTGAAGATTAAGGGGGGATTTATGAAATCTCCTGTGTTCAAGAATATGAAAGATTTAAATAAGATAGATAAAGAAAAGATGTTCCTAATTACTGACAGTACAAATTTTGAACAGGATATGCAGGATGGATGTGAGGCAGACTTTTACATAATGTGGTAATGAACTGTAATTCATCAGATGTAAAAGTAGTGAAAATGGAGATAATGAATGATTTCGAAACAAAATTGAATGGGTACTGGAGGGAAATAAACATTGTGTTATGGAATTAAAACCCAGGACTGATTGGATTGCTTGACAGTGAGCCGGAATGGACTTGATTGGTCAATTGGTCTCATTCCTTACTGTAACGAGAACACCCAGTTTCCTTCCTCCACCACTTAAACCACCTTTCCCTGCCTCCACCACTGTCACCTCCAGTACAATGTTTTCTTCATATAAAGATCAAGCTCATCCATTCAGCTGCTTCTGCTGTTTCCTTTCCCTAACGCACCAGGCCTAACTTAAATAGAATCGTAGAGTGCAAACTTTCTCCAAGGTTTCCCCTTGTCCTAACCTTAAATGTGCATCTTTTCCTGGTTTCTATCTCCATTCATGCCCTCTCTGAGCCTGTTTTGTCAATGAGACTCTTGATGTCTAGACTCTATCCCTACTACGTAAAAAAATCTTCTTGCCACCATTGTTTCTTTTACAAATTACCTTAAATCTGGTGTCCTCTCAATTCTTTCACCACTGGAAACAGTTTCTCGCTATCTACTGTGTCCAGATCCCTCATAATTTTGAATATCTCTATCAAATCTCCTCTCAACCTTCTCCTCCAACAATCACATAACAGTGACAACTTTTCCGACCTATCTATGGAACAGGAATTCCTCATCCTGCAATCAATGTCCTGAATTATTTCTGCTGTCTGTCTAATGCCTCCACATCTTTCCTAAAGTGTGCTGCCCAGAACTGGATACAATACTCCAGTCGACAGGTTTAACATAACTTGTTTTCTTTTGTACTCTATTCCCCTACTGAAAAAGTCAAGGATGCTGTACGCTTTATTAGCTGCCCCCTCAACCTGACCTTGACTTCAGTGTTGCACGTACAGACACCTCCACTCCTGCACTGCCTTTAGAATTACTCCCTTTATTTGTATGTCTATCTATGTTCATCCTACCAAAATGAATCACTTTACACTCCTGATTTGATTAGTAAATTTGTGGATGACAGAAAGGTTGGTGGAATTGCGAATGGCGATGAGGACCGTCAGAGGATACAGCAGTATATAGATTGGTTGGAGACTTGGGCGGAGAGATGACAGATAGAGTTTAATCCAGATAAATGTGAGGTAATACACTTTGGAAGATATAATTTAGATGGGAAATATGCAGTAAATGGTAGAACCGTTAAGAGTATTAATAGGCAGAGAGATAGAATCAAAGAAACCCTACCGTGCAGAAAGAGGCCATTGGCCCTATTGAGTTTGCACCGACCACATTCCCATCCAGGCCCAATCCCCACTAATCCGTCTAATCTACACATCTCAGGAAACCAAGGGGCAATTTTAGCATGGCTAATCACCCTAACCCGCACATCTTTGGACTGTGGGAGGAAACTGGAGCATCCAGAGGAAACGCATGCAGACTCAAGGAGAATGTGAAAACTCCACACAGACAGTGACCCAAGCCAGGAATCGAACCCAAGCCAGGAATTGAACACAGGCCCATGGAGCTGTGAAGCAGCAGTATTAACCACTGTGCTACTGTGCCACCCATGTCTGGGTGTACAGGTACAGAGGTCACTGAAAGTGGCAACACAGATGGAGCAGATAGTCATGAAGGCATACGGCATGCTTGCCTCCATCAGCCGGGACATTGAGTTTAAAAATTGGCGAGTGATGTTGCAGCTTTATAGAACCTTAGTTTGGCTGCACTTGGAATCTTGTGTTCAATACTGGTCGCCACACTACCAGAAGGATGTGGTGGCTTTAGAGAGGGTACAGAAAAGATTTACCAGGATGTTGCCTGGCATGGAGGGCATTAGCTATGGAAAAGGTTGGAAAAACATGGTTTGTTCTCAATGGAACGAAGGAGGTTGAGAGGTGACCTAATAGAAGTCGGGATAGTTTCCTTGAACAGTGTGTGTTGGAGCCGACGAGGGAGCGAGCTATCTTGGATCTGGTGTTATGTAATGAGGCAGGTAGAATTAGGGACCTTGTGGTGAAGGATCCTCTTGGGAAGAGTGATCATTGTATGGTGGAGTTTCTGATGCAGATGGAGGAGGAGAAGGTGGGTTCCCGGACATGTGTCCTTTGTTTGAACAGAGGGGAGTACGATAGGATGAGAGAGGAATTGGCGAATGTTGATTGGGGGAGCGCATTGGAAGGTAGGTCTGCTGAGGAACAGTGGAGGATCTTTAAGGAGATCTTTCTTGGTGCTCAGCAGAAATTTATCCTGATGGTTAAAAAGGATCGTAGGAGGAGAGATAATCAGCCGTGGATAACGAAGGAGGTAAAGGAAAGTGTTAAAAGCGGATGCGTTTAGAGTAGCTAAGAGTAGTGGGCGAGAAGAGGATTGGGAGAGGTTTAAATATCAACAAAGAATGACAAAGAAGTTGATAAAGAAGGGTAGGATAAACTATGAAGCTGGGCTAGCGCTTAAAATAAAAAAGGATAGTAAGAGTTTTTATAAATATATAAAAAGGAAGAGGCTGGCTAACGTGAACGTTGGACCCTTAGAGGATGAGAGGGGGATCTTAGTGGTAGGGGATGGGGAAATGGCTGAGGCCTTGAATAACTTTTTTGTTTCAGTCTTCACGGAGGAGGACGTGAATAATTTGCCGGGTGTTAGCGATGGAAAGATGGTAGGAGTGGAGGGCCTGAATGACATTATTGTTACTAGAGAGGCAGTGCTCGAAAGACTGGAGGGACTGATTGTGGACAAGTCCCCAGGACTGGATGGAATGCATCCAAGGGTTCTGAAAGAAATGGCGGAGGTGATAGTGGATGCCTTGGTGGTTATTTTCCAAAAGTCGCTGGATTCCGGGGAAGTGCCGGAAGATTGGAAAACGGCTAATGTTACGCCGTTGTTTAAGAAGGGTGGCAGGCAAAAGGCAGGGAATTATAGGCCGGTTAGTTTAACGTCTGTTGTAGGTAAAATGTTAGAATCCGTGATCAAGGAGAAAATAGCGAGGCATCTTGAGGAGAATTGTTTGATAGAACAGACGCAGCACGGTTTCGTTAAGGGGAAGTCGTGTCTGACGAACTTATTGGAGTTCTATGAAGATGTGTCTAGGGCGGTGGATAGAGGAGAGCCGGTGGATGTGGTCTTTCTTGATTTTCAGAAGGCGTTTGATAAGGTGCCGCACAATAGGTTATTACAGAAGGTAAGGGGGCATGGAGTTGGGGGTAGGGTGTTAGCGTGGATAGGGGATTGGCTGTCAAATAGGAGGCAGAGAGTGGGGGTCAATGGGTGCTATTCGGATTGGCGGTTGGTGACTAGTGGAGTGCCCCAGGGGTCAGTGCTGAGGCCTCAGCTATTTACCATTTATATAGATGATCTGGAGGAGGGAACCGAGTGTATGGTGTTGAAATTTGCTGATGACACCAAGATTGGTGGAACAGCAAATTGTGCGGAGGGTGTGGAAAGTCTGCAGAAGGATCTAGATAGGCTGGGCGAATGGGCCAGGAACTGGCAAATGGAATTTAATGTTGGCAAGTGTGAAGTTGTCCACTTTGGTAGGAATAATGGTAGGAAGGACTATTACTTACATGGCAAAAAACTGCAGCATGCGACGGTGCAGAGGGACCTCGGGGTCCTTGTGCATGAGTCGCAAAAACCCAGCCTGCAGGTGCAGCATGTGGTCAGGAAGGCTAATGGGATGCTGGCCTTCATAGCGAGGGGGATTGAATATAAAAGTAGGGAGGTCTTGCTGCAACTGTACAGGGCACTGGTGAGGCCGTAGCTGGAGTACTGTGTGCAGTTTTGGTCACCGCACTTACGCAAGGATATTTTGGCCTTGGAGGGAGTGCAGAGGAGGTTTACTAGGCTGATACCGGAGTTGAGGAGGTTGAACTATGAGGAGAGGCTGAATAAACTAGGCTTGTACTCGTTAGAGTTTAGGGGGCGATCTCATTGAGACATATAAGATGATGAATGGGATGGATAGGATAGAGGTGGAGAGGCTCTTCCCGCTCAGAAAGGACAGTAGGACTAGGGGGCACAGCCTCAAGATAAAGGGGGGGCGGTTTAGAACGGAGTTGAGGAAGAACTTCTTCACTCAAAGGGTGGTGAATCTCTGGAATTCTCTGCCCGTTGAAGTGGTGGAGGCTGCCTCGCTAAATATATTTAAGACGCGGGTTGATAGGTTTTTGATAGGCAAGGGGATTAAGGGTTATGGGGAGAGGGCGGGAATGTGGAACTGAGACACGACAGATCAGCCATGATCTTATTGAATGGCGGGGCAGGCTCGAAGGGCTAGATGGCCTACTCCTGCTCCTATTTCTTATGTCCTTATGTAACTCTACAAGATTATGAGAGGCATGGACAGAATGGATAGTCAGAAGATTTTTCCCAGAGTGGAAGAGTCAATTCCTAGGGGGCATATAGGTTCAAGGTGCGAGTGACAAGGTTTAAAGGAGATGTACAAGGCAAGTTCTTTTACACAGAGGGTGATGGGTGTTTGAAACTCAGCCAGGGGAGGTATAGGAAGCAAATACGATAGTGACAAATACATGAATGAGATGGGATTAGAGAGATATGGTCCCTGGAAGAGTAGGGCATTTTAGTTCAGTTGGGCAGCATGGTCAGTGATGGCTTGGAGAGCTGAAGGGCCTGTTCCTGTAATTTTCTCCCTTTTTTATTGTTTGCATTTAGTTTCATCTGCCGCTTGTACACCTATTCCATTAACCTGTCTATGTCCTTGTGAAGTTCGAGACTGACTTCCTTCATAATACTGTCAAGTTTTGAATCATTTTGCAGATTTTGAAATTGTGCCCTGTAACACAACGTCTAGGTTATTAACGTATATATATATCATATATGCCCAAACACTGACCCTGTGGTACTCCACTATAAATGTTCCTCCCGTCCAAAAAGCAACCATTAACCACCACTCTGTTTCCTACCATTCAGCCAACTTCATATCCATTTTGTTACTTTTTCTTTTACTCCATGCAGTCTAACTTGCTTACAAGCCCATGGCAGTTTATTAAATGGCTTTTGGAAGTCCATGTACGCAGTATCAACCCTCTCTGTTACCTCATCATAAAAACTCAAACAAGTTTGTTAAATGTGACACGTCCAGAGGGAAATTCATTTTGAAAATCCTGCCGAATAAACCAGCACAATTTACTCCAGTTTTTACGTAAATTCGACACTTAGAATTTTTTTGAGAGAATCCTACCCCTTGTTTGTCCCTGCACCTACTTGTGATTTGATCAATGGACTCTGTTGGTTGTTAGCTAAAAGATATGAATTCCAGATGGTGTTTCAGAAATTGATCTTCACTTGTAATTGATCTGTAATTCCAGATTTCTAGAGTCATTGTCCAACTGCCTAATTTGGGGGCGTTTAAGAGATCCGTGGATAGGTTTATGGATGGAAAGGGATTGGTTTAGGTTAGAGGGTCATTGCTTTTTAACTGGTCGGCGCAACATCGTGGGCCGAAGGGCCTGTTCTGCACTGTAACGTTCTATGTTCTAACTGTCCTGACATATTCAGCCTGAAGTCTCACAACACCAGCTTAAAGCCCAACAGGTTTATTTGTAGTGAACGCCATTTGGTGTTTGCTATAAATAAGCCTGTTGGAATTTAACCTGGTGTTGTGAGACTTTTTATTGTGTTTACCCCAGTCCAACGCTTGCATCTGCACATCATGTTCAGTCTGTACAGGCCTATAACAATTTTAATCTTTATGGCTTGTTTATCTGATTTGAAAATATTGAGCAAACTGAGCTCTGCACATTTTCAGAACAAAATAAAAACAGGAGGTCTATTGCCTTCCAGTGAGTACTGCAAATCTTGTGGTCATGCTGTGGTTTTTTTTGCAGGATTAGTAAGACTGCCTGGAACATGAACACCAATTCAAGCTTTTCAATTCTTTCTTTAGATCCCTGAGTTGCAATACTTTAAATAGCCATTTAGCTGGTCATAGGTAGTTGCTTGACTGCAATGGTGGTACTGTTGTGCTGTTTATGATTTTGTAGGCTCTGCCCACAGAACAGGCATTTGTGGCATATAAATGGACAGCAGATTTGGAAGAATTAAGTAGTGAAAAAATACTCTTTACAGTCTTCTTCAAGCTGTTAGAAGCTGTTGGGAGCTATTGTTGGATAATTCTTTTTTTCTAGCCCAAGGAAGAGAGTTCAGTTTGCACCATAATGACTCAGGAAGCATGACTGGAAAGGAACATAGTTTATTGCAGACTACACTATACACACTATACTCTGCCTGGGACAGTTCAGCAGGCCTAGTCCTCAGGTAAGATTCAGGTAATGAACTTAAGTTGGGCAGCCACTGACTGCTACCAGGGAAGCACATACTTAACAAGCTCCCCATGCACCTCATAAGTATATCACACCCACCCTACACTACAAATCTAAGGGTTCCCCCTCGCTCCCATGACAGTGGGACCTTCTCTGTCTCTTTGCCTGTGGCCTCATCTCCATTGCGTGCAGGGGCTTGTTGGTGGTTGTGTAACGGATGGACAACTGCCTCTAACTGATTGTCCAGTGCTTCTGTTTCCAAGTCCGATCCAGGATTTTCATAGTCCAGATGACTGGCTCTTGAGTTTTTAGAGGGCAGAATTTCCCGTCCCCAGGCTGGTGTGAAGGGAGCTTACAGTGGCGCATCTGTAGAAACAGTTGCACCTGCAGAAGATTCCCTGTGATGGAGGTGATCTATGTGCTTCTTTAAGATCTTCTCCCTGGCTTTTTTAACTTATAAGACACTGACTCTATTTTCTCGTGTATAACTCCAGAATCCACAGAGAGCCATCACCAAAGTTCCTCACGTGGAATGTATTTCCTGGTTTGAAGTGGACAGTGAAGAAAGTTAAATCCAATTGCAACAGATAGTTGATCAATTGGTCCAGTGGGCTGACGAATGGCAGATGGAGTTTAATTTGGATAAATGCGAGGTGATGCATTTCGGTACATTGAACCAGAGCAGGACTTACTCATTTAATGGTAGGGCATTGGAGAGAGTTACAGAACAAAGAGATTTAGGGTACATGTTCATAGCTCCTTGAAAGTGGAGTCACAGGTGATCAGAGTGTGAAGAAGGCATTTGGCATGCTTGGCTTCATTGGTCAGAACATTGAATACAGGAGTTGGAATGTCTTGTTGAAGTTGCACAAGACATTGCTAAGGCCACAGTTGGAATACTGTGTGCAATTCTGGTCATCCTATTAAAGAAACAATATTATTAAACTGGAAAGAGTGCAGAAAAGATTTATTAGGATGCTCCTGGGACTTGATGGATTGAGTTATAAGGAGAGGCTTGATAGACTGGGACTTTTTCCTCAGAAGCCTAGGAGGCTGAGGAGGTGATATTATAGGGGTCAGTGAGGGTAAGAGTAGGATGTTTGGGCAGATGAACACGTGGCTGAGGAACTGGTGTAGGGGGCAGGGTTTCCGATTCTTGGATCATTGGGACCTCTTCTGGGGCAGGTGAGACCTGTACAAGAGAGATGGGTTACACCTAAACTACAAGGGGACCAATATACTTGCAGGGAGGTTTGCAAGTGTTATTGGGGAGCGTTTAAACTAGATTTGCAGGGGGGTGGGAACCAGAGTGCCAGAGCAGATAGTGGAGCGGGAGTAAAAAGACAGGTTAGTTCAAGCAAAATCACAAATGGAAGGGTTGAGTGTGTTGGAAATAATCTTTTGAGGTGTGTCTATTTCAATGCCAGGGGTATTGTGGGGAAGGCAGATGAGCTGAAGGTGTGGATTGACA
Organism: Carcharhinus amblyrhynchos; assembly: GCF_965287045.1. Lineage (NCBI taxonomy): Eukaryota > Metazoa > Chordata > Chondrichthyes > Carcharhiniformes > Carcharhinidae > Carcharhinus > Carcharhinus amblyrhynchos. The sequence goes on from NC_137325.1 coordinate 41,599,318, forward strand.
CTTGGAAATATGACATTATAGCCCTTAGTGAAAGTTGGCTACAGGAGGGGCAGGACTGGCAGCTCAATGTTCCAGGGTTCCAATGTTTCAGGCATGATAGAGGCGGAGGGATAAAAGGTGGGGGGTGGCATTGTTGGTCAGGGAAAATGTTACAGTGGTACTCAGGCAGGATAGAGTAGGGAGCTTGTCTACAGAGGCCCTATGGTTGGAGCTGAGAAACAGGAAAGGTATGACCATGTTAATGGGGTTGTATTATAGACCACCCAATAGTCAGCGAGAATTGGAGGAGCAAATCAGCAGAGAGATAGCTGACAACTGCAAGAAACACAAAGTTGTGATGGTAGGGGATTTTAATTTTCTACATATAGATTGGGACTCGCATACTGTCAAAGGTTTAGATGGTTTGTTAATTGTGTTCAGGAGAATTTTCTACATCAGTATATAGAGGTGCCAACTAGAGAGGATGCAATATTGGATCTCCTATTGGGAAATGAGTTAGGGCAGGTGATGGATGTGAGTGAGGGGGAACACTTTGGATCCAGTGATCATAATGCCATTAGTTTCAACCTGATCATGGATAAGAATTGATCTGGTCCTCGGGTTGAAGTTCAGAACTGGAAAAAGGCCAAATTTGATGAAATGAGAAGGGATCTGTGAAGTGTGGATTGGCACAGGCTGTTCTCTGGTAAGGATGTAAATGGAAAGTGGGAGGCCTGCAAAGGAGAAATTTTGAGAGTGCAGAGTTTGTATGTTCCTGTCAGGATTAAAGGCAAAGTAAATAGGGTTAAGGAACCTTGGTTCTCGAGGGAGATTGGAACACTGATTAAGAGGAAGAGAGAGTTGTATGAAATGTACAGGCAGCAAGGAACAGATCAGATGCCCGAGGAGTATAAAAAATGCAAGACACTACTTAAGAGGGAAATCAGGGGAGCTAAAAGAAGACATGAGGTTGCTTTGGCAGGCAGAATGAAGGAAAATCCAAAGAGCTTCTATAGGTAAGTTAGGAGCACAAGGATAGTGAGGGATAAAATTTGTCCTCTTGAAGACCAGAGTGGTAGACTATGTATGGAACCAAAAGAGATGGGGGAGATACTAAATGGGTTTTTTGCATCCGTATTTACTGAGGAAACGGGCATTGAGTCTACGGAAATAGGGCAAACAGGTAGGGAGGTCATGGAACCTTTACAGATTAAAGGGGAGGAGGTGCTGGCTGTCTTGAGGCAAATCAGAGTGGATAAATCCCCAGGACCGGACAGGGTATTCCCACAGACCTTGAGGGAGGCTAGTGTTGAACTTGCAGGGGCTCTGGCAGATATATTTAAAATGTCAGTATTCACGGTGGAGGTGCCGGATGATTGGAGGGTGGCTCATGTTGTTCCATTGCTTAAAAAAGGTTCCAAAAGAAATCTGGGAAATTAAAGGCCAGTAAGTCGGTGGTTGGCAAGGTATTGGAAGGTGTGATTTGGGGTAGGATCTACAAATATTTGGATAGACAGGACTTATTAGGGAGAGTCAACATGGCTTTGTGCGTGGTAGCTCATGTTTGACCAATCTATTAGAGTTTTTTGAGGAGGTCACCAGGAAAGTGGATGAAGGGAAGGCGGTGGATGTTGTCTACCTGGATTTCAGCAAGGCCTTTGACAAGGTCCCTCATGGGAGGTTAGTTAGGAAGGTTCAGTCACTAAGTATAGATGGGGAGGTTGTAAATTGGATTAGACACTGGCTCAATGGAAGAAGCCAGAGAGTGGTTGTAGAGGATTGCTTCTCTGAGTGGAGGTCTGTGACTAGTGGAGTGCCGCAGGGATCGGTGTTGGGTCCATTGTTGTTTGTCATCTATATCAATGATCTGGATGATAATGTGGTAAATTGGATCAGCAAATTTGCTGATGATACAAAGATTGGAGGTGTAGTGGACAGTGAGGAAGGTTTTCAAAGTTGCAGAGGGATTTGGACCAACTAGAAAAATGGGCTGAAAAATGCTAGATGGAATTTAGCACAGACAAGTGTGAGGTATTGCACTTTGGTAGGACAAACCAAAGTAGAATGTACAGGGTAAATGGTAGGACGCTGAAGAGTGCAGTTGAACAGAGGGATCTGGGAGTACAGGTACAGAATTCCCTAAAAGTGACTTCACAAGTGGATAGGGTCATAAAGAGTGCTTTTGGTACATCGGCCTTTATAAATCGGAGTATCGAGTATAAAAGTTGGAGTGATATGGTAAGGTTACGTAAGGCATTGGTGAGGCCGAATTTAGAGTATTGTGTACAGTTTTGGTCACTTAGTTACAGGAAGGATGTAAATAAGGTTGAAAGAGCACAGAGAAGGTTCACAAGGATGTTGCCGGGACTTGAGAAGCTGAGTTACAGAGAGAGATTGAGTAGGTTAGGACTTTATTCCCTGGAATGTAGAAGAATGAGGAGAGATTTGATGGAGGTGTATAAGATTTTGATGGGTATAGATAGAGTGAATGCAAGCAGGGTTTTTCTGCTGAGGCTAGGGGAGAAAAAAACCAGAGGGCATAGGTTAAGGGTGAAAGGAGAAAAGTTTAAAGGGAATATTGGGGGGTGCTTTTTCACATAGAGAGTGGTGGGAGTGTGGAATGAGCTGCTGGATAAAGTGGTAAATGCGGGGTCACTTTTAACATTTAAGAAAAACTTGGACGGATTCATGGATGAGAGGGGTATGGAGGGATATGGTCCAAGTGCAGGTCAGTGGAACTAGGCAAAAAATAGTTTGGCACAGACAAGAAAGGCTAAAAGGCCTGTTTCTGAGCTGTAATTTTCTATGGTTCTATTGGTCTATAAAATAATGAGGGGCACAGATCAGCTGGATAGTCAATATCTTTTATAAAACTAAAGGACATAGGTTTAAGTTGAAAGGGGGGAGATACAAAAGTGTCCAGAGGGGAAATTTTTTCACAGAGAGGGTGGTGAGTGTCTGGAACAAGCTGCCAGAGATAGTTGCAGAGGTGGGTACAATTTTGTCTTTTAAAAAGCATTTAGGTAGTTACATGGGTACAATGGGTATAGAGGGATATGGGCCAAATGCAGGCAATTGGGCTTAGGAGTTTAAAACAAAGGGTGGCATGGATAAATTGGGCCAAAGGGCCTGTATCCATGCTGTAAACCTCTATGACTCTATGAAGTCTCTATCTGGTCTTTGACCATCCTGGACCCTTTTTTTAAACTTGTTTTAACTTGTTATTGCTAGCCAAATCTGGAAACATCAAGCTAAGCCTAGTCCAAAGGCATCAGCCTATCAATAGCTCCACCAGAGCTATTCCCTTTGTAATATGCAGAATAGTCCTATACTTAAAAAGAAAATGTGTGAGCTTATTTCTAGAGAACCTGTGGTTTGTTACTTCATACTGCTTTTGAATATCTGAACCACCTGCTCAGTCAGGCCATTTGAGGACAGGTGCTCAGGTCCCTGCTGGTAAACGAGGTCCTGTTGTCTGTCACAAGAATCTCAGGGATACCACCAGGCCATCTAGTGCACGTCGATCCATTTTAAATGGGTGCCAATGAGAATTAGAAACATGTAGCCCATAAATGGCCCTGCGAAGTCTGCATGGACTTGAAACCAGGATCTCCCCAGCCATTCCCAAAAGGCTTTCTGGTTTTCCTGGCAGGTTTTGCACTGCATATCCAGGTTTTCAATACACTATAATGCCAGGTCACCAGATATAGCTCCTTGCGAGCATTTTAAATCTAGAAATTCCTGGGTGGCCGTTGTGCAACTCTTGAAGTATTGGTCACTGACCTGGACATGGGCAATCACCCAGGCTCCCCACAAGATGAAGCCATTTTCCATACTGAACCCCTGATATTTTGAGAGATAAGGGCTGCGATTCTCCCATCTATGCCTGCCACTTCTCTGGAGGATCCGGCTGGGAGATACGCATCTGTGGCCTTGAACAGGGATTTGCGCACGTATGGGGAACGCATCTCCCAGAGCTGGCAAGTAGTCACTGGCCAGACCATGCTAAAAACTGGCAGGAAGGCAGGTAAATAATTTGAACCTGTCTTTAATCTGTTTTAAATATGTAGATTTGTTAATTATTGGGACCTTTCAGGTCCCAATTGAATCACCCCGCCAGGAGTACTTCATTCCAGCAGGGTTCAGACTAGCTCCACACGTTCGAGGAGCTGGGAGGAGACCCTGCCACAATGAAGGGAGGGCAATCAGGCCCTCCAGGGGGTCAGGCGGTGGGGGTGGTGTCCCCTGAGCATGAGCATCTGGCAGTGCCAGCCAGTGCCCTCTGGTGCTGTCCAAGGGACACAGTGCCCACATCCAGGGAGCACCTTGGCACTGCCCATAGGGCAGTGTGAAGGGGACAGGGCCTATTGTGGGCGGAGTCGAGGTGCGATTGATGCGGGTGTGGAGTCCTCCTGCCACTCTGCATTGGGATCGGTCTGGGCCGGAGAGAAGCCAGCAACTGGGGCTGGCGGGGGGAGTAGTCTGCTGGGGGTGGGGGGTGGTGTCTGTCTGGGGGCTGGGTGTCTGTCAGGGTGAGGGGGATGAGAGGAGAATCACCACTGCTGGGGGTGGGGCCAGGGCATGGGGGTGCTCTGGGCCAGGAGGGTGGAGGGTGTTGGTTAGGACTGGCCCAGGAATTGCTGTGGGGATTACAATCAGGCTGTGGAGGGGTGGCCTGGAGGTCCCAGGCTGGTCAATGATCGAGCTGGCCAGCAAACAGGGGTTTGGCAGTTTGGGGCCACTGCGCATGCGCAGAATTTCAGAACTGTCAAACTCCATTGTGAATAGCACCCCCCTCCGGTTTTTATGAGCTTTCTGCATTGCACAGAGTGTGGAGATTCGGGTGGGAAGCTGAACTGTCAGAACTGTCATGATCTACAACAGTTTTCCCACCAATTCACCACTTCTGGGAGAATCGCCCCCAGGGTTTCAAATCGTCTGTAGGGCATCCTTGTGGTCTACCATTTAGGACGAAGAGATGTAGTTTTGCCAACATAAGGCCCTTTTGTAAATGCCTGGATTTGCTTGGTGGATACTGGCAGAGAAGCCATAAGGTTTTGAGTCATGACGACTTCATCCATCTTTGAAGGGGAAGGTAGACTCGTGGGTAGCGGCAGGCAGCTCAAGGCATATATGGCTATATGATTCCCTGGACGAAAATCTAAGGTATATTCATAGGCATCTAATATCAGTGCCCAGTGTTGAATCTAGGATGATGTCATGGGAGGAATCACCTTGTCTTCCTTGAAGAGGGCCAACAGAGGTTTGTGATCAGTTACTATGGTAAAATGCCGCCCGTAGATGTACTGGTGGAACGTTTTCACTGCGAACACCATGGCTAAATCTTTTTCAGTCTAGATGTACTTCCTCACTGGATCCGCCAGGGTTCGTGATGCATACGTGATTGGACGTTCTGTCCTATTGCCCCAACGATGTAACAATACCATTCCTATACCACAGGGGAGGTGTTTGCTCCTCGGGGTCATAGTGGGCTTGTACATTTGTTGACAGCAATTGTTGTTTGATGCTTGCAGATGCTTCCTCTTGTGGCATTTGCCACAATCAATTCTGATTTTTTTAAACAGTAAATGGAAGGGTGCCAGCAGGTTCGCAAAGTTCAGTATGAATTTTCCGTAATAACTTATGAGACCTAGGAAAGACTTCAACTCCATTGTGTTCCTTGGTGTCGCAGCCTCTTTTATGGCTTTCACCTTCTCTTTGAAAGAGTGTGCTCCATCCTTATCAACTGTACTAAGGTACCTTACCACGTTAACCCAGAACACATTTTTTTCCCTTCTTAATCGAATACCAACACCAAAAAAAAACATAAGACCACCTTCAAACTCTCCAAACATTCCTTTGCAGTGGCTGCTGAGATTAAAATGTCATTCACGTAGACTGTCACTCTGGACACCCCTTGAATGATGTTCTCCATCAAACTTTGAAAAATGGCACAAACCTAAAATACTCGTAAAAGCAAATGAGTACTGATACAATCCTTTGTGAATATTTTATGGTGACATTCTTACTGAATGATATGTCAAGCTCCAGTTGGAGGTAGGCGTGGTTCATGTCTAATTTGGAAAAGACATACCCCCCCACCCTGCCCCAGCCAGCTTTGCAATCAAGCTTTCTATGTGTAGCATATGGTCTAACCAGGAGCCTTTGTTGATCATCAATTTAAAATCCCCACAGAGATGAGTAAACTGTCAAGATTTAAAACTGGACTACTGGCGCAGCCCATTCAGCAAATTGTACTGGCTGTACAAGTTCCAATGCCAAGTTCCTCTAGATATTCAAATTTGGCCTCTATTTTGGCATATCTGGCATAAAGGACCGGTCATGCCTTAAAAAATTTAAGTTGGGTCTCTGGGTCCACTTAGATCTTGGCCCTAACACCTCTAATCTTCCTGAGGCCTTCTTGGAACACTTCAGGATCACTTCACTGTCAATGATTTTGTATAAATTGCCAGTACTCATTTTAAAAATCTGTTGCCAATCCTGGTGGATTTTCTGTAGTCAGCCCCCTTCCAAAAGACTGGGCCCTGGTATTTGTACCATTATTATGGAGAGTTGGATTGTCTGTTGCCCATACAGAACTTGGGTTTCAGGGATCCCAACAATATGTAAGGACTCCCCGGCCTATGTGGCCAATTTAGCCTTGGTGTTCTATAGGCTTAAAAGCAAGATGCCCAATTGGAGTTGCTTAAAGATTTGCTCCCAATAACCCTGTATCTACTCCATGTCTAGGGGGTGGCCATTTACCTGGAGTCTAATCTCGACTAGAAGCCATTTTGGATGTAGCAATGCAATTTAGCTGCATAAATTCCTCATTCTCGGGCTGATTTATTTGTACAGCCCTGTCCTGAAGTGGCTTCACCATTCAACCTGGGCATTAGTGTTTTGCCTGTTTAGGTAGTCTTGTCTGGAGAGGACCCTATGACTATAAGTGCAGCACAGATGTGATCGCTGTTTACAATATTGTGGAGATGTCCAAACTAGTCCTGGAATCTCTCAGCGTCTGATTCCAATCACCATTTCTTGGCAGCAAATCCCCCTAACCTACACATCTGGAACATTAAGGAGCAATTCAGCATGATCAATCCACCTAACCTGCACATCTTTGGACTGTGGGAGGAAACCAGAGCACACGGAGGAAACCCACGCAGACATGGGAAGAATGTGCAAACTCCACACAGACAGTGACCCAAGGTTGGAAATGAACCCAAGTTTCTGACACTGTGAAGCAGCACTGCTAACCACCATACCAGGTCCATTGAAAGGCAGGACTGTCCAAAACTTTTCTTGTTCCTCATTGTCAGTGTAATGATGCAGGATGCCTGACTAGAAAGGAACATACAAAATACAAAGTAAAGCCACTACTGTGATATACACACTAATCGCTGCCATTCTTTTTGACAAATCAAATAAACACTAGTCCCTGCCTGGGATTACAGTTCAGCAGGCTCAGTCCGAGCCTGCCTTATAAAAGGCTCAGATAATTATTCCAGCTGCCTGTTACAGAGGAATTCGTACTTGATGATCTTCCTGTGGGGTTCAATCACTGATTCACCATGGACTGTGTGGGGGTTATCACATTTGCCTAATTTCCTATCTGTGGAGTTTTGTTTAAAGGTAGGTGTCCCTTCTCTCTTGCAGTTGGTTATTCAATATCTGTTCCTGCACATACTGTGCAACAGAAAGGTTTAAACAACTTGAACTCCAACAAACGTGAGCACTGTTATCAAGACTTGGTGCCTGCTAGTTGGAATGAGGTAAAACGTCCCAGACTGAAGGTAGTCTCCTGTAGTGCTGCAAAACCACTTACTTTTTTCACTTCCATACAATTTTTTCTGCTGAATGTGAAACATTTCATGGAATCATAGAATCCCTACAGAGGAGAAGGAGGCCACTCAGCCCATCAAGACTACACCAACCATAATCCCACCCAGGCTCTATTTCCAAACCTCACATATTTATCCTACTAATCCCCCTGACACTAGGGTCAATTCTAGCACAGCCCATCCATCTAACCCACACATCTTTGGACTGTGGAAGGAAACTGGAGTACCTGGAGGAAACCCACGCAAACATGATGAGAATGTGCAAACTCCACACAGTCAGTGACCTGGGACCAAAATTGAAACAGATCCTTGCACAGTTGCTTACCACTATGCAGCCCCTAAGGCTTGAGGCTGATATACTCCTCAGTCAAACCTTCATAAATCACATTGCCACCATGTTATATTCTTCTAATCCATGTAAATGTGCCAGTCATATGGCAAAGCTTGGTAGAATGATAATGTGGGTTCTTTGTTAAATGATAAGATGATGTGCATACAATGGTTGGCAGAGTAGGCACTTCAACCTTGTCAAACAGTGGTTGTATTCTGAGTACTGAGTCATGGGACTATTACATTAATGTAATAGTCCCATGATTCAGTACCCTTGGTGTTACTGATTGACAGCATTTGAAGATTTGTTTCCTTAAAGGTACAGCTGTATCATATCACAACAGCTCTGTTGCCAAGTCCAGTGATATGACACTAAATGCCTTGTAACGAAGGACACCATGCCCCCCCCCCCCACAATGGAAGCCCACTAGCAACATTGTACATGTTTGCTTGTCCTGATCTTGCATGGTGACTGCCTGCGATTGGATGAATATTACAGGCAATAATATGAGGCCCTATAATAGACATTAATCACCTGTTAGCCTCAATTAGAGGCCTCAGAGGCTATCCGGGAGGCTGTCCAAGAGGCTTCATACCACAGACTTAAACGGGTTGGCAGCAGGGGTTCTTACTGCCACTCTCCTGCCCAATTAAATGCCCTGCCATCTAACTTGCCACTGGAGAGGGAACTACGTTCCTCTCACTATTTTTGCCCTCTTTTGTGGTAGAGGTCGCAGGGAAGGACATGCAGTTGAATTGGAAAATTACTACCATAGTTCTTGCAAATCTGCAGACACAGTGTACAGGTGGTAGAGAGGGTGAATATTGAATCCAGTGAAACAGCTCATTCTGTCTTAAATGATGATGACTTTCTTGAGTTTTCTTGTGATTGCAACCATCCAGCCAGGTGGTGGACTTTTCATCATATTATTCGAGTCTGATGGATAATGGAGATGTCAGGTGGCGAGCCACTTCAACGGAATACACAGCCTGTTCCCTGAGATGGGCAGAATTCTATGTGTCGAGTTCACGTGAAAACTGGAGTAAATCATGTTGGTTTTTACAGTGGGAGTTTGGAGAAAAATCTCCCATATTCTGTGCATTGCAGAAGCCACCAGTATGAATATCATTAAAAACTAGGGGACGGGGCCTATCCCCATTGGAGAGGCTGAAATCAGCGCGCTGTCTGGGCTACTGTGTGCCTAGATTGGCACATTGTGCAGTGACATTGCACTGCCGGCCTTCCAATTGCTGGGTCAGCTGGATCGCTGGCCAGACACAACTCCTACAACACCGGCTCTCCACCCCACTCTACAGCCAGAGCGGTGGCCCCTTGACTATTCCTGGGCTCCATGCCCAATGGGCAGTGCCAATATACCCCCTGATGTGCACTCCTCACCGTTCATCCTTCTGGGGAGGCCCCGATTGCCACCCCCCGCACCCCTTCACTCCAATGGGGTCAGGCTGTTAGTTCCCCAAAAGTAGGGAGCTACTGTAATCCTTGCTGGAGTGAACCGCTCTGGCAGTGGGGGGAGATGCTAGCAGGCACAGTGACTTCAGTCCTGGGTCTGCTGATCATATTGAAATCATATTCAAATAACCATTTAAATGGGATTTGCGCCTCCCTGCCAATTTCCAGCATGGATCTGCGTCACCAGAAATCCAGTACTCGGAGACGCTAGCGGGGTGCGAATGCACGCGCGAACCCCCGAATCAGCCAACACGAGAATCATGGCCATGAACTCTAAAATTTTGATGGAAGGATACTCAGTAATGAGATCTCATTGAAGGGTTGGTTCTCTTTTGTTTAGTTATTGTACACTAGAAAGATTTAAAATCAATTAGGAAAAGATGTTGGTTAGAGTGTCCAAACTTATTCAAAAGTTCATAAGGGATCTGTTCTGGGATCCTTACTCTTTGTGATTTTTATAAATGACCTGGATAAGGAAGTGGAGGGATGGATTGGTAAGTTTGCCTCTGACACAGGTTGGAGGTGTTGTGGATAATTTGGAGGGATGTCAGAAGTTGCAATGAGACATAGATAGGATGCAAGACTGGAACGAGAAGTGGCAGATGGATTTCAACCAGACAAGTGTGTGGTGGTTCATTTTGGCAGGTCAAATGGGATGACAGAATATAATATTAAGGGTAAGTCTCTTAACAATGTGAAAGATCAGAAGGATCTTGGGGCCCGGGTTCGTAGGACTCTCAAATTGGCTTCACAGGTAAAGGATGTGGTTAAGAAGGCGTATGGTGTACTGACCTTCTTCGATTGAGGAATAGAGCTTAGGAGTCGGGAGATAATACTGCAGCTGTGTAAGACCCTGGTTAGACCCCACTTGGAGTACTGTGCTCAGTTCTGGTCACCTCATTACAGAAAGGATGTGGAAGCCATAGAAAGGGTGCAGAGGAGATTTACAAGGATGTTGCCTGGATTAGGTGGCATGCCTTATGAGGATAGGTTGAGACAGCTCGGTCTTCTCCTTAGAGAGACGAAGAATGAGAGGTGACCTGATTGAGATGTATAAGATGTTGAGAAGTATTGATCGAGTGGATTTTAGAGGCTTTTTTCCAGGGCTGAAATGGCTGCCACAAGAGGACACAGGTTTAGGGTGCTGGGGAATAGGTACAGAGGAGATATCAGGGATAAGTTTTTCACTCAGAGGGTGATGGGTGAGTGGAATCAGCTGCCGGTGGTGGTGGTGGAGGTGGATTCGATAAGAGACTTTTGGATGAGTACATGGGACATAGTAAGATGGAGGGTTATAAGTAAGCCTAGTAGATATGGATATGTTCGGCACAACTTGTGGGCCGAAGGGCCTGTTTGCGCTGTAGTTTTTCTATGTTCTATATTCTATGTTCTAAGTTCATAAAACACCAGAACTGAATCAAATGCATCTTAGTGAAGGGAGGTTAGAAAGAGTCACTGGCCATAATAAGCCTGGAACCTGCTGTTCAATTTAACTTCAGTGGTGAGAAAACCTATAGGAATGATAATTTAGGACTAAATTAATAGTCACTTGGCCAAAAGTGGATTAATTAAGGAAAATCTGTGTTAATTTGTTAAGGGAAAATCATGTCAACTGACTTGCTGGAGAAGAAGTAACAGAGAAAGTTGATTTTAAAAAAAAATCATTCATGGGACATGGACTTTACTGACTGGCCAGCATTTATAGGGACAATGAGAGCAAAGCCGGTGATGTAGTGTACATGGACTTCCAAAAGGCATTTGACACAGCATAACACAACAGACTTGTGAACACAGTTATAGCTTATGGAATAAAAGGGACAGTAGCAACATGGATACAAAATTGAATGAGTCATAGGAGACAGATAGTAGTGGTTATTACATGTTTCTTTGGGCTGGATGAGGTGTGTCATGGAGTTCCCCAGGGACTTTTGTTGGGACCCCTGTTTTTCATGATATATGTTAATGGCCTTAGTATACAGGGCACAATTTCAAAATTTTCAGACCATTTGAAACCTGAAAGCATTTGATCTGTGAGGTGTAAAACAAGGACATGGACAAATTGGTGCGATGGGAGGACAAATTGCAGATGAAGTTCAGTGTGGAGAAATGAAATGATTCATTTTGGCAAGAAGAGCATGAAGAGACATTACAAAACAAAGGGTACAACTCTGAAGGGGTGCAGGGGCAGGGAGACCTGGTTGAATGTATGCATTAGCCATTGAAAGTGTGAGAACACGTTGAGATAGTGGTTCATAATACAGACACTATCCTAACCTTTACTAATAGGGGCAGAGAGTACAGAACAAGGAGGTTATGTAATTTTGACTGAGCTGGAATACAGGCCACGATTCTCCTAAAAGTGCTGAATTGGTGGGAGACCTATTCTAAATCTGAACTGTTTTCTCAGTTCAGCTTCTCATCTGAATCTCCGGACTCTGTGCACTACAAAGGGCCCAATCATGAATATCATTAAATGCTTGATGGGGGGGAGCCTATTCGCACCAAAGAGCCTGAAATCAGCGGGATGAGCGGGAACCCGTGCATGTGCACATCGCTGGCAGATTGCGGAAAAGATCTCCCAGCTCCAGATCATTGCCATCCAAACTCCACAGACATCGATGGCCTCATCATTGGCCCCCCCACAAACCCCCTCCCCCCCATGCACATCACTGGCCTCATCGCTGGCCCCCCCCAACCTTCTCACACACATTGCTGGCCCTCACAACCCCCTCACACACATTGCTGGCCTCATCGCTGGTCCCCACAACCCCACCACACACATCGCTGTCCCCCACAACCCTGCCAGAGAGACGTCGCTGGCCTCATTCCTGGCCCCCACTTTCATCTCGCCCCACACCCAGACGTGGCTGCCTGCTCATCTCGTGCCCCCATGGATCCGGATAATGCAGATGCACAATCCCTCCATCCCTTGAACATCTGTTCTCACTGCTCCCTTGCAGAGAACTAGTGTTGTGCTAACATGCACAACCCCAGTTTGTGATCATTCCCTTTCTTGAATGGGAGCCTGGAGTATTGCACCCCCCTACCTACTCCACCTCCAACCCAGCAGCTAATCAATTAGGAGCCCTGAATATTGCACCCCCCGGACATAGCAGCCTACTGAATGGCAGTCAATCAGCACCCCAAGGAATGAATGATATTCAACTGAATGCAGCCTTTAAAATCTCTCACAAGTATTTGTTGCCAATGGGCCCTTGACTGGACACAGTCACTGCACCTGCACTCCTCTAATAACATTCAGAAGTTTCACAACACCAGGTTAAAGTCCAACAGGTTTACTTGGTAGCACAAACCACAATAAGCCCTAATAAGCCAGAGCTGTATACAAGCTGCAGGAATGGCCACATGGCCGGTCACGCCACAAACATGGCTGCGCAGAAACTGGCTCCCAGATTTCAGAGGCAGACCAGGAGCACCTGCTAGATGCCGTGCCTGAGAGGAGTGATCGTCTATTCCCTTGCCAGGGCCCTAACTGAAGAAATACATCCACCACATTGTGGCAGGAGGTGGCAGAAGTGGTGAGTGCCAGGAGCCTGACACCGTGCTTTGGCAGGCAGTCCCTCAGAAAAATGTACAAACTTCTGCGAGCAGCAAGGGTAAGTGAGCAACCCTCTTGAAACTCTGCATATGCTTGGCAAGGATCTCCAATACTGCTTAGACACCTGAAGTGACCCTTCCTCCAGGAACAGAATCTAACCCCTTCCCCTCACCTCTCAACGAGCACCCTTCAGTGGTGACCGCTTTTCCCGAAACTGTCAGCACAACACTTGAGACACAGGCATACATTGCGCACCATACAGTGCAGTATGTTAATGCTTGCTATCCACCTTATGTTCCCACAGGAAAAGAAAATCCGCAACACACAGGAGACGACACAGACAGGTGGTGGTGTGCCTGGCCTGTGGCAGTTGAATAGCATGGAGGAGCATGCCATAGAACTGGCAGAGGGTGATGAGCCATACCGAATGGTCACCGATAGCCAGGTTGGAATACAGCATGCAAGTGAGCTGAAGCACACTCTCAACCTTCGTCGTTCTATAAATAAGTGCGATGTTGCATGGAATGTTTTACCTTCCTCCCTCTAATCATAGAAACCCTACAATCCAGAAAGAGGCCATTTGGCTCATTGAGTCTGCACTGACCACAATCCCACCCAGGCCCTAACCCCTTATCCCTACATATTTACCTGCTAATCCGTCTAACCTAGGCATCTCAGGACAATAAGGGGCAATTTTAGCATGCCAATTAACCTAACCTGCACATCTTTGGACTGTGGGAGGAAACCGGAGCACCCGGAGGAAACCCATGCAGACACGAGGAGAATGTGCAAATTCCACACAGACAGTGACCCAAGCTGCCTGTCCCTGGACTGTGAAGCAGCCGTGCTAACCACTATGCTACCATGCCACCCCCACTGTGCTACCGTGCCACAATGTTGATTGTGGAATAAATATTGACATTTGGCTAACTCTTCCACTCTTCTACAAAATAGTGCCATTGGATTTTTCATGTCTACCTGAGAAAAAGCAAACAATGTCTTGGTTTAATATCTCACCCACAGGACAGTGTAGCGTACCCTCAGTACTGCACCTGGAATGCCATTTTGGTGTTCATGAATCTGGAGTACAGGTAAAGCTAATAAGACTGACTCACTAACATCATCTTAATTTGTAGATTCAGGTGCCATAATTAATGATTTCGAAAGAAAATAGTTCTGACTGCCGCAATATTTTCAGTAAATTTGATACTGATTCCCTCCACATTGGTCATTTTAAACTGACTTGGAATGTTCTTAAATTTGTAAAAATGAAAGCTGATCTCCTTATCAAATCCTAAAAGTTAAAAATAAACATTCTCATTTCTGTCACTATCATAGCTAAATGAAAATCCAATATTCCTTTGAAAATTTGACCATTGGTTCAACACAATCCTCTTATCAATGAATCTTGTTTATGACAAGGTTTCCTCAATGTTTGAGCAGCTTGATTGAAAGTCATTTCCTATTTGTAATAACAACAGGAAGACATTTGCAGTGATAATGTCTATTTTTAAATAATGTGTTTATGTGGTTTTAATTGAGAGCTTTATTCTGAAAGGACTGGATGTTTGTTATCTTGGATCTATCAAAAATGTCTAGGAAGTGTTTGTTTTCCTTTTCCTGTTGATTTAAAGTGACTGATTAGAATTGTTCACCAAGAGATCCACAGAAGCTATCCTCTAGATTCTATCCTTCAGACATATTCCCATCGTTGTATGAGCTCTTGCAGTTCATGCATTCTTTGCATAGTTTTAATATCTGTAACGTGTCAAGGATTCAAAAGAAAATCCATGTCAAAAATGATTTTTCTCTTCTCATTGATTTATCATTTTTTCTGAGAGTTGTCAGTTTTTTTTCATGAGCAACTTCTGTTGACCTCCCCAAATTCATCCCCTTCCCATGTATTTAAAACCTTACACACTATCCCTCCCAACACACCCTGTGCATCTCTCAGTTAAAATTGTGATCTTACTTTCTCTGTCAAAAATAATCAGTAACAGTTTACTATTTATTCGATATTCTCTGATGCTTTTCACTGAAGAAGCTGAATAAGGACATTACATTAGCAGAAGAGGTCAAAAGGTTATTATAACAGTTGAGTTAGGACAGAAGATACTAGACAAGTGAAACAAAGTTAAAGAGGACAAAATACCAGGTCCGGATGGATTCCAACTGCAAATTGTATATGAAATTTTGATATGATACCAAATTTGGAGGTGTAACTAATAATTGCACCAAATAACCAGGTTTGCAAATATAGGGAAGCCTGGATGTGGGGAAATTGTTTCCAGCTGTGGGTGAACTAAAAAAGAGAGCATAACTAAAAGATACCGCTAACATCAAATCATAGAATCCCTACATGTGCAGAAGGAGGCCATTCAGCCCATCGAGCCTGCACGGGCAACAATCCCACCAGGCCCTATCCATGTAAGCCATATATTTACCCTGCTACTCATGGACAATTTATCACGGCCAATCCACCTAACTCACACATCTTTGGACTGTGGGAGGAAAGCAGAGCACCCGGAGGAACCCCACACAGACGGCTGGAGAATTTGCAAACTCTACACAGGTTTAAGTAGAAAGCACTGATGAAGTAACACTGAGGGACTGATACAGAGTTGAGAGAGAAGGGAATAGAAGGAGATGTGGGCAGGATGGGAGGAAGTTCTGAAGGGTAATTATGGATGGGCAATATCTGCTGGCCTATCTAGTGAAGCCCACATCCTCTGAATGAATAAAAAAAGTAAACACTGAAATAGATGAGTTGGGAGGAATGTCCTGTGTCTGTGCTATAGATATAATTCCATTGAACTGTGGTGTGGTGACAGCATATTTATGGATACAGGGCTAAACTGAGCATGCTCAATTATTATATTGTCAGTTGGACAGAGGAAGCAAGCTTTGTTCAAATATGTTGCTATGGTTAAAGCTTTCTTCTTGAATTTTAGAAGGAACGTTTTAAATGTTTATTTAAGACAGCCTTGATTGTTCTTTGGAAAGATTTGGTACTGTGTTACAAATTCCCTGAATTGCATAAACAGCAAATTTACAGTAACCAATTCCATAAAAATATTTTTCAGATAACTAGTCCGTACAATATCAATTAATGCTGATTGATACCATTTTTGGAAGGGAGCAGAGGAAACAAATGTTTCTGAGTATTATTTTTTGATGGCAGTAGGATAGGTGGACATTTATCGAGCTTCAACAGAAGAAAATTCTTAACATTTGGAAATAAGCGGCACTTGTGGAGTATGATGACATAATGATTATTTTTATTATATTTTGTCTATTTGTTCATGAGATGTGGTCATCACTGGCTAGGCCAGCATTTATTGCCCACCTCTATTTGCCCAAGAGAAGGCGGTGATGATCCGCCTTTTTGAACCACTGTAGTCCATGTGGTGTAGGTTCATCCACAGTGCTGTTAGGGAGGGTATTCCAGGATTTTGATCCAGTGACAGTGAAGGAACAGCAGTGTATTTCCAAATCAGGATGTGTGTTGCTTGGAGGGGAACTTCTAGGCAACGTTGTTCCCATATGTCTGCTACTCTGTCCTAGGTGGTGAAGATCATGGGTTTGGAAGATGTTATTGAAGGAGACTTGAGTTGCTTCAGTGCATCTTGTAGATGGCACACTGCTGCTAATCTTGAACTTTCATGTTGGAAATAGTCATTATCTGACACTTATCAGCCCAAATCTCAATATTGTCCAGATCTTACTGCATAAAGAGATCTATAGACATACATGCCTTTTGTTCCACGGGACTTCTTAGTGTCATGCCATTCATTGAATACTTCCTTATCAAATTACTCCTTCCAAAGTGTATCACCTCACATTTTTCAGGATTAAATTCCATCAGCCACTTTCCTGCTCATTTGATCATCCCACCTACACCTCCTTGTAGCCCAAGGTACTCAGCCTCACTGTTAACCACCTGGCTAATGTTTGTGTCATCTGCAAACTTACTAATCCTACCCCCTCCCCCCATGGTCATCTATGTCATTTATATAAATGACAAATAATATGGGACTCAGTACAAATCCCTGTGTTTAGCCGCTGGACACTGGCTTCCAGTCACTAAAGTAGCCTTCTGTCATCACCCTCTGTCTCCTACAACTGAGCCAATTTTGAATCCACTTTATCAAATGGCGCTGTATCCCATGTGCATTTTCCTTTTCCACAAGTCTCTCATGTGGAACCTTTTCAAAGGCTTTGCTGAAATCCATATAAACAGCATCAACTGTACTACCCTCAATCACACATTTGGTCACCTCAAAGTTCAATCCAATTTGTTAGGCATGACCCCCCCTCTGACAAAGCAATGCTGACCATTCCTGATCAAGCCTTGCCTCTCCAAGTGGAGATAGATGCTCTCCTTCAGAAGTTTCTCTAATAATTTCCTACCACTGTCATGAGATTCACTGGTCTGTAGTTCTCCAGCTTATCTCTACAGCCCTTCTTAAATAGTGGAACCAGATTAGTTGTTCTGCTGTCCTCCAGCACCTTGCTCGTGGCCAGGGAAGAATTAAAAATTTTAGTCAGAACCCCTGCAATTTCCTCCTTTGCCTCCCACAACAGCCTGGGATACAATTTATCTGTACCTGGAGATTAGTCTACTTTTAAGCCTGCCAGTGCCTCCAATACCTTGTATACATAGAATACATAAAGTGCAGAAGGAGGCCATTCTGCCAATCAAGGCTGCACCAACAATAATCCCACCTAGGACCTAACTCCGTAACCCCATATATTTATGCTGCTAGTCTCCCTGACACTAAGGGGCAATTTAGCATGACCAATCAACCTAACACACACACCTTTTGGAGTATGGGAGAAAACCCATGCAGACACGGGGAGAATGTGTAAACTCCTCACAGACAGTGACCGAGCCTGGAGCTGTGAAGCTGAGAAGCTGTGCCACTGTCCTTCCCTATGTCAACTTCTTTTGATTTGATTTATTATTGTTTTGGTATATAGTGAAAAGTACTGTTTCTTGCACACTATACAGACAAAGCATATCATTCATAGAGAAGGAAAGGAGAGAGTGCAGAACGTGGTGTTACAGTCATAACCAAGGTGTAGAGAAAGATCAACTTAATGCGAGGTAGGTCCATTCAAAAGTCTGATGGCAGCAGGGAAGAAGCTGTTCTTAAGTCGGTTGGTACTTGACCTCAGACTTTTATATCTTTTTCCTGAAGGAAGGAGGTGGAAAAGAGAATGTCCAGGGCACATGGGATCCTTAATTATGCTGGCTGCTTTTTGGAGGCAGTGGGAAGTGTAGGCAGAGTCAATGGATGGGAGCCTGGTTTGAGTGATGTATTAGGCTTTGTTTACAACACTTTGTAGTTTCTTGTGGTCTTGGATAGAGCAAGAGCCATACACAGCTGTGATACAACCAGAAAGAATGCTTTCTATGATGCATCCGTAAAAGTTGGTGAGAGTCGTAGCTGAGATGCCAAATTTCCTTAGTATTCAGAGAAAGTAGAGGCGTTGGTGGTCTTGTGTCAGCATAGTGGGGACCAGGACAGTTTGTTGGTGATCTAGACAGCTAAAAACTTGAAGCTCTCGACCATTTCTACTTCGCCCCCATTGATGTCGACAGGGGCATGTCCTCCATTACACTTTCTGAAGTCAATAACTTTCTCCTTCATTTTATTGATATTGAGGGAGAGATTATTGTTGTCACACCAGTTCACCAGATTCTTGATCTCTTTCCTGTATTCCATCTCATCACTGTTTGAGATCTAACCCACTACGGTGGTGTGATCAGCAAACTTGAAAATTGATTTGGAGTGACATTTGGCCACACAGTCATAGGTGCACAAGGAGTATAGGAAGGAGCTGAGAACAAAGCCTTGTGGAGCCCCATTATTGAAGATGATGGTGGAGGAGGTGTTGTTGCCCATCCTTACTGACTGCGGTCTGTGAAGTAGTAAATTCAGGATCCAGTCACAGAGAGAGGAGCTGAGGCCCAGGCCACTGAATTTGGAGATGAGTTTCGTAGGAATAGGTTTTAAAGGCTGAGCTGTAGTCAATGAGTAAGAGTCTGACATAGGTGTCTTTGTTATCTAGGTATTTCAGAGTTGTGCGCAGCGACTGGGAGATGGCATCTGCTGTGGACCTGGTGATAGGCGAACTGTACTGGATCCAAACAGTCTGGGAGGCTGGAATTGACTCGTTCTACGACTAGCCTTTTGAAGCACTTCATAATGATGGATGTCAGAGCCACTGGACAATAGTCATTAAGGCACGCTGCTTGGCTTTTGATTGGTACCAAAATAATAATCGTCTTCTTGAGGCAGATAGAGATCTCAGTTTGCTGTAAGGAGAAGTTGAAGATATCTGCGAATATCGCCATCAGCTGATCCGTGCATGATCTGAGTGCTCATCCGGGCCAGTCGCTGTCCATGGATTGATACTTTTGGAATTCCTGGAAGAAGTTTTCTATTTGCATTTGCTATCTTGATTTTGCGGACAACAGGATGTTCAAGCAAGAAAATATTCATTAAAGGACTATTTTGAATTTAGTTTTCATTCTGAGCAAATGAATGTATATTGCCTTTCTGTCATTGTTTAAAATTGAAATTGATTGATGGCACTGAACAAGAGAAATTTTGCGTTCTACTGCACATTGACCATCATGATCTCCCATATCAGCATGTAGAATAGCTGTAGAAACAGCAGTTGCTGGCTATGAGCAAACAACACAGGAGTAGTATCCTAGAGAACAATTTCAGGCAACTGCCAAACGTTGCACTTTATAAAGGATCTTTGTCTGCATAAAATATACACCTATTTTACCAGAAAGTAATTAGTGGACATAATAGTTTTTATTGACAATATCCATTTTGTGAATCAAGGCATTCTTATAATGTTGAGAGTGAGATCCTATATACTTACAAAGAATTTGGAACAGAATTGTTTCTACTTTAGCGAAGTGTACCAATGAAAAGTAGATTAGAAAAAATGGGAAAATCAGTTTTGAAGATGCTTTCAGTTGCAGGGTTTTACATGTTTGGAAATGAATTTCAGTGTTTTGAAAAATGTAGAACAGTGTGTGTCAGCCACTACAGAGCTAACACCTAAATTCTAAAATGGTTTTCATTTTTAGAACAAATTATGGGTGTAGTGTACTTTAAGTTTGTGCTGAGGTTGGAATTTGGGCCAAGTCATGCAATATTGATTTGGTGTTTGTAACACAAAGTTATATTTGATGAATTCCAACAAATGAAAGGGTCTTTTATAGCATAATAGCAAAAAGAAGTCAGATCTTTTCAAAGTTTTAATTTCAAAATATGCTGTCCAACTAAATGACATAGATGAAAGTTTGTGTGTGTGTGTGTGTGTGTGTGTGTGGAGGTGGTGGGGGGGGGGAATGGATATTAAGCAAGCTTGCAGACAGCAAGATTGGTAGGTGGTTAATAATGAAGAAGATGGCCATAGGTTACAGGAGGATACAGATGGGTTGGCCAAATGGACAGAGCAGATGGTATTTAACCCTGATAAGTGTGAGGTGATGCACTTTGGAAGGGGAAACAAGACTAGGGAGTATTTGGTGAATGGTAGGATGTTGGGAAGCTCAGAGGGATTTGGGGTAAAATTATTCATTAATCCCTAAATAATAAAATTAATCCCTGATGAGCATGTGAATAGAATAGTTAAGAAGGCATATGGGACGTTTGCTTTTATCAGTCTTGGCATACAAGAGCAAGGAGGAAATATTGGAGTTGTACAGAGCGTTGATTAGGCTACAGCTGGAGACAGTTCTGGTCACCTCACTATAGGAAGGATGTGATTGCACTCGAGTGGTTACAGAGAAGATTCACCAGGATGGAGCATTTGAACTATAAGGAGAGACTAGATAGGCTTGGATTGTTTACTTTAGAGCAGCGACAGCTGATGGGGAGACATGATTGAGGTGAATAAGATTATGAGTATGAACTGGGCAAGGAAGGAGCAGTTATTCTCCTTGGTTGAGGGGTCAATCATGAGGGGGCATAGTTTTAGGGTAAGGGGCAAGAGATTCAGAGGGGATTTGAGAAAAGCATTTTTCATTCAGAGGGTGGTGGGAATCTGAAATGCTCTGGAAGGTAGTAGAAACCTTCCAACCTTTAAAAGTATTTGGATGAGCACTTGAAATAACGTAACATTCAAGGATATGGACTAAATGCAGGAAAATGGGATTAGTGTGCCTTTAAAGGTTGTTATTGTCGGTGCAGACTCAATGGGCTGAAGGGCCATTTCTGCATTCTATATGCACACATTCTATAAAGGCCAGACCTTGCAGTAGTAATTATGGTAATTTCCAGTGTTCACCTTTGAAACTGATAGCAATTTCTCAAGTCCACACAGTTAAATGCAAAAATCCAGAGACTGTAACCTCCATATGCCAGATGATTGGGCTGGAGATCACCTCCCACACCATGGGTGGCCTCACTATGCCAGTGGCTCCAAAGGTTACAGTAGCCCTCAGGTTTTTCACCTCTGCTTCTTTCCAGGGGTCAGTGGGGGATCTACCTGGTATGTCCTAATCTGCTGCCCACAGTTGTGTCAAGCCAGTCACAGATACTCTCTTCAGATAGTCCAGTAACTTCATTCATTCCTGGGTGGGCAAAGCCAGCCAAACAATGTGAATCAGAGGCTTTGCAGAGATTTCTGCCTTCTCTGGAATCTAGGGTGCCATTGATTGTGCTCATATAGCCATCAAGGTGCCAGTGGGTGAACCAAGTGCCTTTGAGAACAGAAACAGCTTCCATTCCATGAATGTGCAGCTAGTCTGCAACCACAATTCTGAAAGTCTGTGCAAGATGCCCCAGCAGCTCCCATGATGCCTACATCTTGCGACATTCCCAGGTGCCAGGGCTGTTTTGCTCCAGCTCAGTAAGGTGGATGTTTTCTGGGTGAAAATGTGACTCATGATGCTACTCTGGCACCCAAATACAGAAGCGGAGGAGAGGTATAACAGCAGTCGCACCTTCAAAAGGATGGTCCACTTTGGTAGGAATAATGGTAGGAAGGATTATTACTTACGTGGTGAAAAACTGCAGCAGGCGACGGTGCAGAGGGACCCCGGGGTCCTTGTGCATGAGTTGCAAAAACCCAGCCTGCAGGTGCAGCAGGTGGTCAGGAAGGCAAATGGGATGCTGGCCTTCATAGCGAGGGGGATTGAATATAAAAGTAGGGAGGTCTTGCTGCGGCTGTATAGGGCATTGGTGAGGCCACAGCTGGAGTACTGTGTGCAGTTTTGGGCTCCGTACTTACGCAAGGATATTTTGGCCTTGGAGGGAGTGCAGAGGAGGTTTACTAGGCTGATGCCAGAGTTGAGGGGGTTTAGCTATGAGGAGAGGCTGAATAAACTAGGCTTGTACTCATTAGAGTTTAGAAGAATGAGGGGAGATCTCATTGAGACGTATAAGATGATGAATGGGATGGATAGGATAGAGGTGGAGAGACTCTTCCCGCTCAGAAAGGACAGTAGGACTAGGGGGCACAGCCTCAAGATAAAGGGGGGCGGTTTAGACCGGAGTTGAGGAAGAACTTCTTCACTCAAAGGGTGGTGAATCTCTGGAATTCTCTGCCCGTTGAAGTGGTGGAGGCTACCTTGCTAAATATTTTTAAGACGCGGGTTGATGGGTTTTTGATAAGAGAAGGGATTAAAGGTTATGGGGAGAGGGCGGGAATGTGGAACTGAGCCACGACAGATCAGCCATGATCTTATTGAATGGCGGGGCAGGCTCGAAGGGCTAGATGGCCTACTCCTGCTCCTATTTCTTATGTTCTTATGTTCTTATGTGATTGAGAGGATCATTAGAATAATGTTCAAATGTCAATGTGCAGTGCGCAGCAGACCACAATCTGGCTCTGGCAAGGGCAGACATCCTGGAGATAGGATAGCCAGGCAGATCCACAGGCCACAGAGGATAACTCTGGTAATGAATCTGATGAAGAGCCTAGGGAGGCACAGGGTGAGTATATGGGGCAGATGTGAGGCACCTTCAGTGAGGCAGGTATACCAGGGAGGCTTTGATCTAACACATGTTCAACTAGGCTGCCAAGACATGGCTTCAACCTCATGGCTTTGGCACATCCTCACCAATCATTTCTGTCCCCAGTGTCGAATCCTAGCTTTGTAATAAAGTTTGTAGCCTTTGCCATCTATCATAATCCACTGCCATGCCCTGTACCTGTGAAAAACATGAGGACCCTGCCATTTCACGCTAATTTTCAGATTGGTTGACAGCTCTCCAGCTCCTGCAGGCACAGTGCTGTGGTAGCCAAAAGAGGTAGTTAAGTAGCTAAATAAGGACCTTAATTGGGGAAATGACAGGTTTTCAACTCAGAACCCTGCGCACTTCACTGTAAAATTATATCTGGGTCAGGGCAGGCAGAATCTGAGAGACAATACCATCCATGCAATTTTACACTCCCCACTCACCTCAGAGTCTGCATGGCGGGGTAGTGTAAAATTCTGGCTAAATCATTGTCACAAACCCAGCTAATGTTATTTACGAGGGTGTTCCAACCTGGAAACATGAGTTCATTGTGGTATATAGTTTTCAGGAATGGCATAAGGAGACACATGGGAGACCCAGTAAGAACAGTAATCAGCACAGTTATAGTATAACTATTAAAGACTATTGCAATAAATACAAGAAACATATACATGAACAAGATTATAATGATCCAAGACAGTTACATATTGGAGCTACTAAACACATCCACACAGTTTTTGTAATAATTATCCTTTTTGTTTCAAGATCTGAACTCTTTCAGGACTTCCCTCTTCCCAAACACCATCCAATTCAATAGATCTACAAGTAAAGGTCAGCTTGCAGTTACCACACTGTACAATTGAAGAGTTATTCTGGGAAATGGTCTCTCTTGGTTCTGCAAACATATAGTTTTAACTGCCTCTACAAAAGGTGTCCGTTGACTAGCACCGGCATACAGTCTGCGAGCTGGACTCAGCCCCTGCCTTTCGTGAAAAGGTTGCCATTGTTTCCATTTGAAGATTTTCTGTATATTTGGCTGTCGGTGCCCACAGCTTCTGTCAATTCTAAAAGATATGTACGCCTCCCCTAGATGGTGCAATCACCTACCCTCAAGACTATGTATTCTTTTGAGCTGTCCACAACTGCTAATTTTGTTATTGGGATTCACATACTGTGAAATATGTTTTGAGATGCTGGTAGCTTTGAAACTGCTGGCACCATTAAAACATCAATTTTTATCTCTATGTAAGTAATGGAAAAGGAATATAACGTCTCATATTAAAAGTCACACAGAAACAATACATAACACTGATGAAATGAAAATCTCCTTTGTGTTTACAGTGCTTTAAATGTATGTTTGTGAGTTACTACACCCCCTCCCACCTACTCTCCCCCCAATTGGCAGTGGCATTGAAGGCAACGTGTTGACTCTGCTGTCTTTTTAGCTTTGATACCTGTGGTGGTCATCCTCTGGGAAGGTGCATCCAATGCTATGACTAGGCATTCCTCAGTTATTAGATGCCAAGGTCACTGGCAAAGAGGAGAAGGAGACCCTTGTCTGGAGCACTGAGTGAAGCCCTCAGAGAAGACAGGCAGCATATTGCCAACATGATGCTAGTTTAAACCTCAGTACTTACTGTTGATGGATGGCAACCTAGCAAAGAGACTAGATGCCTCATTCATCTCCCACATTGGAAGTGAATTCCTATGTTGAGGAGAACCCCTGATTCTGTCCCTGAAGCTATGTTTCTATGAGAGTCGCAATGGATGAGACTGTGCGTGCGCTTGGTGCTCTGGGTCAATGCAGTTCTCATGCTTCACATAGACTCCTCCATGACAGAAACCAACTGTCTGGGTTTCACGTGCATCTTGCTGGGAATTCAGCATCTGCCGCTTGATGAATGACTCCAGAGGCTCACCATGATCCTGGTCTCCAGCAGGCTTCTGACTGCCAGGACCCAGGACACACACTGCCTCCACCAGCTCTTCATTCAAATGTGCCGTGGTGTCACCACAGTTACAATCAGCTGATCTGATGACCCGCCAGAATGCTTGTATCTGAGCTGGTGCCTGAGAGCAAGAGCGGATGAGACATGGGCGCATCTGTCCATTGCTCAATCTCGGGTGTCAAGACGCTTGGCTGCCCTCTTTAGGATGCTTCATCTGAGGGAGGAAGACTACAAGTTAGTAGGAGCAATCACTTTGTAGTCAATGTGAATGCTCGGTGAGCCATGGAGACTATTGACCACTACATTATGGTGGCATTGTGATCACTGGGGACTCTTAGAACTTCTGATTTTAGATGACACCACTCTACATTGTTTTCAGTCTCCATTACCTTCCTCTGCAATCTCTGCTTCACCGCGAGCTGAGGACCTTCCTGCAAGCTAACTTGAGGGCATCTGGCTCAAACACATTCCACCCCACCCACCAAAGAACCAGGCTGAAATGCCCTTCAAATTTGCACACCTCATCCTTCTGTGCAACCAAGGCCAGTGGGCAGATTGCCAAGGCTTGGCCAACACATGTATATGTGATTCTTTTGGCACTCCAAACCTTATGCCCATGAACCCCATGAAGAATGGCTCATTTCAAGACATCTCAAAAGAATATCAGGCCAAATCAGTACTCCCTCTTACCAAGTGCAGAAAATTATAAAACCTTTGGGGAGCTGGATCCATGTGTAGATCACCTGCTGACCTGGCTGCTACCTCTGACTGGACCTCCTTTGTCCATGTGGCCTCCACTTACCATCTTGTGGCATACTGTATCCTATGGGGCACTCACTGCCTTCATGAGAATGTGAAGACACTTGTCTGAGAAGGAGGGGTAGAGTACCCACTGGCATTGCCCTCCTACCAGGCAAGTCCAATGGATATAATTGCTGACAGATTTTAGATTCTCCCTTGAACAGCTCCCTGAGGCTCATCGCCACCTCTGGTCTGCTCTATTTAAGGTTACTGCCAGATCCCCTTTGGACCTGGTGCCTGACAAGCTCCCGCCTCTGCCAGCAGCCTATGTCTGACCATGTTTCTCGCTGGCTAGCCCTTAATTGGCCTGCCAGCATGAAATTACATGTCAGTTGTGACTAAGGCCAGCAGTGGAAATTGCACCCACTTCCTGTCCTGCCGATTGCGTGTGCAAAACGTGCAAAATTCAGCCCCATAATTTTCATTCTGATTAGAAATTTTTGAGTATTTTTCTTTGTTCTCCCTGCAACATCTGTAAATCTCTGCGAAGTCTGTAAAACACTCTGCATTGCCTTTCAATACTTGGTAAGCTCTTCTTGCCTACAACTGTTTTCTAAACAGGGGAATATAAAAAAGGCATCTTTTTATATTTCTCAGTGATATTGCTATCACAGCCAAGGTCAGCTTATATTGCCCATTACCAATTGCCTTTGAGAAAGCCTTTGACAAGGTACCACATGATAGGTTGTTGCATAAGGTTAAATCTCATGAGATCCAGGGTGAGGTAGTCAAATGGATACAAAATTGGCTTGATAGCAGAAGACAGAGGGTGGTTGTAGAGGGTTGTTTTTTAAACTGGAGGCCTGTGACCAGCAGTATGCCTCAGAGATCGGTGCTGGGTTGACTGTTATTTGTCCTTTATATTAATGACTTGGATGAGAATTTAGGAGGCATGCTTAGTTAGTAAGTTTGTGGATGACACCAAGATAGGTGGCATTGTTGACAGTGAAGAAGGTTATCCAGGATTGCAATGGGATCTTGATCAATGGGCCAGTGGACTGACGAATGGCAGATGAAGTTTAATTTAGATATATGCGAGGTGATGCATTTTGTTAGATCAAACCAGGACAGGACTTATTCAGTTAATTGTAGGGTGTTGGGGTTCGTTATAGGACAAAGAGATCTAGGGATACAGGATCATATCTCCTTGAAAGTAGAGTCACAAGTGGACAGAATGGTGAAGTATGTTTGGTTTCGTTGTTCAGAACATTGAATACAGGAGTTGGGATGTCTTGTTGAAGTTGTACAAGACATTGGTAAGGCCACACTTGGAATACTGTGTATAGTTCTGGTCACCCTATTACAGAAAGGATATTATTCAACTAGAAAGAATGCAGAAAAGATTTACTAGGATGTTACTAGGACTTGATGGCTTGAGTTATAAGAAGAGGCTGGATAGACTGGGATGTTTTTCTCCGGCATGTAGGAGGCTCAAAGATGATCTTACACAGGTCTATAAAATAATGGGGGCATAGATCAGCTAGATAGTCAATATCTTTTCCCAAAGGCAGGGGAGTCTAAAATTAGAGGGCGTAGGTTTAAGCTGAGAGGGGAGAGATACAAAAGGGTACAGAGGGGTAATTTTTTCACACAGAGTGTGGTGAGTGTTTGGAACAAGCTGCCAGATGTGGTAATAGATCAGGTTGCCCCTCAACCTCTGTCATTCCACGTATGCTCAGATCTTTCTGCTTGTCAATACCTCTAAGGATTCTACCATTACTGTACAAACTTTGGATTGGAAGAGACCTTGGGTAATTCTGTAGTGTTTTCAAGTTCTCCCCATGTCTGTATGGGTTTCCTTCAGGTGCTCTTCTTTCCTCCCACAGTCCAAACATGTTAAGTGGATTGGCTATGGTAAATGCAGAGGATAATGGGGATAAGGTGGAAAGGAGGCCATGGGTGGGACGCTCTTTCAGAGAGAGATTGTGCAAATTTGATGGGCTCAATTGCCTCTTTCTGCTCTGTCAGAATTCTAACTTGGAGTTGGTGGTGTTCCCATGTCCTCTGGCTAGAAGAGGCTGTAGAGTTGGGTGGTTTTGTTGAAAAAATCTTGGTGAGTTGCTGCAATGCATCTTGCAGATGGCACATATTACATTCACAGTATGATATGGAGATGCTGGCATTGGATTAGGATAAATACAGTAAGAAGTCTCACAACACCAGGTTAAAGTTCAACAGGTTTATATGTAGCAAACGCCACTAGCTTTCGGAACTGGCTGTTCCATTGTCAGGTGGGTGGGAGTTCTGATCACAAACAGGGCATATAAAGAGACAAACTCAATTCACATGAATAAATGATTGGAATGTGAATCTTTACAGCTGATCAAGTCTTAAAGGTACAGATTCACATTTTCTGTATGTGAATCTGTACCTTTAAGACTTGATCAGCTGTAAAGATTCACATTCCAATCATTTATTCATGTAAATTGAGTTTGTCTCTTTATATGCCCTGTTTGTGATCAGAACTCCCACCCACCTGACGAAGGAATAGCCAGTTTTGAAAGCTAGTGGCGTTTCCTACAAAATAAATCTGTTGGACTTTAACCTGGTGTTGTGAGACTTCTTATTACATTCACAGTGTGCCAGCGATGAAGAGCGGAAATGTTTAAGATGGTGAATGGGGTGCCAAACAAATGGACTGTTTTGTCTGGGTTGATATTGAGGTTCTTGGGTGCAATCATCCAGGCAATATGTTTACTTAACTCCGAATTATTAATTAATATCTTACTAATAACCACATGCTGCAATCATAGCAGAATGAAGTGCGATAACATTTAACTGTGCGTCCCTTCAGACTAAAAATATTTTCAAGCAGTTTCTATGGATTATCAAGTTACATGTACAAATCCAAACTGTGTTGTGAGATGCCGGCGTTGGACTGGGGTAAGTCTTTGACATTTCTTGCTGTGCAAATCCAAATCAGCAGAGGGCTCAGTTATAGTTCAGCCTTGGAAAGAAGCTAAAGCATTCTTACGGTAGTTTAAAATTCAAGCTTCCTTTTCTTAATTTTATCTCTTCCACAGTTAGAAGGTAACAACATTTTAGATTGCTTGTGATTATTCAAAATTATTGAAGCTACATTTTGGTTTGTCTTGATTTAACTCAATTTACGTAACAGACCTTTTGAGCCAGTGTTTCTTATGGAGCATTGAGAGTGTGCTTGGCTTTGCCAGGCAGCCTAACTCAATTAGCAATAAACCATGTGTTGGAATAAAATAAGCACAATTAAAAAAATGCATACAGTATGCTTTTGTTTTTGAAGCAAAACCTTTGTGTCAGTTTCCCAGGGTATTTTTAGTTTTGTCAAAAATAGCTCTGGACAGAACTACAGATAATCTTTTTAGCATTTTTGCTGTTACTTTTGCCCTGCTCAAATGACTTTGTATTGTACGTATGCATTCTCAATGCAAAACACTTTTTATTTTGATATCTTGAAGGGAAAAGGTGGAGGAAGATATGCAAAAGGTTGAAGGCAGAAAGGGCTGAAAGTATTTCTTCCTCTTCACATAAATACTACAGGATCTATAGATCAAGAAATTGTCACTTAGGCATCCGCATGGCACAAGGAGCGGAATTAGGATAGGAAGGATGGAAATCAGCTCCAGAGAAAGGCAAGCATAATAGGTATATGAACGTTTTCAAAAATAAACATTTCATTTATCATCACGCAACTCCCAATGTTGTAAATCTACATATAAATGAATTCTATGTGAAAGTAATATTCACCGATAAGTCCTAACAAAACCTATTCTCCTTTTCTACAATTACTTCTAAACATTTATCACTCTTCTTATGCCAGTTAACTTATTTTTCCCTTGTTTTTAGCTCATTATTTCTGCCAGTGCTTCCTTTTGTAATGATTCTAATGTAATTTTTCCCAACTGGAAAAGAACATAGCTAATTACAGAATGCAACATAAAACCACAGTGGTGTACACACACTAGTCTCTGCCATTCTTTATGCAAACTTAAATAAACTGAGGGACAAAGTAAGAAGGGGAACCCCTTAAAGGGGACCTGGCCAAAATTAAAACAAAACATAAATGTACCATAAAACATTAAGTTAAATGAGTCAATGATACACCCCAGTCCTGCGGTGCCCAAACGACATGGAAAGCCTCAATAGTGCCTGTGGACACTGCATGCTCTCTCTCCAGAGTCACCCAGCCGTGAATGTAGCCATGATAGAAGGTTAGACTGTCAGGTTGGATGGACCCCTTCGGTCACCCGCTGCCCCTACTTGTTTATGGCAAGCTTGGCCAGGTCCAGGAGCAGGTTCTTGAGGAGGTCCTCTTCCTGCTCCAATCCCCCCCTCCACACTGGGTGCCCGAGGATCAGGTGCATGAGGCTGAAGTGCTAACAAAACATTTATAAAAGATTTTTCAAATAACAAAAAAGAATGCAACCTGTGACAATAAACATACACATGGTCCATGGATGCCATAAGCCTGGTGCAATTTACAGTTGCATGGTACTGCTGCGTGCACTAGTCTCCAGTCCAAATCTCTGATTAATGGAGGAGGATCCCTCGATAGAGGAACCTCCATTGGGGATCTCTGATGCTGGAAGGCAACAACACCTGCCAAGGTACATCCAGGCAACGGGAGAGGACACAGTAGTGGAAGGTGTATAGCAGAAGCCCATACAGGAAATCCCTCCATGCAATGGCATTTCCATGAGGCAGCCCAGACTGTGGGGCTTCAGCATTGCACCATGCCAACTTAGCAGTGGCAACCTGTGCCAGGAGGGTAGTGCCAGTGGTGGATCCCAGTGGGAGCCTCATGGGGAGGAATTCATATGTGGTGGTGGGTAGGAGCAGATGTTGCAGATCAGGATGCTGGTGATGGCCATTTGGAGTTGGGGGAGGGGTGCCAGCGATGGCTGCATGGATTGTGGGGAGAATGAGTCTTACGTTTGGGGGGAAAGAGGATGATTGCTGGCATTGACTGGTGGTGGGGAAGGGGTCCAAGGTCCGGTGGGGAACAGGGGGATGCTGTTGGGGAGAAACACTGGCTCAAACAAGAGGGTAGGATGGAGGGAGAAATGCTGGCTCCAGTTGGTGGGAGAGAACCAGCAAATAAAATTGATTTCCTTTGATAGCCCTTTAAACATGGCACCTCGATTTTGGTGCAGCTGGGCTTTGCCATGGTGTTGACAACCCACGCCCTATATGATGACCTGAAATACAGCCAGTTGTTTTTTGTGACAGTATGGCAAGATCTGGAGAAAAAACTGGCCTATTGCAATCTCTAATTCCCTAATCTTCCAAACTTTTCTCAATTCAGGAACAATATATTTAGTTCGGAAAACTGTGTATTATCATTCTGCTGTTTCAGAAAGGTGTGAGAGAAACTTATAGAATATTTTCTAACATCATGAATATTAGCATGAATAATGGATTGATCGGCCAGCAGGAAGCACAGAGTAGGGATAAATAGGTATTTTCCAGGTTAACAAACTGTAACTAGTGGGGTGCCACTGGGAAGAGTGCTGGGTTTTTAACTACTTACAATCCATGTCAATGACTTGGATGAAGTGAGTGAATGTGTGGTATCTAAATTTCCTGGTGACGGAGACATGGTTAAAGGAGGGGCAGGACTGGCAGCTAAATATTCCAGGGTATAAGTGTTTTAGGTGTGATAGGGGAGGGTTGAAAAGAGGAGGGGGAGTGGCGCTCTTAGTTGGGGAGCAGATTACAGCGGTGCAGAGGGAGGATAACATGGGGGAGTTGGGAATTGAGTCTCTGTGGGTGGAGTTGAGGAATAGGAAGGGGGCCATTACTATGCTAGGAGTGTACTATAGGCCGCCCGACAGCCCGCGGGTAGCGGAAGAGGGTATATGTAGGGACATTTTGGACAAGTGTAGGAAGAACAGGGTTGTTGTAGTGGGAGATTTTAATCTCCCTGGGGGGGATTGGAAGGTGCCTAGAGCTGCGGGGTCGGACGGGGAGGAATTCATAAGATGTGTATTGGAAGGATCCTTGCAACAGTATGTAGATAGCCCGACTAGAGAGGGGGCTATACTGGATTTAGTTCTGGGCAATGAGCCGGGTCAGGTGGTTGAGGTTGTGGTAGGCGAACATGTGGCTAATAGTGACCACAACTCCGTCTACTTTAGGATACAAATGGAAAAAGATGTGTGCTGTCCTAAGGGGAGGGTGCTAAATTAGGGGAAGGCTAGATACAGCCGGATTAGGCAGGAGCTTAGGGATACAGATTGGGATAGGCTGTTGGAAGGCAAGACTACGTTAGGCATGTGGGAGTCTTTCAAGGGAAAACTGCAATGGGTGCAGGAAAGGCATGTGCCGGTTAGGAGAAAGGATAGGAAAGGTAGGATTAGAGAGCCGTGGATTACTAGAGATATAGAAGACCTGGTTAGGAAGAAACGAGAAGCGTATGTCAGGTCTAAGCAGCTGGGAACGGAGAGAGCGTTGGAGGAATACAGAGAGAGTAGGAGGGATCTCAAAAGGGGAGTTAGGAGAGCAAAGAGGGGGCATGAGATGGCTTTGGCAGGTAGGGTTAAGGAGAGTCCAAAGGCGTTTTACTTCTATGTTAAGAACAAAAGGGTGGCTAGGGGTAAAATCGGCCCTCTCAGGGACAAGCGTGGGGAATTGTGCTTAGAGGCAGAGGGAATGGGGGAGATCCTGAATGAATACTTAGCGTCGGTATTCACGAAGGAGAGGGGCTTGATGTCTGGTACGGTCATCGAGGGAGCGA
Source organism: Carcharhinus amblyrhynchos (assembly GCF_965287045.1). Classification (NCBI taxonomy): domain Eukaryota; kingdom Metazoa; phylum Chordata; class Chondrichthyes; order Carcharhiniformes; family Carcharhinidae; genus Carcharhinus; species Carcharhinus amblyrhynchos. Next base: position 41,631,961 of record NC_137325.1, read on the forward strand.
TAGACCAATTGAAAGATCTATCGATTACGAGGGAAGAAGTGTTAGGGCTTTTAGCTGGCATTAAAACCGATAAATCTCCGGAGCCCGATTGCATTTATCCTAGGCTGCTTAGGGAGGCGAGGGATGAGATTGCTGGGCCTCTGATGCAAATCTTTGTCTCTTCTTTGGACACAGGTGTGGTCCCAGAGGACTGGAGGATAGCGAACGTGGTACCGTTGTTTAAAAAGGGTAGGAGGGATAGCCCGGGTAACTATAGGCCGGTGAGTTTAACGTCAGTGGTAGGCAAGTTGATGGAGAGGATTCTTAGGGATAGGATGTATGAACACTTAGAGCGTTGCGATCTGATTAAGGACACGCAGCATGGCTTTGTAAAGGGGAAGTCTTGCCTCACGAATCTGGTAGAATTCTTTGAGGAGGTGACAAAAACGGTCGACGATGGACGAGCCGTTGATGTCGTCCAAATGGATTTCAGTAAGGCGTTTGACAAAGTCCCTCATGGTAGGTTGGTACAGAAGACTAAAGCTCATGGGATATGTGGTCAGGTATCTAGATGGGTAGAGAACTGGCTTGCAAAGAGGAGTCAGAGAGTAGTTGTGGAGGGGTCTTTTTCTAGCTGGAGGTCTGTCACTAGTGGTGTGCCGCAGGGCTCAGTACTGGGACCTCTTCTCTTTGTAGTGTATATGAATGATTTGGAAGAGGGAGTAGGTGGTGTGATCAGCAAATTTGCTGATGACACCAAGATGGCTGGATTGGCGGGCAGTGAGGAGCAGTGTCTGGCAATACAGCGGGATATTGATAAGCTGGTTGATTGGGCAGACACAGTAAAAAGTCTGACAACACCAGGTTTTAGTCCGACCGATTTATTTGATAGTATAAACACAGCTTGCTATCAAATAAATCGGTTGGACTAAAACCTGGTGTTGTCAGACTTTTTACTGTGTTTACCCCAGTCCAACGCCAGCATATCCACATCATGATTGGGCATATACATGGCAAATGGAGTTTAATCCAGATAAATGTGAGGTGATGCATTTTGGCTGGAATAATGTAGGGGGATGTTATATGATAAAGGGTAAGCCCACAAGGAGTATAGAATCGCAGCGAGACCTGGGGGTGCAAGTGCACAAGTCTTTGAAGGTGGCAGTGCAAGTGGAGAGTGTGGTGAAGAAAGCCTATGGTATGTTAGCCTTTATAGGAAGCGGTATAGAATATAAGAGCTGGAGTCTAATGTTGCAGTTGTACAGAACGTTGGTTAGGCCGCATTTAGAGTACTGCGTCCAGTTCTGGCCGCCTTACTACCGGAAGGACGTGGAGACTCTGGAGAGAGTGCAGAGGAGGTTTACCAGGATGTTGCCTGGTATGGAGGGACTGGGGTATGAGGAAAGATTGAAGAAATTGGGGCTCTTTTCCCTTGAAGGATGCCGACTGAGGGGGGATCTAATAGAGGTATATAAGATTATGAAGGGTATAGATAGAGTAAACAGAGGTAAGCTATTTCCTATGATAGAGACACATAGGACAAGGGGCCATGGACTTAAGGTGAGGGGGGAGAGGTACAACACAGATATTAGAGGGAGGTTTTTCACACAGAGGGTAGTGGGGGTGTGGAATGCTCTGCCAAGTAAGGTGGTGGAGGCAAACACGCTAGTGTCATTTAAGAGTAACTTAGACAGGCACATGAGTGGGTTGGAGATGGGTAAATATAGGAGATTGTTTTAAATAAGGGTCATTAGCATTGGGGCGTCCCTGGTAAGGTAAATGGATATGGTACAATAATAATGTTTTTTTCCCCTTTTCATTCACAGGTTTTAAGTCGGTCCGCCTTGTGTTCAACGAGGGGCATACACGCGATGGGTCGTACTTGGGCTGCTCTTGGTTGTTTGAGATTGGCCTAGTGCTTCATGTCGTTAGTGTGTGCCTAAACTGGACCAGATACTGGGCAAGACAACAGCTCAGTGACTATCACTGACTGCTGTGCAGACACATGGATTTGGGCCGGCGTCTGTGGGAGTTTGCGCATTCTCCCCGTGCTTGCGTGGGTTTCCTCCGGGTGCTCCAGTTTCCTCCCACACCCCAAAGATGTGCTGTTAGGCTGATTGGCAGTAATAAATTGTCCCTAAATCAGTTTCCCTCAGTCTGGATGGCCATAAAACATTTGACAAGGGTCGTGGGTGGAGAGGGGGACTGGTGGTGTTGAGATGGCGGCGCGGGCTCGTTGGACTGAAGGGCCTGTTTCCCAGGCTGTTTTTGTTCTTTTGTTCTTTGTTCTTTAACAGTAAATTGTTAAGAGAAGCTAGTGAGTTTGGGAAGGGATATAGACAGATTAAGTGAGTGGGCAAATATTTGGCAGATGGAGTAACATAACATGGGAAAATGTAAACTTGTCCACATAAGCATGAAGAATAGGAAAGTAGTACACTATTTAAGTGGGAAAAGTTTGCAGAATTCTGTAGCACAGAGGAATCTGGGTGTCCTTTACATGAATCACAAAGTTAGTATAAAGGCACAGTAAGTGATTAGAAAGGCAACTGAAATATTGCCCTTTTTTGCAAGAGGAATGGAATATAAAAGGAAGGAGGTTTTATCAAATCTGTAGAGAGCCTTGGTGAGACCACATCTGGAGTATTTTGTGCAGTTTTGGTCTCTTTATTTGAAAAAAAGATATAATTGCTTTAGAAGCAGTTCAGAGAGGGCTCACTGGATTCATTTCTGTATGAAAAAAGACTGAAGAGGTTAGGCCTAAATCATTGGAGTTTAGAAGAATGAAAAGTGAGCTTATTGAAACATACAAAGTCTTGAGGGGACTTGATTTATTGGATACATAGAGGATGTTTCCTTTTGTGGTCAGAGTTTAAAAATAAGAGCCTTTTCTTTGATTTGATTTGATTTATTATTGTCACATGTATTAGCATACAGTGAAAAGTATTGCTTCTTGCACGCTATACAGGTAGAGCATATCATTCATAGAGAAGGGAATGACAATGCAGAATGTAGTGTTACAGTCATAGCTAGGGTGTGGAGAAAGATCAACGTAATGCAAAGTACATTCATTCAAAAGTCTGACGGCAGCAGGGATTCAGTTGGATTCAGTTCTTGATTCGGTTGGCACGTGACCTCAGATTTTTGTATTTTTTTCCCCAACGGTAGAAGGTGAAAGAGAGAGTGTCCGGGGTGCGTGGGGTCCTTAATTATGCTGGCTGCTTTGCCAAGGCAGCGGGAAGTGTAAACAGAGTCAGTGGATGGGAGGCTGGTTTGCATGATGGATTGGGCTACATTCACGATCCTTTTGTAGCTGCTTGCGGTCTTGGGCAGGGCAGGAGCCATACCAAGCTGTGGTATAACCAGAAAGAATGCTTTCTATGGTGCACCTGTAAAAGTTGGTGAGAGTCGTAGCTGACATGCCAAATTTCCTTAGTCTTCTGAGAAAGTCAAGGCATTAGTGGACTTTCTTAACTATAGTGTGGACATGGGGGGAACCAGGACAGTTTGTTGGTGATCTCGAACCTTTCTACTCCATCCCTGTTGATATATAAGTGTTCTCTTCTACGCTTATTGATGTTGATGACAATCTCCTTTGTTTTGTTGAGATTGAGGGAGACAGTATTGTTGCCACACCAGTTCACCAGATTCTCTATCTCTTACCTGTATTCTGTCTCGTCATTGTCTGAGATCCAACCAACTATGGTGGTGTTGTCAGCAAACTTGAAAATCGAGCTGGAGTGGGGGGGAGACTTCGGCCACACAATATAGGTGGATAAAGAGTATAGTAAGGGGCTGAGGAAACAGCCTTGTGAGCCATCGATGTTGAGGATGATCGTGGAGCAGGTGTTGTTGCCTATCCTTATTGACTAGCGATCCTAAAGGGTCATTGGTGTGTGGAATTGACTTCCCCAGAAAGAAGTGGAGGCTGGGTCTTTGAATTTATTTAAGGCAGAGTTAGACAGATTTTGTTAGGCAAAGAAGTCAAGGGTATGGGGGAACAGACAATAAAGTGGTACTGAAAGCACATCTGGGTCAGCTGTTATCTGATTGGATGGTGGAGCAGGTTCAAAGGGCCAAATGGCCTATTCCTGCTCCTATGCAAGAAATGACAAAATGACTGAACGCATTGAAAATTTTCAATAAATCAGGGGAGCCCATATGGATTTATATGGGTTGATCATGCCTGATGAATTAGATTGAATATTTTGAAGAGGTGACTAAAGTAATGGGCAGAAGAATACTTAAATGACCTCCAAACAGTCTTTGGTAAGAAATTGTTATTTAAAGTTGAAGTTCATGGAATTTAAAGCAAAATATTGACTTGTGTTGGAAATTTATTGAATGCAGGAGACAACAGGTAGGGTATTCTAATCGGCAGAATGTAACTAAGGTTGTTCTGCAATGATTTTTGTTTTGAGTCTCAACTGTTCAATGTACTTACTATCAACTTAGATAATGAAATAGAAAACTACATATAAGAACAATACCAACAGCACCAAGATAGAAAGTATCGTAAGCCATGTGTAGAGATATTGATAGATAGATTGAGTGAAGGAAAAAGCTGTAGCAAATGGATTCCAGTATAGGCAAATGCGAGGTCATACACTTTAAGCTTAAAAAGTATAGAATAAGGTGCTTTTGAAATCCTATTGGATTTCTATGAGGATGTGACTAGTGCGGTAGACAGAGAGGAACCGGTGGATGTGGTGTTTTTAGATTTCCAGAAGATGTTTGATAAGGTGCCTCACAAAAGGTTGCTGTAAAAGGTTAGGGTGCACAGAGTTAGGGGTAAGGTGTTAGCGTGGATCGAGGATTGGTATTCTAATAGGAAGCAGAGAGTTGGAATCAATGGGTGCTATTCTGGTTGGCAGTTGGTGACTAGTGGAGTGCCGCAGGGATCGGCGCTGGGGCCTCAACTGTTTACAATTTACATAGACGATCTGGAGGAGGGGGCTGAGTGTAGGGTGGCAGAATTTGCTGATGACACGAAGATGAGTGGAAAAGCAAATTGCGCGGAAGGCGCGGAAAGTCTGCAGAGAGATCTGGATAGGCTGAGTGAGTGGGCGAGGACCTGGCAGATGGAGTATAATGTTAGCAAATGTGAAGTTATCCACTTTGGTAGAAATAATAGTAGGAGGGATTATTATTTAAAAGGCGAAAAGTTGCGGCATGCTACGGTGCAGAGGGACCTGGGGGTCCTTGTGCACAAATCACAAAAACCCAGTCTGCAGGTGCAGCAGGTGATCAAGAAGGCGAATGGAATGCTGGCCTTTATAGCGAGGGGGATAGAATATAAAAGCAAGGAGGTCTTGCTGCAACTGTACAGGGCACTGGTGAGGCCGCAACTGGAGTAGTGTGTGCAGTTTTGGTCACCGCATTTGCAAAAGGATATAGTGGCCTTGGAGGGAGTGCAGAGAAGGTTCACTAGGCTGATACTGGAGATGAAGGCGCTAGCCTATGAGGAGAGATTGAATAGACTGGCTCTGTACTCGTTGGAGTTTAGAAGGCTGAGGGGGGATTTTATAGAGACTTACAAGATAATGAAGGGGCTAGATAGGGTAGAGGTAGAGAGATTCTTCCCGCTTAGAAAAGATAGCAGAACTAGAGGGCACAGCCTCAAAATAAGGCGGTGGGGCGGGGGGCAGTTTAGATCAGAGTTGAGGAGGAACTTCTTCACTCAAAGGGTGGTGAAACTCTGGAATTCTCTGCCCATTGAAGTGGTGGAGGCTACCTCGCTGGATATATTTAAGTCACGGGTAGATAGGTTTCTGATAGACAAGGGAATTAAGGGTTATGGTGAGAAAGCGGGATAGTGGAACTGATCCACTTCAGATCAGCCATGATCTTGTTGAATGGCGGGGCAGGCTCGAAGGGCTAAATGGCCTACTCCTGCTCCTATTTCTTATGTTCTTATGAAATGGTATAAAATTACTAATAGTGGAAATCTAGGGAGACTTGAATATCCTGACATATAGATCATTAAAATGTCATGAACAGCTGCAAAATATAATCAAAATGAATATAAAACACTGACCTTATCAAAGATTGAGAAACAAGAGGGTAGAAGTCATGCTTCAGCCATATATGGCCCTGGTTACATCACACCTGAACACTGCAAGTGGTTCTGGACATCACAACTTAGGCCTTGGATCAAATTATAGGTCTGCCACAATGGTAAATGGCCTGCAGGAATTAGTTACAAGGACAGATTACGGAAAGAAGGCTGATGTTTCCTGGAATTTAAAAAATTATGTGGCTACTTATACTCATAGTATGATTACGTAAGATCATATAAGAACTAGAAGCAGGAGTGGGCCATCTGGCTGCTCGAGCCTGCTCCGCCATTCAATAAGATCATGGCTGATCTTTTTGTGGACTCAGCTCCACTTACCTACTCGTTCACCATAACCTTTAATTCCTTTACTGTTCAAAAATTTATCCATCCTTGCCTTAAAAACATTCAATGAGGAGCCTTAACTGCTTCACTGGGCAGGGAATTCCACCGATTCACAACCCTTTATGTGAAGAACTTCCTCCTCAACTCAGTCCTAAATCTGTTTCCCCTTATTTTGAGGCCATGCCAGTGGAAACAACTTCAACGCTTCTATCTTATCTATTCTTTTCATAATCTTCTATGTTTCTATAAGATCTCCCCTCATTCTTCTGAATTCCAATGAGTATAGCCCCAGTCTACTCAGTCTCTCCTCATAAGCCAACCCTCTCAACTCTGGAATCAACCTAGTGAATCTCTTCTGCACCCCCTCCAGTGCAAGTATATCCTCTCTCAAGTAAGGAGACCAAAACTGTACACAGTACTCCAGGTGTGGCCTCACCAGCACCTTATACAGCTGCAACATAATCTTGCTGTTTTTAAACTCCATCCTCTAGAAGGACAAAATTCCATTTGCCTTCTTAATTATCTACTGCACCTGCAAACCAACTCCTTGAGATTCCTGCACAAGGACAGACAGGTCCCCCTGTAAAGCATCATGCTGCAATTTTTTACCATTTAAATAATAGTCCATTTTGCTGTTATTCCTACCAAAATGGATGACGTCACATTTACCAATACTTACTCCATATGCCAGACTCTCGCCCACTCACTTAAACTATCTATATTCCTTTGCAGACTTTCAGCATCCTCTGCACACTTTGCTCTGCCACTCATCTTAGTGTCATCTGCGAGTTTTGACACTACACTTGGCCCAACTCCAAATCATCGATGTAAATCATAAACAATTACGATCCCAACACTGATCCCTGAGTGACCACTAGTCACTGATCACCAACCAGAAAAACATCCATTTACCCCACTCTTTGTTTTCTCTTAGTTAACCATTCCTCTACCCATGCAAAAATATTAATCGTGCACATTTTTCTTATGTAGCAGTCTTTGGTGTGGACCTTCTGGAAATCTGGATACACCACATCCACAGGTTCACCATTGTCCACATGTAATGTTCTCAAAGAATTCCACCAAATTTGTCAAACATGACCTTCCCTTCATGAACTCATGCTGTGTCTTACCAATGGGACAATATATGTCCAGATGTCTCACTATTTCTTCCTTGATTCTATTTCTTCCTTCCTAGGCCTGTGACTAGTGGAGTGCCACAGGGATCCATTGTTGTTGTCATCTATATCAATGATCTGGATGATAATGTGGTAAATTGGATCAGCAAATTTGCTGACGATACAAAGATTGGAGGTGTAGTGGAGAGTGAGGAAGGTTTTCAAAGCTTGCAGAGGGATTTGGACCAACTAGAAAAATGGGCTGAAAAATGGCAAATGGAATTTAATGCAGACAAGTGTGAGGTATTGCACTTTGGAAGGACAAACCAAAGAAGAACGTACAGGCTAAATGGTAGGACTCTGAAGAGTGCAGTTGAACAGAGGGATCTGGGAATACAGGTACAGAATTTCTGAAAAGTGACGTCACAAGTGGATAGGGTCGTAAAGTGTGCTTTTGGTACAGTGGCCTTTATAAATCGGAGTATCGAGTATAAAAGTTGGAGTGTTATGGTAAGGTTATATAAGGCGTTGGTGAGGCCGAATTTAGAGTATTGTGTATAGTTTTGGTCACCCAGTTACAGGAAGGATGTAAATAGGGTTGAAAGAGTGAAGAGAAGGTTCACGAGGATGTTGCCGGGACTTGAGAAACTGAGTTACAGAGAGAGATTGAATAGGTTAGGACTTTATTCCCTGGAGCGTAGAAGAATGAGAGAGATTTGATAGAGGTGTATAAGATTTTGATGGGTATTGATACAGTGAATGCAAGCAGGCTTTTTCCACTGAGGCTAGGTAGGCATGAAAAAACCCAGAGGCCTTGGGTTAAGGGTGAAAGGAGAAAAGTTTAAAGGGAATATTAGAGGGAGCTTCTTCACACAGAGAGTGGTGGGAGTGTGGAATAAGCTGCTGGATAAAGTGGTAATGCGGGGTCACTTTTAACATTTAAGAAAAACTTGGACGGGTTCATGGATGAAAGGGTTGTGGAGGGATATGGTTCAAGTGCAGGTCAGTGGCACTAGGCAAAAAATGGTTCGGCACAGACAAGAAGGGCCAAAAGGTCTGTTTCTAAGCTGTAATTTTCTATGGTTCTATGATAGATTCAAGCATTTTCCCTACTACAGAAGTTATGCTAACTGGCCTATTACAGTGCGGAAGGAGAAAATTTGGCCCTTCCTGTCCATGCTGGTTCTCTGCAAGCAACTCAGCCGGTCGCACTCCCCTGTCCATTTTTTGTAACGCTGCCAATCCTTTACCTTCAGATAATAATGCCCTTTTGAAAGCCATGATTGAATCTGTCTCCACCACACTCTTAAGCAATGCATCCCAGATCCTAATCACTTGCCACACAAAAATGTGTTCCTCATGCCACTCTTTTGCCTTTTTCTTAATTCATTCATGGGATATGGCATTTATTTCCCATCCCTAACTGCCCTTGAATTGAGTGGCTGGCCTGCTAGGCCATTTAAGAGTCAAATTTGCCGTGGATCTGACCAGATCAGATAGGGATGGCACATTTCCTTCCCAAAAGGATACATGTGAATGAAATGGGTTTTTAAGACAGTGGTTTCATGGTGTTAGCGCGAGTGGGTGAAATGACCACTATGGACTCAGGGTGAAGTTCAATAACGGCACAGCTTTATTTTCTTTTTACGTCGACAGAGAAGCACAGTCAGGACATACAATCTGACTGTCGCCAAAGTGCTCTAAAGACTCCCCCACAACGGGCTACAGTTATACCTCAACTTCGCGTTTCAAATGCTAATCCTTTATTTACAGTATTTGACTTCAGCCATCCTGTTTCGATGTTTTTGAGTGCTGGAGCAATTGTTTTAAGTGTGTGTTAATTGTTTTTGTCTGGTTGGTTATCAATGGTCTGGAATCTCTGGGGTTTGAACCATGGGTGTGTTATTGATCTCAAAAGTCTTGAGGGGCCAGGGATGTTTCCTTAACTGTGTTAATTTTAGGTGTCTCCATGGGTTGTTTGACTGGTTTAGAAGTGCTGATTTTGATGGGGTGGGGATGTGTTCTTTAATTTAGTTCCTGTAGGTGCCATCCTGTCCAATTTCCCTTATGTGCTAGCCCTCATTTGCATTCTAAAAGCATGCTCCTGCCTACTGATCAGTGTCTGTTACTTTGTGATTTTAGTGGAGGGCTCTGAGGATAGCTTTAGTTTGCTTCCATTTTGTGTGCCCAATTTCATAAAATTTGTTGTCCGATAACACATGGTTATCATTAGACTTCTAATTCCAAATTTTTATTGAATTCAAATTTCACTATCTGCTGTGGTGGAATTCAAAACCAGGTTCCCTGGTTCTTTGGATTGCTCAGCCCAGTGGCAATATCTCTACACAAATGCCAGTACACCACTCCCATTAATAGCGTTTGCAGTTTCTGGTTCCTTCAGCCATTTCTTGATATCACGTGAAGTACCAGGAGGTCAGTGTACCAATAAATTTTTGAGACCATTCGGTGTTATAGTTTCCAGTTCTTAAGGCATTGATGTTACCCCCTTTCTGCTGCTACTATCTCTTTCTGTAGACAGCACTTTTAAGATTTAATGGGAGATAAACATGGCCATCCTTAGAGTTCTGTTTTCCAAATATCATGATTGTCTTAGATTGATAAGCCACATACCAGTTTATTGTCTTAAAACATTCATCCTTGTGATGTTATACAATTACTTTCTTTGTTTCAGGACGACCAGTTCATTTCAAGAATGTCTTTTGGTTGGTCTAAGCATATGCTTAGGTGACACCTCTTGTCTGGAATGTATACTGTTTTTCTTGCAAGACAGTATGACAGTTTTCGAATACACAAGCCAGGTTGTGTCACTTTCAGTGCCCATCTTTTGCAGCATTCATTGTCCACTTTAAAAAATATGACTGTTCCAAAGTGTCCCAAGTGGTCATATTTTGAAACATATGAATATGACATCCCTTTACTGAGCATGACATCCATCAATCCCTTCTGTTACCTCTTCTAATGACTCAATTAAGTTCATTACAATTTTTCCTTAACAAATATATGCTGGCTTTCCTTAATTAATCTACAGTTGTCCTTTGCCTTCATCAAGAGGAGGATCCATACATGGAAAATGTTTCACATTTTACAAGACTTCATGGTTGATCTCAATTGTTTGGGTGCGGTGTTCTGCTGTGTGAGATGGTTGGAAGAAGATTGTAATAGCCATAAGGCACAACAACAACTTGTCAGGTGAAAACCAAACTAATCATTTATTGTGAAACAAACTATGTACAGATCAGAATGACAAATGCTACTTTACTCTCCAACACCTGGATCCAACTGAGGGACAGCCTGCTCCTGGACACACGCAGGCTGCTATTGGCCCAGGTTTGTGCACCCTGTTACAATAGGCCCATCAGGCATTGTGACCCACGATCACTCGCTCCTTAAAGGGGAGATGCTGCTACCATATTCCTCCCCCTTTATGTTCCTTATTGGACACAATCTGGTGCAGGAGCCAGGAGGATAGCTTGTGAGGCTTTCGCACCAGGCGCTAACCAGTCTTGCTCCAAAAGCCATCTTCTCAGACGTGTTTTGCTGGCTCAATTAGCTTCACGCCCAAAAATGACGTAAAGCAGATTTATACATTAATGATTAACGTGCCCGGCATGGCTGTTTCAGGCCTGATGTGGAGATGCCAGCATTGGACTGGGGTAAACACAGTAAGAAGTCTCACAACACCAGGTTAAAGTCCAACATGTTTATTTGGTAGCAAAAGCCACTAGCTGTTGGAGCACTGCCTCTTCATCACCTGGCGAAGGGGCAGCGCTCCAAAGGCTAGTGGCTTTTGCTACCAAATATCTTGTTGGACTTTAACCTGGTGTTGTGAGACTTCTTACTGTGTTTCAGGCCTCCCAGATATTTTGCCCCTTGTCAGTGAGAGATTTTGTTGACAATAATCACTCATGGTACCCATCCATGGGGACCAGATCTATGGCTGCACCGGGGGAATTGGAGACCATTGAAGCCTCAGGTGTCATGGGTATGGCTGGGGAGTGCCAATGGGACAGTGCCAGCCTGGCAATGCCTACTGGGCACCATAACTCTACATGAGGCAATGCAAAGGGGATGGGGCCTAAGTTGGATGGAACAATAATGGGAGGGAGGGGGAAGATCTGCAGTGGGGGAAGGGAACTCGATAAGGAGAGGGGACACAAGAGGAAAGCTCTGCAGGGATGGTGATTGTATGGGGGGGAGGGGAGTGATATCTGGGGAGTGGAGGGAGAGGGGTAGTAGGAGAATTCTGAGTGCACTGGGAAATGGCTTCCCCCCACTACTGGTAAGAATTGCATTTCTGTCCAAAAAGATGACAATGTCATAAGATTGCATTGTCAAACTCTCCCAAAAAAACAGGTTTGAAACTCCAATTTTTTGGGAAGATCCAGTCTATTAATTCTATTTACAAGCAGGTAGCTATTTACAACAGTAGACAATGGGATTCGGCGTAAACAGGCAGAGGCAGGGTAGGTTCTGTTCTTTGTTCTTCCAGAACTTAAAAGGAAGGGGTAAGTATGAGTGAGAGACCAGTTTGTTGCTTTTGGTGAGGGATGTGGGAGCTCCTAGAGTTGCCTGGTCTCCCGGAAATCCATATCTGCGCCAGGTGCGTGGAACTGCAGCTCCTCAGGGACCGTGTTAAGGAACTGGAGTTGTGGCTCGATAACCTTAGTTTAGTCAGGGAGAATGAGAAATTAATAGAGAGAAGTTACAGGCAGGTAGTCACACCGAGGCCACAGGAGGAAGACACGTGGGTCACGGTTAGGAAGGGTAAAAGCCACGTACCAGAGAGTACCCCAGTAGCTGTCCCCCTTAACAGTAAGGGCTGGGCGACAGATGGGAGAGGGAAGGGGAGTGAGCAGTCAGTGAAGGGGTCCCCTGTGGTTGTCCCCCTCCAAAATAAGTATACCGTTTTGGATACTCTGGAGGGGGATGACCATGATAAGAAGTCTGACAACACCAGGTTTAAGTCCAACTGACTTATTTGATAATAAATTCACAAGCTTTTGAGGTTTGCCTCTTCGTCAGGTGAATGGAGAGTACTGGCCTCAGACAGAGCATATAACAGCACAGACAGTTTAGGCACAGAAAGGGGGATGACCGTCCAGGGGTAAGCCAGTGTGACCAGATCACTGGCACAGAGTTGGGCTCTGTGGCCCAGAAGGGAAAGAGGGGGATTAGGAGAGCAATAGTGGTGGGGGACGTGATGGCTAGAGGCACAGACAGGTGGTTCTGTGGGTGCGAATGAGACACCAAGATAGTAGTCTGCCTCCCTGGTGCTGGAGTCCTGGATGTCTCTGAGCGGGTAGGAAGCGTACTAAAAGGGGAGGGTCATCAGACAGATGTCATTGTCCACATTGGTGCAAATGACGTAGGTAGAAAGAGCAGGGGGGTCCTGCAAGAGCAATTCAGGGAGTTGGGTAGTAGGCTAAAAAAGTAGGGCCTCTAGGGTAGCAATCTCTGGACTACTCCTAGTGCCTAGTGCTAGTGAGGCTAGGAACAGGGAGATTGTACAATTGAACGCGTGGCTAAAGGACTGGTGCAGGAGGGAGGGTTTCAAATCCGTGGATCACTGGGAAGTCTTCAAGAGAAAAAAGGACAGGTTATACCTAAACTGGAAGGGCACAAATATCCTAGCTGGGAGTTTTGCTAGTGTGGTTCAGGTGGGTTTAAACTAATGTGGCATGGGGGTGGGGTTCAAAACAATAGGTCAATAAGCATAGAGGTTGGGGATGAGCTTGGGGCCAGGACAAGGCTATCTAAGACGAAGAGCGTTCTGGGGGAGGATGACCCATGGGTGGGATGCCTTATGAGGATAGGTTGAGGGAGCTTGGTCTTTTCTCCTTGGCAAGATGAAGGATGAAAGGTGACCTGATAAAGGTGTGTAAGATGTTGAGAGGTATAGATCAGTGGATTCTCAGAGGCTTTTTCCCAGAGCTGAAATGGTTGCTACGAGAGGACACAGGTTTAAGGTGCTGGGGAGTAGGTACAGAGGAGATGTCAGGGGTAAGTTTTTCACTCAGAGGGTGGTGGGTAACTAGAATCGGCTGCTGTCAGTGGTGGTAGAGACATGTTTGATAGGGTCTTTTAAGAGACTTCTGGATGAGTACATGGGACTTAATAGGATTGAGGGTTATAGGTAAGCCTAGTAGGTAGGGATATGATTGGCGCAACTTGTGGGCCGAAGGGCCTGTTTGTGCTGTAGTATTTCTATGTTCTATATAGTGGGCCTGGAGGTCTGGAGTGCATCTGCTTCAATGCAAGGAGTGCAATGGGCAAGACAGATGAACTTAGGGCCTTAATGCTTATACGGAATTTGGATGTGGTTGCAATGACAGAGACTTGGTTAAAAGGGCAGGAATGGCAGCTGAATATTCCAGGGTGTAAGTGTTTTAGGCGAGACAGAGGAGGGGCTAGAAAAGGTGGGGGGAGTAGCAATACTGGTTAGGGAGCATATTACAGTGGTGCAGAGGGTGGACAATTTAGGGGGGGGTCACGTAACGAGTCACTGTGGGTGGAGCTTAGGGCTGGGGGGCTTGACGGGGAGGAATTTATAAAATGCGTACAGGAAGGTTCTTTGGAACAATGGAACAATAAGAACATAAGAACATAAGAAATAGGAGCAGGAGTAGGCCATCTAGCCCTTCGAGCCTGCCCCGCCATTCAATAAGATCATGGCTGATCTGTCGCTGCTCAGTTCCACTTTCCCGCTTTCTCCCCATAACCCTTAATCCCCTCTCTTATCAAAAACCCATCAACCCGCGTCTTAAAAATATTTAGCGAGGCAGCCTCCACCACTTCAACGGGCAGAGAATTCCAGAGATTCACCACCCTTTGAGTGAAGAAGTTCCTCCTCAACTCCGTTCTAAACCGCCCCCCTTTTATCTTGAGGCTGTGCCCCCTAGTCCTACTGTCTTTTTTGAGCGGGAGGAGTCTCTCCACCTCTATCCTGTCCATCCCATTCATCATCTTATACGTCTCAATGAGATCTCCCCTCATTCTTCTAAACTCTAACGAGTACAAGCCCAGTTTATTCAGCCTCTCCTCATAGCTCAACCCCCTCAACTCCGGTATCAGCCTAGTAAACCTCCTCTGCACTCCCTCCAAGGCCAAAATATCTTTGCGCAGGTGCGGCGCCCAAAACTGCACACAGTACTCCAGCTGCGGCCTCACCAATGCCCTATACAGCTGTTGATAGTCCAACTAGAGAGGGGGCTATACTGGACCTAGTACTAGGGGATGAGCCTGGTCAGGTCATCAAAGTTTCAGTAGGGGAACATGTAGCAAAAAGTGACCACAATTCTGTAAACTTTAGGATAGTAATGGAAAAAGATGAGTGTTGTCCTATGGGTAAGGTGCTGAATTGGGGAAAGGCTAACTAGAGCCGGATTAGGCAGGAATTGGTGGCTATTGATTGGGAGAGCTGTTCGAGGGTAAATCCACATCTGGCATGTGGCAGTCTTTTAAGGAGCAGTTGATAGGACTGCAGGACAGATATGTGCCTATGAAAAGGAAGGATAGGAAAGGTAGGATTCAAGAGCTGTGGATTACCAGGGAAATTGAGGGTCTGATCAAAAAGAAAAGAGAGGCATACGTTAGGTCCAGGCAGCTAAAAACAGATGGAGCATTGGAGGAATTCAGAGAAAGTAGAAAAGAACTCAAACAGGGAGTTAGAAGGGCAAAAAGGGGTCATGAAATGTCCTTGGCAGACAGGATTAAGGAGAATCCTAAGGCATTTTATTCATATGTTAGGAACAAAAGAGTTGTCAGGGAAAAGATCGGACTTCTCAGGGACAAAGGAGGGGAATTATGCTTCGAGCCCAAGGAAGTAGGTGAGATCCTAAATGAATACTTTGTATCAGTATTCACAAAGGAGAGGGACATGTTGACTGGGAGTGTCTCAGAGGGATGTGTTGACCTGTTAGAGAAAATCTCAGTTACAAGGAAGGAAGTGTTAGGTTTTTTAGGGAACATTAAGACAGACAAATCCCCAGGCCCTGATGGCATTTATCTAGACTGCTCAGGGAGATAAGAGATGAAATTGCTGGGTTTCTAACAGAAATCTTTGTCTCTTCACTGCCTCTAACCAAAATCTTGTCTCTTCACTGGACACAAGTGAGGTCCCAGAGGATTGGAGGAGAGCAAATGTGGTCCCGTTGTTTAAGAAGGGTAGCAAGGATAACCCAGGTGATGATAACCCAGGTCAAGCTGATGAGCTTGACATCCCTGGTAGGAAAATTGTTGGAGAGGATTCTTAGAGATAAGATGTATGCACATTTAGAACTGAATAATCTCATTAGCGATAAACAGCATGGTTTTGTAAGAGGGAGGTCATGCCTCACAAATTTGGTTGAGTTTTTTGAGGAGGTGACAAAAACAATTGACGAGGGAAAGGGCTGTGGATGTCATCTATATGGATTTTAGTAAAGTGTTTGATAAAGTCCCTCATGGCAGGTTGGTTAAATCACATGGGATAAAAGGAGAGCTAACTAGATGGGTGGAGAACTAGCTTGGCCATAGAAGACAGAGAGTAGCATGGTATGTTGGGGAGACCATGCAGACGCTACGACAACGGATGAATGAACATCGCTTGACAATCACCAGGCAAAACTGTTCCCTTCCTGTTGGCGAACACTTCAGTGGTCATGGGCATTCAGCCTCTGACCTTCGGGTAAGCATTCTCCAAGGCGGCCTTCATGACACACAACAGCGCAGAGTCGCTGAGCAGACACTGATAGCCAAGTTCCACACAAGAGGACGGTCTCAACAGGGATCTTGGGTTCATGTCGCACTATCTGTAACCCCTGTGACTTGCCTGGGTTTGTCTGGAGACAATACACATCTCTTTAACCTGTGCTTAATGCTCCTTCCACTCACATTGTCGGCCACTTTAGGACTTGAACAGCAGGTTAGGTGTAAAGATTCGCATTCTATTCAGTAATCTGTAAACTGTCTGTGCTTTATATGCTCTGTCTGAGGCCTGAACTCTCCATTCACCTGAAGGAGAGCTTAACCTCGAAAGCTTGTGAGTTTACTATCAAATAAATCGGTTGGACTTAAACCTGGTGTTGTCAGACTTTTTACTGTGTTTACCCCAGTCCAATGCCGGCACATCCACATCATGACTAGTGGTGTTCCACAGGGCTCTGTACTGGGACCTCTGCTGTTTGTGATATATATAAATGATTTGGAAGCAGGTGTAACTGGTGTGATCAGAAAGTTTGCAGACGACACAAAAATGGCTGGACTTGCAGATAGCGATGAACATTGTCAGAGAATACAGCAGGATATAGATAGGCTGGAAAATTGGGCGGAGGAATGGCAGATGGAATTTAAGCCAGATAAATGCGAAGTGATGCATTTTGGTAGAACTAATGTAGGCAGGAGCTATACAATAAATGGCAGAACCATCAGGAGTGTAGACACCCAGAGGGACCTGGGTGTGCAGGTTCACATCCTTAAAGGTGGCAGCACAGGTGGAAAAGGTGGCATATGGCATGCTTGCCTTTATAGGACAGGGCATAAAGTATAAAAGTTGGCATATGATGTTGCAGCTCGATAGAACATTGGTTAGGTCACATTTGGAATACTGCGTCCAGTTCTGGTTGCCTCACTACCAGAACGCTTTGGAGAGGGTACAGAAAAGGTTTACCAGGATGTTGCCTGGTATGGAGGTCTTAGCTATGAGGAGAGATTGGGTAAACTGGGGTTGTTCTCCCTGGAAAGAGGAGGATGAGGCGCAACCTAATAGAAGTGTATAAAATTATGAAGGGCACAGATCGGGTGAACAGTGGGAAACTTTTTCCCAGGTCGGAGGTGATGAACACAAGGGCTCACAGGTTCAAGGTGAGGGGAGCAAAGTTTAACACAGATGTCAGAAAGATGTATTTTACACAGAGGGTGGTGGGGGCCTGGAATGCATTCCAAGCAAGGTGGTAGAGGCGGACATGCTGGGATCATTTAAGACTTAACTGGATAGCCACATGAACAGACTGGGAATAGAGGGATACAAACGAATGGTCTAGTTGGACGCATGAGCGGTGCAGACTTGGAGGGTCAAAGGGCCTGTTTCTTGTGCTGTTTTGTTCTTTGTATAAGATCAGTCTATCAGGAGATTTCTGAATTCTCTGGGAATACCTCAGCTCTCTGGCAGGTTCTTCCTCAGTTGAGATAGTGATGTCTTGAGCAGCGGTTCAAATCATTGGATCCCTGCAGTGCAGAAGGAGGCCATTCAGCCCCTTGTGTCTGCACCGACAGCAATCCCATCCAGGATCTATCCCCTTAACCTCATGTATTTACTCTACTAATCCCCTGATACTCAGATGCAATTTATGGCCAGTCCACTAACCACCACATCTTTGGGGAGTGGGAGGCAACCAGAGCACCTGGAGAAAACCCACAGACACAGGGAGAACTTGCAAAATCCACACAGACAGTCACCCGAGGCCAGAATTGAATCCAGTTCCCTAACGCTATGAGGCAGCAGTGCTAACCACTGTGCTACCATGCTGCCCAATTAGGGGGCTTCCAGTGTCAAGAAGGGTCATTAGTGCAGATATCCTTGCTAGTTCCCACTGAAACAATATGGATCCCTTCCTCTGATGTAACTGGTGCCACTAAACTTGGCATCATTGGAGAAACACTGGAAGGTGCTGGGGGGAGTGATATCTGGGGAGGGGAGCTGCAGGAACAACTTGCTCTACCAGTACTATGTTGATTTCTCTCCTCATTATGTGATCTATCTCTTTCTGCATTGGAGATCAATCAGGTACAACACAGGGCCTGTTTTTGCTAGGATCTCCCCAGGAACCAAATCTGGACCAACGTTAAAGTTACGGACCTATATTAAATCATTCATCTCAAATGATCTATCACCTTTAACAGAATTGTGATTGTTCTTTTGTGCACCCTGTTTCACCTCCATCCTCCTTCCTAAACTGGGGAACACTAAGTCAAACACTGGAGTTGCCTTCCCATCAGTAGCTCTGCAGGAGTGGTGTTGCTCTTATTTGTGAGGAGGAATCTAGCAAGCTTTAATCGCAAAGGTGTGGATGGCTGTTTTTTCTCATTGCTCACTTGAAGGTCTGACGAGCTCTTTCTGCTAAGCTATTTGAGGCTGGGTTGTAGGGTGCAGTATGCACATATTGTATTCCATTAATTCACACAATGCTGAAATTCCTCCCCTGTTAAAGCAGTCCTGTTGTCAGTAACTAAAACTTCTGGTAGGCTGTGCATAGCAAAGGTTTGTTGAAGCTTCATGAACAATGATGATGATGTTGTTGATTTCATTTTGTGGATATCAAGCACTTGGAATGGACATCAACAATAATCAAGAATACAGTGCCCATAAAAGAACCAGTGAAATCCACCTGTAGCCATTGTTTACTGGCATTGTTTGTGACTGGCATTGATCACATGATCTGACCAGATTTTCAATATCTTTTAAATGCCTGGCCACCAAATAGAACCTCTGATGGGCATCTTCATTTTGGTCTGACCTGGGTGAGCACTGTACTATTATTATAGAAATATTCCTCTTGCTGGGCTGGAACCACTGCTCTTGTTCCCCACAGTAACACTCTTTGTCTTTGCAGCTCAGTTTGTCTTTGCGGAGCTGAAACTGCTGGTCTGACATATGAAAGTGCCATCCATAAAGGACTATTTGTTTTACTTTGACAGTACCATGTCTCTAGTTTGTTTAGATGATACTGGCAGGATGTCTAAGAATTGAGAGCCATCACTATCTCTTGTAGTATGGGAGGTGGTGGCATGCTTTGAGGCAGTGGGAGGTACTTAAGGCATTTGCATTCAGTAGTTGGGAATTTGGTCTGTGCTGGAGCACGTAATTATAGGTTGCCAGGAGTAAAGACCACTGTTGGACTCTGGCTGATGCAATAGAGGGAAAGGGCTTGTCCTCGCAAAGTAAACCCACAGAGGCTTGTGACACTGGTCACATATGCCTGTACGCATAGTGGTGAAATTTTTTCACCCATAATTGATGGTTCAGCTTTCTTTCTTGATTTGGGAATATTGTTTCTCAGAATCAGTCAAGCTATGTGATGCAAAAGTGACGGGTCTTTCAACATCATCTTCCATTCTTTGAAACAAAACTGCCCCTATGCTGTAAGGTAAAGCATCGCATTTCAAATTTCTTTTTTTCAGGTTGAAATGGACTAGCAAGTCTGAAGGTTGTAAAGCGAGTTTGACTTTCTCCAAGGCTTCTTTCTGTGGCTCATTGCAATACCAATGTTGATATTATTTTAAAAGCAGATGTAAATATCAAAAGATTAAATATAAACTGGTCATAGTAATTAGCCATGCCCAAGAAAGTGTTCAGCTCTAAAATTTTCTAAGGTGCTGGTGCTTCTTTGATCACCTTAACTTTTTCTTTTAGAATGTGTAGCCCCTGAGTATTGACTTTGAATCCAAGTGACCTTGTGGGCCTGGGAAGTGCACTTTTCTCTCAAATTGAACTCCCACATCTTTGAATCATTTAAGTACCTCTTCAAGGTTTGCCAAATGTTCTTCTTGAGAAGCTCTGGTAACTAAAACATCATCTAGATACATCACTACTTTGAGTATCTCTTGCAATAAACTTTCCACACTGAAAAATAGCATATGCAGAAGACGCACCAAGGGGTAGTTGGCTGTACTGTTACAACCCCTTGTGGGTATTAATTGTTACAAATTTTTTTGAGTCTTTATCCATTTCCAATTGCAGATACACATGATTCATGTTGAGTTTTAGGTATGTTAGACCTCCTGCTAGCTTTGCTTAGAGGTCCTCAATCTTTAGAATTAGATACCTATCCAGCTTGGCAGTTTGATTGATAGTCAACTTGTGTCTCCACAAGTTCGAACTGTTCTGTCTGGTTTCATTGCAGGTAGAATGGGTGCTGCTCATTCTGAGAACTCAGCCAGCCTTATTATTTCTAATTCTTCTAAATATTTAAGTTCTGACTCAACTATTTCATGTAAGGAGTATTGCAAGAGTGAGCCCTGTAAAATTTGGGTGTTGAATCCAAATTTATGTAGATTTTAGGATGCCCAGTATCTAGTCTAATTCACTTAAAATCTCTAAGAGGGTGTGGGAGGGGTGGGGTGGGGGCGGGGGATGGCTGCTGAGCTCTTGGAGCGCCATTGTGCTGGCACTCCAATCTCCCAGAGGGATCCCATGCCACCCCCCTGCCAATCACTCCCTATGCCAGTCCACCCACATCCCCACCTCACAGACATTGCCAATTGCCCCCATCCTCCCCAATCATCCCCATCTGCAGAGCTCCCCTTCTCTACCCAATCATCAGCCCTACAGAGCAGAATGCTACTTTACTCCTCAACTCTCGGCTCCAGCTGAGGGACAGTTTGCTCCTGGATCTGTGCTTTCGGCTGCAATTGACCCGGGTTTGTGCACTCAATTGTGATAGGCCCATCAGACCATGTGATCTGCAATCACTCACCCCCTTTAAAGAGACTATGGACCTCAGAATTCCACAATAATTTACGTTTAGTATGCAAAGAAATTATAGAAACCCTACAGTGCAGTAGGAGGCCATTTGGCTATTGAATCTGCACTACTCTGCAACAGAGCAGTACCTTGGTCCTTTCTTCCATCCTATCACTGTAACCCCACACATTTACCATGGCTAATCCACCTAAACTGTACAGGATTCAGATATCAGGATTTCCTTTCTCATTTCTCTGTAAACAAAATCTAGAATGATCTTGCAATGACTGAAGCTATATAGTTAAAATAATGTTTTCTGATATTTTAAACTGAACAAAACTACACTTACAACTTTACTGCTCATTTTATAATGGCTGTTAGACTACACAGCAGATTTTCATGAGCTGGTAAAATCCTGAAGTTTAAAAATGGTCCTTTAGAGGCACACTAACATGGTTTACATTTAAATCTCTGAAGTGATGAGGAACCAACTTCCTTATATGGTTTAGTGACGGGGCTGGGCCGAAGGAATAGGGTGGAGCTTTATTAGTCACTAGGGAGTGTAAGTCTATTGGGTCAGGTCAGAGAAGCAATACTGAACAGAAAAAATGTGCGTGTGTAGGACAAAGTAGATGAGTTTTATTAGAAGTTAAACTTTTTAAATTCTCGAATAAGTTTGTGCTTCCCCCACCTTCTTAATTTTAAGCGTACTGTACATCAAGTAAACAGCCATGAACGAGTGCCTGTTTCAGAGTCTCCGCGATTTAAGTGGACACTAAAACAAAGGATTCAGTGTGAATGTATGTTGATCTAAAAGCCCATGGTGGTAACGTGGAGTAACTCTGAAATCTGAGAAGCGGAATACCTCCTTTATTTGTTGCACACGTTATTAACCCGTGGTTAGCCTGTGTTTTTTGTAGGCAGTAAACTTTTACAGGCTGGATTACAATTAAACAATGGACAGCTATTTTACTGAGGTGAGTATACTTTATTTTTGTATGCTTATCTGTTTGAGTAGTTTAACTTTACATTTAGCTCTACTTCTGTAACATGAAGGGAGTGGTGAATAGCAACTGATCACAACCCCTGTAATACCGAAGAATGCGTGTCTTTAATGTTAACCAGGATATGGCTAATGCCTGGCTTCTCACTGAGAGGTCTGGCATTTCCTTTCAAAGGCTACAGGCTTCCTGCAAGAAACACGGCACTTTTTGCAGAGATATAACAGGGAACTGGACAGAGCTGTTACACTCAGACGTTTAAATAAATTTCTACAAATCGAGTTAAAAACCTTTTCAGGATTCTGGACGATATTAAGTCTATATTACAAGCACAGGTTAGTTGCACCTTTGCTAAGTGGAATAGTGAATAGACTGACTGATTCCAGGTAACCATGTGCTTTTGTCCAGTGGTGTTCCTGTATCTATAAAGTAAACATGGTCCCAGTTCTACTTATTACAGCTGTTGGCAGTCTAATTTCGAGAAAACTGTTGTTATACAATTGTAGATTTAAAAGAATGGTGTAGTCTCCGCATGAAGATTTTTAAAATTTGTCTGTGAGAATAATTTGGTTGGTATGTAGAAATCTGGGATGTTGAGTGAAAAATGATTGGGAGAATACTTGTAGGTATTGTTTATTCAGATATATCTGTATAAAGTAAAACTCTGACTGTATTAAATTATTTTGTTATGCACATTGATTAATTGCTTTCTATATTGGCTAAAACAAAGGTCTGAAATTGGAAACCGTTTAACGCTGATAATCAAAAGCAAGGATTGATGCCTTTAAAATGTGTACCAAAGTGTAATGTGAGTTTTAACCCTTGCTGTCTGTCAAAATGTATATTGAACTTTTAGTAGCTCTTTTGAACCATTTGATCAGCACTTTGTGTTGAACAGGAACATTTATGCCAATCATTTGTCAGCACTCTGAATCTACGCAAACAGGTAAGTAGAATGCTGTTGGCTGGAGACGGACTGAAACTTGTTGCATTAGAACTGACGAGGCTTTATTTCCTGCTTCTGAACATATTAGCAGCCTCTCCCTCCGATGCATTAATAAGATCGTTGATGTGGTTCACTAAGACGCTTAATTGATCAGGTATTTTGAAATGCATAAACTTGTTCCAGAACAGCCCCTTCATAAAATGTTTGTCCTTTTTTAATAAACTGAATTGAATATAATTAGCATTGTCCCGATTTCATGGACAATGTGTGGGTGGAGAAAAGTAGAAACAGTCATAATTTTCTGAGCATAATTAATTTCAATAATCCAAAAGTGCAGTGTAGTTTAAAATCTGTGTTTACATTCATCCTAATCTTTATGTTCTGAGTTGAACATAAGAGGTTTAAGTTTTACAGTGAACTTTAGTCTTCGGAAATATACTTGAAAAAAATCAGACATAGCAATTACTCATTTCGTATGTCTTCACATGCAGTTTCAATGCAAAAAGATAATTATGCTGACAATTAAATTGATGTGAGTCATATAACGTATGATAAAACGTTAATCAAATCTCATTGCCTTTGCTTATTTATTGTATGAAAAGTTGATTGGGAGAAAACTTGAAGCAGAATAAATCACTTTCATGTCTAATGCTTGGTGGTTTCAATCGCCAAGGGACAGAATAATTCTAGAGTCAGACCCTGATGAGTACCCAAATGATAAGACCCCTTGAGAAGGCCATCTCGTACTACTAGACTTGTGTAACCCCAATGTAGTACCAACTTTTTAAAAATTTATATATACAATTAGTTGGAATTGCTGAGTAATTTATATGTTTAGTACATTTGAATGTTTTGAGGAAGTTGGCAATTCTACGCATGTTCTTAAACCATTACCAGACAGGGGAGGAGCTGTGCACATATGGTGAATGCACTTTACAGACTCTGACAGCTGGTGCAGTAAACTGCAGGCAAAAATAGTGATGTTGGGGCATGAGTGCCAGTATTTTTAAAACAATGTCTTCTCAGTTCAACCCAGCAAGCCATCCTTTAGGAGTATTTTGTAATCGCTACTTTTATCAATGTTGGAATAGAAAACCCTATTTTCAGAAACATTTTGGAGAACGTTTTTGAGAAAATAAACATTGACCTGGAGTTTGCATTTTTTTCTTTGATAATTGATTCTAATTTTGCATCTCTCTTTCCTAAATGAAGCTGGTACAATTGGATAGACTTGTATTTATTTGCAGGTTGCTATGGTATTAATCTTACTAAGTGATGTAACTAACAACAGTAAAATTCATACAGCCCACTTCTGCTGATGACCTGTGTGTTTGTCAGCCAGCCATCTGCTGTTTGGTAAATCCCGTGTCATTAAAGTAAATGTATTCTTCACACATTCATATCGTCTTGTATATCCAGTGCAGTATCAATGCTTGAATGAGATACCTGAAAGCTGTTTTTGTGAAATATGTATGAAAAATGTAGAATCAAACCAAATCATTCAAATTCAAAAAAGGCCAGTAATGAATGGCAGGAGGCCTGTGTATTTCATCAAACCAAGAAGATTTTCAGTCACGAGCAATAATTCTGCTAAATTTTGTGTGTGTGCAGCTTGGTTATTTCAATACATGTGTTTATGTATGCATGGCATTTTCAAGGGGACAGCTTATCAATAGCCCATGCATTATCTTCAAGATTGGTATGCAGCTGTCTGTGCAGCTTGAGAGAGCACATTAGTGAAGGGATAAAACAGAATGATTTGTATTCCATTCTGCTCTAAATTGTAAGTTTAAACTGAGGTAATATTGTGTAAGAATTTGATGTCAATGTATCATGCTGCGACAGGTTAATAGGATTTCATTGCCTTTGAGTACTTTTCACTTTGTGCTCTAATTGCAATCCCTTTTTATAATCATGTGATCCTTTAGGAGCCATTGCCAGTCCTGGGGTTGATTACATGTAAACCTAATTTGCAACTTGGATATGATTCTTTTAGGTAGAACTTCAAATTTGGCATAATTACAGAAAAATATTAAATACTATAACATAAAATATTGTTTCTTGTCTTGGACTGTTATGTTTAATTAATAGTAAACTTGGCCCTATCTGGAATTTAATTCCTTAAACTTAATATTTGTAGATCTGTCAATTTATAAGTTAAGGACATGAAAATTATGGCTCTAATTTCAATGTAAGTAAGTGATGTAGCTTGGTTTCTTCTACCATTTTGGGCATTTGGTCACAAACATCCTTGGCACAGTTGTACCAAAAGATTTCTTGGATTAGCTTCGTGAGAATTTCTGCAACTTGCTCTCCATTCTCAAGTAGCTAATCGTTAATTTTAGGATTGGAAGTCTTATTTGTGTCTTTTATATCTCTTGAATATACAGAAAATTGTAGTACTTGTAACATTGAAGGCTAATTTCCTCTTTCTATGAATTATTTTGTTTTCTGTCATGTTGCTTTCATGTTTTTTGCTTTGGCTTTCATTAACTATTGTTGATTTTATTTTGTTCTCGTGCTGTTTCTTAGAAGTGAGATAACAATGTCCTAACATACAGCTAGTGACTTATTTTTCGGGCCAAAAAAAATTGGTTATCAAAATGAGGTATTTATCTTTATGGCAACTGGAACAGCATTTTGTATCTATGGCAAGGTCACAAATCTGAAACATTAACTCTATTTCTGTCTCCACAAATACTGTCAGATCTCTTGCGTGTTTCCAGCATTTCCTGTTTGGTTTGTATATGTGCTGTTTGTAATAAAACTAAAGCAAAATCAAGCAGTAGATGGAAGGAAACCAGAATTAAACTACTTCAAATAAATTAGGCGTGAAATCCCACAAAAATAGCTAGATATAATGCTACGAGTAAGTCGAGATAATGCTGGAAGAACCATTTACAGTAGCTTGGCGCACAACATTCTTCAGATGACCAAAATCCAAGCTTTTCCCAATAGTGAGTCTGTTGTTAATGGAAAGAAGTAAGTCTTTTCATTCATACAACGTGAGAACTGAAACAAAACCCCAAAATAAGGATTGGCTTAACAATTCTGAAATAAAGCTAAGGGAATTGTCTCCATAGAACCATAGAACACTACTGCACAGGAACAGGCCTTGTGGCCCTTCTTGTCTGTGCCGAACCATTTTTCTGCCTAGTCCCACTGACCTGCACCTGGACCATATCCCTCCACATCCCTCTCATCCATGTATCCGTCCCAAGTTTTTCTTAAATGTTAAACGTGAGCCCGCATTTACCACTTCATCTGGCAGCTCATTCCACACTCCCACCATTCTCTGTGTGAAGAATGCCCCCCTAATATTCCCTTTTAAACTTTTCCCCTTTCCCCTCCCTCTGGGCTCCCCCATCCTTCACAATATAGGAATGATGTCTTCTGTGAATGACTGACTGTTGATTGATGTTCTGTAGTTATATCCAGAGAATAAGCATTGTGCCTATGCATTTTTCTTCCAAAAACTATTACCTGCCTTGGTAAGATGGCAGGGAATGTAATTCAATGATTATGAAATAAATAAGATGAGATTAGTTTTAAGCAACATTTCATTCAACTGTCATAAAGTCAGTGATTTGTTACGCCCAAGACTTGAATGCTTCTGAATTTATGCAATTTATATTTGATCATATTATACTGGCTCTAAATGCTGGTATCATTTTGTTGCAGCGTTATTCCCATTTAGGTCCTTCTGCAGTACTTATTATGCTAAACATGCTTTCATATGATTAACCATAGATTGGGTCTGATGGCCCGATTTGATTCTTCCCCATTCCTAATGACCAGCAGCAGCTGACAGTGTCCTGAGCGTACTTCCAAGTCAAAGGGCGATACTCCTTTGTAGTTTGATCTTTTCTCAGAAATGATAGCATTTGGCTCTGGATTTTTTCTAAATACTGGGAAGATTGAAAGCATTGCTGTTTGCCAATGACTAACTCCATCCCTCTCCATGGCAGTGGTCTGACATGTTTGTTATTTTGTTGCCACATTTGACCCCAAGAAGAGCTTTCAACTACATGGTTATTATCATCATAATTCAAACACATTCCAGGCTAGTGTCTGAAATACTGTAAACTTGAGGTTATCCAGAAAGTCCCTATCACCCCTGTGCATGCTTGAGTCCCAGTCGAGCATCAGCTTGACTGTAAAATTCTCATCCTTGTAATCATCACAATTGTCTCAGTATGTAGACAGGCCAACTAGAGGTGAGGCTATATTGGATTTGGTGCTGGGAAATGAGCCAGACCAGGTGCTAGACTTGGAAGTTGGTGTGCATTTTGGTGATAGTGACCACAATTCGGTTACGTTCACCTTAGTGATGGGAAGAGATAGGCATGAACCTCGGGTCAGCAATTTTAGCTGGGGTAAGGGCGATTATGAGGCTATCAGGAGTGAATTAGGAAGCATGGACTGGATTAGGGGATTACAGGGACTGGGAACGTCTGAAATGTGGAGTTTTTTCAAGGAGCAGCTACTGCGAGTCCTTGATAGGTATGTCCCTGTCAGGCATGGTGGATTTGGTAGATCTAGGGAACCGTGGTGCACTAAAAGAGTTGAGTCGATGGTTAAAAAGAAAAAGGAGGCTTATGTTCGGATGAGATTGGAGGGCTCAGATAGTGCACTAGAAAGCTTTAGATTGGCTAGGAGGGAGTTGAAGAGTGAGTTGAGAAGGGCTAAAAGAGGACATGAGAAGAATTTGGCTGATAGGATTAAGGAGAATCCTAAGGCGTTCTATAGGTATGTCAAGAACAGAAGGTTGGTCAGGGCAAGATTAGGGCCAGTTACAGACAGCAGGGGGAAGTTGTGTGTGGAACCGGAGGAGATTGGAGAAGTATTGAACCAATATTTCTCTTCGGTGTTCACGCAGGGGGACATGAATATAGCTGAGGAGGACATTGGGTTGCAGGGGTGTAAAATAGACAGTATTACGGTTGATAAAGGGGATGTGTTGGAAATTCTTGAGGGGCTGAAAATAGATAAGTCCCCTGGTCCGGATGGGATCTACCCTAGGATTCTCTGGGAGGCTAGAGAGGTGATTGCAGAGCCTCTGGCTCAGATCTTCAGGTCGTCATTGGTCTCTGGTGTAGTCCCGGAGGATTGGAGGATAGCGAATGTTGTCCCATTGTTTAAGAAGGGGAACAGAGACTTTGCCGGGAATTATAGACCGGTGAGTCTTACTTCTGTTGTGGGCAAGGTTTTAGAAAAAATTATTAGGGATAGGATTTATAGTTATTTGGAGTGTAATGAATTGATTAGAAATAGTCAACATGGTTTTGTAGCGGGTAGGTCGTGCCTTACTAACCTTATTGAGTTTTTTGAGAAGGTGACCAAAGAGGTGGATGGGGGCAAGGCAGTTGACGTGGTATACATGGATTTTAGTAAGGCGTTCGATAAGGTTCACCATGGTAGGCTTCTGCAGAAAATGCAGATGTATGGGATTGTGGGTAATCTAGGAAGTTGGATCAGGAATTGGCTATCAGATAGGAGACAGAGGGTGGTGGTGGATGGTAAATATTCATCATGGAGTACAGTTACGAGTGGTGTGCCTCAGGGATCTGTTTTGGGGCCACTGTTGTTTGTAATTTTTATTAATGATCTGGATGAGGGTATAGTTGGGTGGATTAGTAAATTTGCTGATGACACCAAAGTTGGAGGTGTGGTAGATTGTGAGGAAGGGTGTCATAGTCTGCAGGGAGACTTAGATAGGTTGCAGAGCTGGGCCGAGAGGTGGCGGATGGAATTTAATGCGGAGAAGTGTGAGGTAATTCACTTTGGTAGGAACAACAGATGTGTCGAGTATAGGGCTAACGGGAGGACTTTGAATAGTGTGGATGAACAGAGGGATCTAGGTGTGTGTGTACATAGATCCCTGAAAGTTGGGAATCAAGTAGATAAGGTTGTTAAGAAGGCGTACGGTGTCTTGGCGTTTATTGGTAGGGGGATTGAATTTAGGAGTCGCAGTGTAATGTTGCAACTGTACACTACTCTAGTGCGGCCGCACTTGGAGTACTGTGTGCAGTTCTGGTCCCCGCATTACAAGAAGGATGTGGAGGCGTTGGAGAGGGTGCAGAGGAGGTTTACTAGGATGTTGCCTGGTATGGTGGGGAGGTCCTATGAGGAGAGACTGAGGGATTTAGGGTTGTTTTCGTTGGAAAGAAGGCGGCTAAGAGGGGATCTTATTGAAACATATAAGATGATTAGAGGTTTAGATAGGGTGGATAGTGATAGCCTTTTTCCTCGGATGGAGAAAGCTAGCACGAGGGGGCATGGCTTTAAATTAAGGGGGGGTAGCTACAGGACGGATGTCAGGGGTAGGTTCTTTACCCAGCGGGTGGTGAGGGATTGGAATGCCCTGCCTGCTGCAGTTGTAAATGCGTCTAGTTTGGGGGCGTTTAAGAGATCTCTGGATAGGTTTATGGACGAAAAAGGATTGGTATAGGCTAGTGGGTCATTGTTTTTGTAACTGGTCGGCGCAACATCGTGGGCCGAAGGGCCTGTTCTGCGCTGTAATGTTCTATGTTCTATGTTCTATTTTTAACTCTCTGAGATAACTGTACTCCTAATTCTGGCCTCTTATGCATCCCTGATTTTAATTGCTGCCTTCAACTTGTGATCATAGAAAAATGAATCATAGAAACCCTACAGTGCAGAAAGAGGCCATTTGGCCCATTGAGTCTGCACCGACTACAAACCCACCCAGGCCCTATTCCCATATCCCAACGCATTTACCCGCTAATCCCTCTAACCTACACATCTCAGGATGCTGAGGGGCAATTTTAGCATGGCCAATGAACCTAGTCCGCACATCTTTGGACTTATCTTTGATCATCTGACTTAATCCCCTCATATGGCTAAGTGACGTTTTGTTTTGTAATTACCCTGTGAAGCACATTGGGACATTAAAGGCACAAAAATATAAATGTATTACGCATTTATTCTTCGTCAATTGATCAAACAGAGGAAGATGGGATACGATCTCCGAAAAATGGCTTAAAAATGATATCACAATGACTTGAGGCAAACCGGATTGCAGTGCAATCCAAAATTTTCTTGTGCTACTGAAGGATCCGTCTGTCCTGGTACATGGATCACAAAATGTTAGTATGTTGTTACAACAAGGCATTGAAAAGTCAAATTGATTATTGTCATTTATTGCAAGGAGAGTGAAGTATAAAAGTAGCAAAGTTCTGTTGCAGTTGTCCAGTGCTTTGGTGAGACCACCCCCAGAAGGATTTATGTCCATTTTAATCAATTTATTTAGGATTATAAGTGTGTTAGCTGCAGTTTGGAGAAGGTTCGCTCAACTAATTTCTGAATTGAAATTATCTGGCATTTGGAAGAAGAGATGAACTCATTGACATATACATGATCCTGAAGAGACTTGACTGGGTAGATTGCAGAGAGGATGTCTCCCGATGGAAGAGTCAATTATGGGGTTAGAGAACTGGGAGATTCTTCACTCTGGCTGAGTAGTGCACCTACAGTTTTGTTTAAATCCGCACACAGTCTCTTCAGTCTGATTGTGAGCTCCCATCATGTTCTGTGTGGTGAATGAGAGAGGTTTGCTATCTCAGCCTCTCTGATTACTGCAGACTGATTCTGTCTGTGTGGTTCAATGAGCTGTTTTCTTCACAGGCATCAGCCATGCAGTGAAGATGCATCTGCTGTAATAAGGAGGGGTTTTGCAGGAATTTCTTCCTGCAATAATGAAGGAATGGCACTGTATTTCTGACTTAGTGTTTGTGGTGCACCCAAGTGCTTGTTACCATTGACATTCCATGTGATGGAGTTTATGGGTTTGGAAGCTGTTGATAAAGCAGCTTTGAGGAATTGCTGCAGTGCATCTTGTGGATGATATGCACTGCTACCACTGTGCATTGATAGAATAGGAGATGAACTTTTAATTGTGCTAGTTGCTTAGTCCTGCATAGTATTGAAATTCTTTGTCCTTAAAAATCATCTTTTATACCATTCAGAACATCCTGTGGAAACCACAGATGAATAAAATTAATAAAAGACAAAATAGATTGAAGTCTCGGACAAGAGAGGCGTCAGTTGAAGCTGTCCTGATTTCTGGGCTCTACTCCTTTATAAATGGTGATGTATTTTCCCCAACCCTTTAATTTGGAAATGTTCCAATCCTCTCCTCTCATAGGGCAGTTCCTTCCAGCAAATAGGTCTCAGTAGACAGAGACACTCTGTGCCTGCTCTGTGGCACTGCCCATTAGGGTGTCCTATGGGGAGTTACTCCTGGGAACCCTACGAGGCCATATCTTGCAATCTACTGGCCCTGATGGAATGCATCACAGAGTACTAAAAGAGATGGTGGGAGAAATAGCAAATGCACTAGTGGTAATTTACCAAAATTCTCTGGACTCTGAGGTGGTTCCCACAGATTGGAAAACAGAGAATGTGACGCCACTGTTTAAAAAAGGAGGCAGACATCTGCATATTGATTGGTCGACCCATGTTGGACGCGGGGGGCTCGAGGAAGAGTTCTTGGAATGCTGCCGGGATAGTTTCCTCGAACAGTGTGTGTTGGAGCCAACGAGGGAGCGAGCTATCTTGGATCTGGTGCTATGTAATGAGGCGGGTAGAATTAGGGACCTTGTGGTGAAGGATCCTCTTGGGGAGAGTGATCATTGTATGGTGGAGTTTCTGGTGCAGATGGAGGAGGAGAAAGTGGGTTCCCGGACACGCGTCCTTTGTTTGAATAGAGGGGAGTACGGTAGGATGAGAGAAGAATTGGCGAATGTGGACTGGGGGAGCGCGTTGGAGGGAGGGTCTGTTGAGGAGCAGTGGAGGATCTTTAAGGAGATCTTTCTTGGTGCTCAGCGGAAATTTATCCCGATGGTCAAAAAGGATAGTAGGAGGAGAGGTAATAAGCCGTGGATAACGAAGGAGGTGAAGGAAAGTGTTAAACTAAAAGCAGAGGAATTTAGAGTAGCTAAGAGTAGTGGGCGAGAAGAGGATTGGGAGAGGTTTAAATGTCAACAAAGATTGACAAAAAAGTTGATAAAGAAGGGTAGGAGAAACTATGAAGCTGGGCTAGCGCTTAATATAAAAAAGGATAGCAAGAGTTTTTATAAATATATAAAAAGGAAGCGGCTGGCTAGGGTGAATGTTGGTCCTTTAGAGGATGAGAAAGGGGACCTAGTGGTAGGGGTTGGGGATATGGCTAAGGTATTGAATAACTTTTTTGTTTCTGTCTTCACGGAGGAGGACGTGAATAATTTGCCGGGTGTTAGCGATGGAAAGGTGGTAGGACTGGAGGGTCTTAATGACATTACTGTTACTAGAGAGGCGGTGCTCGACAGACTGGAGGGGTTGATTGTGGACAAGTCCCCAGGACCGGATGGAATGCATCCGGGGGTTCTGAAAGAAATGGCGGAGGTGATAGTGGATGCCTTGGTGGTTATTTTCCAAACGTCGCTGGATTCCAGGGAAGTGCCGGATGATTGGAAAACGGCTAATGTTACGCCGTTGTTTAAGAAGGGTGCCAGGCAAAAGGCGGGGAATTATAGGCCGGTTAGTTTAACGTCTGTGGTAGGTAAAATGTTAGAATCTGTCATTAAGGAGGAAATTGCGAGGCATCTTGAAGGGAATTGCTTGATAGAGCAGACGCAGCACGGTTTCATTGAAGGGAAGTCGTGTCTGACAAATTTACTGGAGTTCTATGAGGATGTGTCTAAGGCGGTGGATAGAGGAGAGCCGGTGGATGTGGTCTTTCTAGATTTTCAGAAGGCGTTTGACAAAGTGCCTCACAAGAGGTTATTGCAGAAGGTCGAGGGACATGGAGTTGGGGGTAGGGTGTTAGCGTGGATAGAGGAATGGTTGTCAAATAGGAGGCAGAGAGTGGGGGTCAACGGGTGCTATTCGGATTGGCGGATGGTGACTAGTGGAGTGCCCCAGGGGTCGATGCTGGGGCCTCAGCTTTTTACCATTTATATAGATGATCTGGAGGAGGGAACCGAGTGTAGAGTGTCGAAATTTGCTGATGACACCAAGATTGGGGGAACGGCAAATTGTGCGGAGGGTGTGGAGAGTCTGCAGAAGGATCTGGATAGGCTGGGCGAATGGGCCAGGAAATGGCAAATGGAATTTAATGTTGGCAAGTGTGAGGTGGTCCACTTTGGTAGGAAGAATGGTAGGAAGGACTATTACTTACGGGGCGAAAAACTGCAGCAGGCGACGGTGCAGAGGGACCTCGGGGTCCTTGTGCATGAGTCGCAAAAACCCAGCTTGCAGGTGCAGCAGGTGGTCAGGAAGGCGAATGGGATGCTGGCCTTCATAGCGAAGGGGATTGAATATAAAAGTAGGGAGGTCTTGCTGCAGCTGTATAGGGCATTGGTGAGGCCGCAGCTGGAGTACTGTGTGCAGTTTTGGGCGCTGCACCTGCGCAAAGATATTTTGGCCTTGGAGGGAGTGCAGAGGAGGTTTACGAGGCTGATACCGGAGTTGAGGGGGTTGAGTTATGAGGAGAGGCTGAATAAACTGGGCTTGTACTCGTTAGAGTTTAGAAGAATGAGGGGAGATCTCATTGAGACATATAAGATGATGAATGGGATGGATAGGATAGAGGTGGAAAGACTCTTCCCGCTCAAAAAAGACAGTAGGACTCGGGGGCACAGCCTCAAGATAAAAGGGGGGCGGTTTAGAACGGAGTTGAGGAGGAACTTCTTCACTCAAAGGGTGGTGAATCTCTGGAATTCTCTGCCCGTTGAAGTGGTGGAGGCTACCTCGCTAAATATTTTTAAGACGCGGGTTGATGGGTTTTTGATAAGAGAGGGGATTAAGGGTTATGGGGAGAGGGCGGGAAAGTGGAACTGAGCAGCGACAGATCAGCCATGATCTTATTGAATGGCGGGGCAGGCTCGAAGGGCTGGATGGCCTACTCCTGCTCCTATTTCTTATGTTCTTATTTCTTATGTTCTTATAGGTCGGTTAGCTTAACTTCTGTAGTAGGGAAAATACTTGAATCTATCATCAAGGAAGAAATAGTGAGACATCTGGATATAAATGGTCCCATTTGGAAGACGCAGCATGTGTTCATGAAGGGGACGTCATGTTTGACCAATTTGGTGGAATTCTTTGAGAACACTACATGTGCAGTGAACAATGGTGAACCTGCGGATGTGGTGCATCTGGATTTCCAGAAGGCATTTGACAAGGTGCCACACCAAAGGCTGCTGCATAACTTAAAGGTAATGGTGTTATGAGTAACTATTAGCATGGATGGAGGATTGGTTAACTAACAGAAAGCAAAGAGTGGAGGTAAATGGATGTTACTCTGGTTGGCGATCAGTGACTAGTGGTGTACCTCAGGGATCAGTGTTGGGATCGCAATTGTTTACAATTTACATAGATGGTTTGGAGTTGGGGATCAAGTGTAGTGTGTCAAAGTTCGCAGGTGACACTAAAATGAATGGCAGAGCAAAGTGTGCAGAGGACATTGAAAGCCTGCGGAGGGATAGTCTATGTGAGTGTGCAAAGGTCTGGCAGACAAAGTACAATGTTGGTAAATGTAAGCTCATCCATTTTGGTAGGAATAACAGCAAAATGGACTATTATTTGAATGGTAAAAAATTGCAGCCTGCTGCTGTGCAGAGGGACCTGGGTGTCCTTGTGCAAGAATCACAAGGAGTTGGTTTGCAGGTGCAGCAGGTAATTAAGAAGGCAAATGGAATTTTGTCCTTCTTTGCTAGAGGGATTGAGTTTAAAAATAGAGATGTTATGTTGTAGCTGTACAAGGTGCTAGTGAGGCCACACCTGGAGTACTGTGTACAGTTTTGTCTCTTTACTTGAGAAAGGGTATGCTAGCACTGGAGGGGTTGTAGAGGAGATTCACTAGGTCGATTCTGGAGTTGAGAGGGTTGGCCTATGAGGAGAGAGTGTGTAGACTGGGGCTATACTCATTGGAATTCAGAAGAATGAAGGAAGATCTTATAGAAACATAGATTATGAAGGGAATAAATAAAAAAGGAGCAAGGAAGTTGTTTCCACTGGCAGGTGAAACTAGAACTTGGGGGCATGGTCTCAAAATAAGGGGAAGCAGATTTAGGACTGAGTTGAGGAGGAACTTCTTCATCCAAAGGTTTGTGAATCTGTGGATTTCCCTGCCCAGTAACGCAGTTGAGGCTACCTCATTGAATGTTTTTGAGGCAAGGACAGATAGATGTTTGAACAGTAAAGGAATTAAGGGTTATGGTGAACGGGTGGATAAGTGGAACCGAGTCCACGAAAAGATCAGCCATGATCCTGTTGAATGGCATAGCAGGCTTGACAGGTCAGATGGCCTACTCCTGCTCCTAGTTCTTATGCTCTTACAGCATTTGGGTCTGGAATGGCCTATATTGTGACACTGACCTTCAGGAATTTTCCTTTCAGGCTGTGGGGGCTTTTCACCCCCTCTTTTGTGTTGCCTTTCCTAGATGCCAGTCTTTTCCTGAATGGATCACCCTGGTTAATTTTCCAGTGCTCATGGTCATAGTTTGGAACAGGTCTTGCTGGAGTTTACAGTATTATGGATGCGGTCAGAGCTGTCTGCTGTGACTGCTGCACCAACAATTATGAAGAACATAGAACATAGAACATTACAGCGCGGAACAGGCCCTTCGGCCCACAATGTTGCGCCGACCAGTCTTATTTTTAAAAAAAAAACATTGACCCACTAATCTAAACCACTCCCTTTTCGTCCATAAACCTATCCACCAATCTCTTAAACGCCCCCAAACTAGGCGCATTTACAACTGCAGCAGGCAGGGCATTCCAGTCCCTCACCACCCTCTGGGTAAAGAACCTGCCCCTGACATCCGTCCTATAACTACCCCCCCTTAATTTAAAGCCATGCCCCCTCGTGCTAGATTTCTCCATCCGAGGAAACAGGCTATCACCATCCACCCTATCTAAACCTCTAATCATCTTATATGTTTCTATAAGATCCCCTCTTAGCCGCCTTCTTTCCAGTGAAAACAACCCCAAATCCCTCAGTCTCTCCTCATAGGACCTCCCCTGCATACCAGGCAACATCCTGGTAAACCTCCTCTGCACCCTCTCCAAAGCCTCCACATCCTTCCTGTAATGTGGGGACCAGAACTGCACACAGTACTCCAAGTGCGGCCGCACCAGAGTTGTGTACAGTTGCAACATGACGCTGCGACTCCTAAATTCAATCCCCCTACCAATAAACGCCAAGACACCGTATGCCTTCTTAACAACCTTATCTACTTGATTCCCAACTTTCAGAGATCTATGTACACATACACCTAGATCCCTCTGCTCCTCCACTCTATTCAAAGTCCTCCCGTTAGCCCTATACTCAACACATCTGTTATTCCTACCGAAATGGATTATCTCACACTTCTCCGCATTAAACTCCATCCGCCACCTCGCGGCCCAGCTCTGCAACCTGTCCAAGTCACCCTGCAAACTTCGACACCCTTCCTCACAGTCTACCACACCTCCGACTTTGGTGTCATCAGCAAACTTACTAATCCACCCAACTATACCCTCATCCAGATCATTAATAAAGATTACGAACAGCAGTGGCCCCAAAACAGATCCCTGAGGCACACCACTCGTAACCGAACTCCATGATGAATAATTACCATCAACCACCACCCTCTGTCTCCTATCTGCTAACCAATTCCTGATCCAAGTACCTAAATTACCACCAATCCCATACATCTGCATTTTCTGCAGAAGCATACCATGGTGAACCTTATCAAACGCCTTACTAAAATCCATATATACCACATCTACTGCCTTACCCCTATCCACCTCTTTGGTCACCTTCTCAAAGAACTCAATAAGGTTAGTAAGGCACGACCTTCCCGCTACAAAACCATGCTGACTATCTCTAATCAATTCATTACTCTCCAAATAACTATAAATCCTATCCCTAATAATTCTTTCTAAAACCTTGCCCACTACAGAAGTAAGACTCACTGGTCTATAATTCCCAGGGAAGTCTCTGCTCCCCTTCTTAAACAATGGGACAACATTCGCTGTCCTCCAATCATCCGGTACTATACCAGAGACCAACGACGACCTGAAGATCAGAGCCAGTGGCTCTGCAATCACCTCTCTTTATTCCTCTAGGAGTGTTTGCAGATTGGAGGCAGGCAATTTTTAATTCTTCTGAAAGTACCAGTCACACAACCCCTCGTAAATGTCTGGGATCTTATCCACTTATCGAGTACAATGTCAGCCTAGAACTCGATGCAGATTTGAGTTGGCTTCTTATGTGTGTTTCAGAATTTGCCTAACTGGTAAACATTTGAATGGCAGTTTTGGTCTGCTCGTTCTCTGGGGACATTTCAGAATGCAGCATGATGTAGACTTCTTTGGCTCTATCAGGCATCTATCCTTGAATTTCAAATGTGCAGATCTCTAGAGGCCATTTTAGCTGTCCTGCTATCTTTTCAATAACTCTCTTTGAATTTGGGCAGGAATCTGGCATACTTGAGGGCCTCAAAGTGAGTCCAAGTTAGAAGAATAAGTGGATGCTACTAGGAAGAAAGATGCTTCCCTTGGCCACTTCCATTTGTCTGGTCTCACTCTCCCTCTCTCTTTAAGCTGCTGACTGCATTTGGAAATTCATTTTTCCCTCTTTTTAAGATTCCCTGGTCTTTTCTTCTCTCTTGAAATTCTAGCTGCAATTTGAACTACAGAACAGCATGGTGGCACAGTGGTTAGCACTGCTGCCTCACACCTCCAGGGATTTGGTTTCAATTCCAGCTTTGGGTGACTGTCTGTGCAAATTCTGCACATTCTCCCCATGTCTGTGTGGGTCTCCTCCAGGTGCTCTGGTTTCCTCCCACAGTCCAAAGATGTGTCGATAAGCCATGGAAAATGTGTGGGGTTACTGGGATAGTGCAGGGGAGAAGGCTTGGGGAAGATACTCTGTCAGAGTCACTGCAGATTCACGGGGCCAAATGTCCTCTTCTGCACTGTAGGGAATCTATGATTCTACCCCAGCTTAACATTGGCTCAGGGTGGGGAGTGGGGG
The DNA here is from genome assembly GCF_965287045.1 of Carcharhinus amblyrhynchos. NCBI lineage: Eukaryota > Metazoa > Chordata > Chondrichthyes > Carcharhiniformes > Carcharhinidae > Carcharhinus > Carcharhinus amblyrhynchos. The sequence goes on from NC_137325.1 coordinate 41,669,883, forward strand.
GGATTCAGCTTGTGCTCTGGTCTACTGGTAATGTTGCATCCAAATCTTCTACCAATGCCACGTTTAATTCATTTCTTTTGTATTTACTGAGCAATTTGAACTGTATCTTCCTAGCTTTCAGTTAACCTATGCCAAGAATCTCCAAACTTGCCTCGCTAAATTCTTTTGCTGAATAAACATTTGTGTATCAAAATGTTTTTGATACACAAATGTGTTAGTACATGAAATTTGCTGTGTTGAGTCACATTCTTAAAATCAGTTCCAGCCACTGCGTTTCCCTCTTTTGGTTTTCAATTTGTCCTTTTCACTTTAATTTGGCTCCTCTTTTAATTTGGACTCTAGTCAAATTCAAATTGAGTTCACAACTTCTGTCATTGAAAAGAGGACGGTCAATTCAAACGGCCTGATTATGCACCCTTAAAGGGAAAGTTTTTTTTAAACTCTAATTTCCCCAACCCTTCAATTTGGAACTCTATTAATAATTTGCACAGCAAACCCGAGATAAGATTATATAAAAAATGTTGCTGTATTTTTTATAAGCACGCATGTGAGAGGGGTTTTGCAACATCCAACCCTTTTACACTCAGACAGTAAATGGGGGATAAAGAAAAAGGAAGAGGGCTTGGGGCACGGCTGCAATAAAATACAAGTTGGAGTTTTAATGTGTTCAGAATCAGAAGTCAACTAGAATGTTCCTGTCAAGGTGAGGTTGATTGATTGTGGAATGTTCCATCTTTCCAGAGTGAGGCATGTAGTGTTAGTCTGGAGACATGAGTTCCACTGTTCCAGCAGTTGGCAGGTTTGATGAGGGCTAGAGTTCTTCTTGCTGTCACACAGCACAGACAGTTGCTTTGAGTTCTGTTCACATTGGAGGTCATAAGGGAGGTCTTAGTCCAGTTTCACCAGACACTATTACAGCGCAGCATGTGGGACGATCACTGTTGGACAAAGAATGTATATTGTCAAGGCTGGAATCTTGGAGTTTAATTGGAGTCAAGATTCCTTTGTTCTAGGAGACACTGGTTTTAGGTTGGTAAACTTGAAGCCCTCTTTGTCAGTTGGTAAACTGAAGCTTTCTTGCCAACAACATTGTATTTCAATTAATAATGCTTTGGAAGTTAACACCATTATAGGACTCCAGTACGTGGGGGGGCCATCTGACCTGGGCGGAAGGGATCGTAGGTCTGAGCATGTTGATGTCGATCATAATAAGGCTGCAGGTACTTTGCAGTTGTGTTCCACGTTCTCAAAACATGTTAGTAGTAAAGTTATCTGACAGCAATGGTGTCAGTCATCCTACAACATAAGACTGTCTTTAAATAATTATGATGCAAAAGTGAACAAAGTTACGCCAAGGTAATGTGAACAATTTACAAATTAAATTTGAACATGAAAAACATCCATGTCACCTCTGTGATCTAAATAAATCTCCAGTAAATGACACTGGAGTTCAGCAGGAAGATAGTGGCTGCGATGCAGAGTCTTCCTTTTTGACCAGGACGCTCTATTGTAGTCCACCGTTAGCTGGAATAGTATCAGCTGATGCTGTGTTTCATCACTTTATATCTTCCTCTGCCTCGTGATCATACGTGTGTCCTGGACACGACACTAGCAAAATAACATTTAATTATAATTAAATTGTAATTAATTTAATTACTTTCCAAACGTTGATTGGAACCTTTATAGTTCGGATGGGGCAGCTTTTGTACAGTGTGTGCAGGAGGGTTTCCTGACACAATATATGAACAGGCCGACAAGAGGTGGGGCCACGTTGCACTTGGTACTGGGTAATGAACTGGACCAAGTGTTAGATTTGTTTGTGGGAGAGCACTTTGGAGATAGTGATCACAATTCGGTGTCCTTCATTATTGCAATGGAGAGTGATAGGGCAATACGACAGGGCAAAGTTTATAATTGGGGGAGAAGTAATTGTGATGCAATTAGGCAAGAATTAAGGAACAGAAACTGTCAGGGAAAGGCACAAATGAAAAGTGGAGCTTGTTAAAGGAACAAAAACTGCGTGTCCTTGATAGGTATGTTCCTGTCAGGCAGGGAGGAAATGGCCAAGTGAGGGAATCATGGTTCACAAAAGAGGTTGAACGTCTTGTCAAGAGGGAAAAGGAAGCATATGGAAGGATGAAAAAAACAAGGCTCAGTGGGGTCGCTTGAGGGTTACAAGGTAGCAAGGAATGAGCTTAAAAAAAAGGGCTTAGGAGAGCTAGGAGGGGGTTTGAGAAGTCCTTGGTGGGTTGAATAAAGGAAACCCCAAGCCTTTTTACTCCTTTTGTGAGAAATAAAAGAATGACCAGGGTGAGGTTTGGGCCGGTAAAGGATAGTAGTGGGAACTTGTGCATGGATCAGAAGAGATAGGAGAGGCAATGAATGAATACTTTTCTTCAGTGTTCACCAAGGAGAGAGGCCATGTTTTTGAGGATGTGTGTGAGCTACAGGCTGGAGGAGGTAGATCTTCTAAAGGAAGATACATTAGCAATTTTGAAAAACCTGAGGGTGGATAGGTCCCCTGGGCCAGATGGGATACATCCTAGGATTCTTTGGGAGGCAAGGGATGAGATTGCAGAGCCTTTGGCTTTGATCTTTGGGTCCTCACTATCCACGGGGATAGTGCCAGAGGACTGGAGTGTAGCAAATGTTGTTCCTCTCATCGAGGAAGGAAATAGGACTGACCCTGGTAATTATAGGCCAGTTAGTCTTACTTCAGTGGTCGCTAAGTTAATGGAAAAGGTCCTGAGGGATAGAATTTATGGCCATTTGGAAAGATGCTGCTTAATCCGGAACAGTCAGCACAGATTCGTGAAGGGTAAGTCCTGCCTCTCAAATTTGATTGAATTCTTTTGAGGAGGTAACTAAGTGTGTAGATGAAGGTAGAATAGTTGATGTCATATACATCGATTTTAGTAAGGCATTCGATAAGGTTCCCCACGACAGGCTCATGAAGAAAGTAAGGAGGTGTGGGATAGAAAGAAATTTGGCCGATTGGATAAGTAACCGGCTGTCTCATAGAAGGCAGAGGGCGGTGGTGGGTGGAAAATTTTCAGACTGGAGACCAGTTACCAGCAGTGTACCACAGGGGTCAGTGCTGGGTCCTCTGCTATTTGTGATTTTTGTCGATGAGTTGGAGGAGGGGACTGAAGGGTGGGTCAGTAAATTTGCTGATGACACCAAGATTGGTGGAGTAGTGGATGAGGTGGAGGGCTGTTGTAGCCTGCAAAGAGACATTGATAGGATGCAGAGCTGGGCTGAAAAATGGCTGATAAGTGCGAGGTGATTCAGTTTGGCAGGACAAATTTGAATGTGGATTACAAGCTCAGCCGCAGGGTTCTGAGGAATGTGGAGGAACAGAGAGATCTTGGGGTTCATATCCATAGATCTCTGAAGATTGCCACTTGGATAGAGCCATGAAGAAAGCCTACAGTGTGTTAATGTTTATTAACAGGGGGTTTGAGTTTAAGAGCTGTGGGGTTATGCTGCAACTGTACAGGACCTTGGTGAGACCACATTTGGAATATTGTGTGCAGTTCTGGTCACCTCACCATAAGAAGGATGTGGAAGCATTGGAGAGAGTGCAGAGGAGATTTACCAGGATACTGCCTGGTGTAGAGCGTAGGTCTTATGAGGAAAGGTTGAGGGAGCTGGGGCTTTTCTCTTTAGAACGGAGGAGGATGAGAGGCAACTTAATAGAGGTTTATAAGATGATGAGGGGATAGATGGAGTGGATGTGCAGAGACTGTTTCCTTGGGTGGATGTAGCTGTTATTAGGGGGCATAACTACGAGGTTCATGGTGGGAGATGTAGGAGGGATGTCCGAGGTAGGTTCTTTACTCAGAGAGCGATTGAGGTGTGGAGTGGACTGCCTGCTGTGATAGTGGAGTCGGACACTTTAGGAACTATCAAACGGTTATTGGATAGGCACATGGAGCACACCAAAATGATAGGGAGTGACATAGCTTCATCTTGATTTTGGACAAAGCTCGGCACAACTTTGAAGGCCGAAGGGCCTGTACTATGCTGTACTGTTCTATGTGCTATGTTTAAATGCTGTTGGAGCTGCACTCATCCAGGCAAGTGGAGAGTATTTCATTGCACCCTGCCTTGGTGGTGTAAAGACTTCAGGAGGGAGCAAATGAGCGACTCATCACAGAAAACCAAGTATCTCATGTTCTTGTAGCCAGAGTATTTGCATAGTTAGTCTGGTTAGCTTTCTAGTCAGGATGTTGATGGTGAGGGCACTGCTAATACGAATATTGAACAGTTGAATGTCAAGGGAGGAGTTTGACCATCTCCAACAAGGTAGAGTGTTTGTCTGGTATTTGTTGTTTTTCATTCAGTCATGGCTTGTTGAAATCATTGGCATGACCATCATTTACTGCCCATCCCGAATTGTTTTAGGGAAATTGGTGGCAAGCCATCCTGTTGAATAGAACCACATGACTTTAGAAAGTAGTCATAAGTCAACCATGTTGGTGTGGGTCTGGAATCATGAATAGGCCAGATCAGGAAAGAATGGCAAAGTTTCTTCAATTATGAATTTTATGACAATTTGGTATTTTCATCATTACTGATACTAGCGTTTTTATTCTAGATGTATTTATTTAAATAAAAACCTTGCGTTCATATGGCACTTTTCATGACTATTAAAGTCCCTAAGTATTTTAACAATTAGTGAAATGTTGCCACTGTTGAAATGCAGCAGCCAATTTTCACACAGCATACTCCCATCAATCCTAATGACTAGATAATCTGCTTTTCTGATGCTAATTGTCCAAGACACTGGAGACGGGTCCTCTCCTCTGCTCTTTAATGTAGTGCCCTGGGATTTTTTACGTCCATCCAGGTTTAACATTGATTTACCCAAAAGACAACACCTCTGATATTGTAGCATTCCCTCAGTACTCCACTGTGACTGTCAGCATTGCTTTGTCTTCAAGGCCTTCTTTGGTACTTCAACCCAGAAACTTTTGACTCGGTCAAGAGGATGACCAACTGAGCCATGACTGACGACTACATTTAAAGTTGTCATGGTGGAATATTTATCTTTGGATCATTAGTATAATCATATAAACCGCTGCCATAAAGCATCATGCAAAAATGGTGATGTTCACCAAACAGTTTAATCAGTCCAGTGTTAGACTAGATGGATTGGTCATGGTAAATTGCCCCTTAGTGTCAAAGATGTGCAGGTTAGAAGGATTGGCCATGGTAAGCTCCCCCTTAGTGTCCAAAGATGTGCAGACTAGAAGGATTGACCATGATAAATGTGTGGGGTTACAGGGAGAGGGTGGGTGAGTGGGCCTTGGATAAGATCCTGTTTCAGAGAGTTGGTACAGACTCAAAGAGCTGAATGGTCACCTCTGATCAAGTACTCTGATGCCCATGAGGTTAACTGAATTTCAAGCAGCGTATAAAAATAGTAAAATGTTACCTATGTTACTGTTTCTTCACTGTCACTGAGTCAAAATCCTGGAACTCCCTCCTTAGCAACACTCTACAGTTCAAGAAGGCAGCTCACCTGCCTTTTCCAGGACAATTAGGGATGGGCAATAAATGTTGGCCTAGCCAGTGATGTCCACAATTCCCCTGAAATGAATTGTTAAAAATCAAAAGTTCAAATTGTTGCCCTAAATTTGACATCAGTCAGGTTTCATTTATTGTCTTCCATTTTTTTTTCAAATAATGCAACCATGCATATCAAGTTTCAAATGATAAATTATACTTCCAGTATGCTAACAGCATTTTTGTCTGCATGTGGAATTGAACAGTATTTTGTAACTTGCCCCATCATTTGGATTATTCTGATACACTTGTATGATTTCACAAAGGTCTGGGCTGTAATTTACATAGAAACCAACGATTTTAGATAAGGATCTGTATTTAATAGCCTCTATGTTCCACCTTATTCCATGGGGACAAAGATACAAAAGTCTGAGGCCATGTACCAACTGATTCAAGAACAGCTTCTTCCCTGCTGCTGTCAGACTTTTGAATGGATTTACGTTACAATAAGTTGATTTTTCTCTACACCTATGACTGTAACGCTATATTCTGCACTCCCTCGTTTGCTTTCCTTCTCTGAGTGGTACACTTCGTATAGTGCAAGAAACAATACCTTTCACTCTGTGTTAATACATGTGACAATAAATCAAATCAAAGCTTATCAGGTGTCATTATACTGAGGTGTCATTATTTTACATATAAAGATTTATATTTCCAGTTTGATCTTTAAAACGTGGAATTGTAGTTTGGATGTGATTATGAAAGTCTTGCTTGGTAGCCTTAAGAAATACTGAAAAATTGCCCAACAAGCTTTTTAAGTTATATTAATTAGTCTATAATACAGTTAATTTTATGAAAAACCAAATACTTCCAACTGTTTGGAGCAAATTGGAAATTGTGTTGTCTGGAAGTAAAGCTGAATAAATATTTGAAACATTTTCAGGAGATGTATTTAACATGTGTGAACAATTGAAAAGAAAAAACACTTTAATTATCCAAGCTAATGTAATGAAATAGTGTTACTTCAGTGTGTGTGTTTGGTGAGATTCAGTCATAATTATTGTCACAACAGTAAGTGTTCTTTCAATCCCTACATGTTCTTTCGTGTTATATGAATGGCTGTGTTTTCAGTAATCCACCGTAACACAAGCATATACTATTGCCTTAGCAAAAAAAACCTGTCTGGGATGATTGTCTCTATTTAAAACCACAGTTACAATAGGGTGCTATTTATTGTTAAGCTGTTTTCTTTGCTTTACTTCTGAAGACAAATGTTTATTGATATGATTTGACAGTTTGTTTATAGACATTTATGTTTGGTTCACTGATGGTATATTAAATAGAGAGTCTGAATTGAACTCTTTTTCCATGAAACAAAGCAAGTTTATAATTCAGTACTGCAAAGGCTATCAATATGGGAAAATAAATCTATTCCTGTTGCTGTCAGGTGTTTAAGTGTCAGTTGGGTAGTACTCTCGCTTTCAAAATGTTGTGGGTTCAAGTCTCAAGGACTTGAGCACAAAAATCTAGCTTTGACACTGCTGCAGTACTGAGGGAGTACTGCAAGAACTAACAGAAGAGACATTAAACTGCAACATCATCTGTTGTCTTCGATGCTTTTGTTTAATTCAGAAAAAGGTGCAATGTCTGCACTTGTTCCTTTTACCTGCGGAGGAATAGGCCACTGAGCATGAATATATACATAGAATCTAACAAGCATAAATGAGTCACATTGCAAGCCTGACCTACAATTACACTAACAACCAATATAAGATTCCTTATATTATCCAGCACACCTGGATTAAACGTAGAAACATAGAAGATAAGAGCAGGAGGCGGCCTTTTGGCCCTTTGAGCCTGCTCTGTCGTTCATTAGATCATGGCTGATTGTCCAACTCAGTAGCCTAATCCTGCTTTCTCCCCATAACTTTAGATCCCATTCTCCCCAAGTACTATATCTCTAGCTAGCAATGTTTTAGCATCAACTGTTTCCTGTGGTAATGAATTCCACAGGCTCACCAGTCTTTGGGTGAAGAATCATAGAATCATAAAAACCTTACAGTGCAGAAGGACGCTGTTCGGCCCATTGAGGGGCCTGTCCCCATAACCCCTTGTATTTAGTCTGCTAATCCCCTAACCTATACATTGGGGACACTACATGACCAATGCACCTAACCTGCATATCTTTGGATAGTGGGAGGAAACTGAAGTACCTGGAGGAAATCTACGCAGAAACAGGGAGAGTGTGCGGTTTGCAAACAGAGTGACTCAAGCTGGGAATCACAACCAGGTTCCTGGCACTGAGGCAGCAGTGCTAACTATGTCACCCTAATGTCTCCTCATCTCTGGCCAGCCCAAATCGTCTATCCCGAATCCTCAGACTGTGACCCCTAGTTCTGGGTTCCCACCACTGGGAATATCTTCCCTGCGTCTACCCTGTCTAGACCTGTTAGAATTTTATAAGTCCTGAAGAGACACACACACACACCGCCCCTCCCCCCACCCCCCATTCATCTGAATTCCAGCGAAAACAAGCTAACCTAGTCAATCTCTCCTTGTACATCAATCCCGCCATCCCTGGAATTAGCCTGGTAAACCTTCGCTGCACTCCCTCGAGAGCAAGAACATCCTTTCTCCGAAAAGGAGACCAAAACTTCACAGAGTAACACCACTAGCTTTCAATGCTCTGACCCACCTGACGAAGGGGCAGTGCCCCGAAAGCTCGTGGCATTTGCTACCAAATAAACCTGTTAGACCTGGTGTTGTGAGACTTATTACTGCAATTGCAACAACACATCCCCACCCCTGTACTCAAACTTTTGCAATAAAGGCTAAAATACCATTTGCATTCTTTACGCCTGCTGCACCTGCATGCTTCAGTGATTGGTGCACTGGTCCCACTGCACACTGCCCTCTCCCAATTTACAGCCATTCAGATAGCAATCTATCTTGTTTTTTTGCAATTGAATTTGCAAAGGACCCATTAATTCCTACTTTTTGTGTCCTCTCTGCCAACCAGTTTTCTGATTATTTGGCAAGTATTGCCCAATCACAGAATTGCGTCTAATGTTAAACATTTAAGTTCTGAGTTTTGCAAGCGCAGAATGGTTGAGTGCAATCAGTATTCTGCTTATTTCAAACAAGTAAAGAGACAGTACAACGCACCAAACGTTGCGATGCATGCTCTATGCACCTGAAATCATAGCAGTGAAAGTCACTTATTTGTATGATGGGCAGATTTATTTTTGGCTTGATGGGAATATCCTGTTAGTGGAAGATACCACTTGTGTTGCTGCTATATAGTAGCACTGTGAAATGGCTAACTTTACCTGTTGCTCAGGTTTTTGTGCAACCTGATTATTCTAGCATAATTTGAGGTAGACTGGGCACTTTTCAGGTATGATAGTCCTATATAGATATGACGGTCCTAGGCTCATTCATAAGAATGTGCTACAAAGTGATCAGGATAGTCATTATTCTACAAGGTAGCTTTGAATCTTACATTGGCATTAATGACTCGGGCATCAATTGCTGATCTTTGAGAGCCTATAAACTACTCCCACTGGTCTTTTTTGCTGTTTGTTGTTTCTTGGCTTATAAAATGTACATCCTGATTTTTGCAATCTGCTATTTTCTCTCCACTGTCTAATTCCCAGCCTTTTATCAGGGCGAACCCTCTCTGATCATTAATGGTAGCAAAACTACTGGAGAAAATTCTGAAGGAGAGGATTAATACTCAATTAGAGAAAAGCATGGGTTAGTTAGGGATAATCACGATATGGAGATGCCGGTGTTGGACTGGGGTAATTAGTCTCACAAGACCAGGTTAGAGTCCAACAAGTTTATTTGGAAGCAAAAGCCACTAGCTTTCGGAGTGCTTGCTGCTCCTTCATCAGGTGAGTGGGAGTTCTGTTCACAAACAGGGCATATAAAGACACAAACTCAATTTACAAAATAAACGTTCTCCAAGGCAGCCTTCATGACACACAACAGCGAAGAGTTGCTGAGCAGAGACTGATAGCCATGTTCCGCACACATGAGGATGGCCTCAACCGGGATCTTGGGTTCATGTCACACTATCTGTAACCCGCACGACTTGCCTGGGCTTGCAAAATCTCACTAACTGTCCTGTCTGGAGACAATACACATCTCTTTAACCTATACCTAATGCTCTCTCCACTCACATTGTCTGTACCTTTTAAGACTTGATTACATCGAGGGTCGAAGGGCCTGTACTGTGCAGTAATGTTCTATGTACCTGTAAAGATGTGCATTCCAACCATTATTTTGTAAATTGAGTTTGTGTCTTTATATGCCCTGTTTGTGAACAGAACTGCCACTCACCTGACGAAGGAGCAGCAAAGACTCCGAAAACTTGTGCCTTTTGCTACCAAATAAACCTGTTGGACTTTATCGTGGTGCAGTGAGACTTCTTACTTAGTTAGGGATAGTCAACATGGCTTTGACAGGAGGTCATGCTTAACAAATTGGTAAGAATTTTTCAAAAATGTGTGCATGAGAGAAATTCAGTTGTAGGTTACATAGATTTTCGGAAGGATGTTGTCTAGGTCCCAAATGGGAGATTGAGAAAGTTAAAGTACATGGAATTCAGTGAAACTTGGCAAAATGGATCAGAAACTGGTTTAGTAATCGAACACATGGTAGTGGTAGAAAGCTGTTCAAGTGGCTCGAGACCAGTAACCAGTGGTGTGTCACAAAGATCAGTAATGGGACCCTTATTGTTGTGATGTGGAGATGCTGGTGTTGGACTGGGATAAACACAGTAAGAAATCTCACAACACCAGGTTAAAGTCCAACCAATTTATTTGATAGCAAGCTCGCAAGCTTTCGGGGTTTGCCCCTTCGTCAGGTGAAAGTCACTGACTTACTGTGTTTACCCTTATTGTTTCCAGACAACAAGAAGATTGTTAAGGTGGTTAACAGCGAAGAAGATGGTTGTAGGTTACAGGACGATTATAGATGGGTTGGTCAGTTGGGCAGAGCAGTAGCAGATGGTATTTAACTCTGATGTGTGAGGTGATGCACTTTGGAAGAACTAGCAAAATAAGGAAGTATTTAATGAATGGCACGACACTGGAAGCTCAGAGGAATAGATGGATCTCGGGGCGAAGATCCCTGAAGTTGGCAGAGCTTGTGATTAGAATAGCTAAGAAGGATTGTGGGACACTTGCTTTTATCAGTTGTGGTAAAGAGCATTAGAGCAAGGAGGTAATGTTAGACTGTACAGAATGTTGGTTAGGCCACAGCGGGAGTATTGTGTACCATTCTGGTCACCTCTTTATAGGAAGACTGTGTTGCACTAGAGGGGTTACATGTTGCTTGGGATGGAGCATTTGAGCTATGAGGGGAGACAGTTTGGTTTGTTTTCTTTACAGCAGAGAAGTTTAAAGGAGAGATATGATTGAGGGGTATGAACAGGGTGCATAGAGAGCAGCTGCTCCCTTTGGTTGAGGGTCAATCACAAGGGAGCATAGCTTTAGGGTGTGGGGCAGGAGATTCAGAGGGGATCTGAGAAAAAACATTTTTCATCAAAGGGTGGTGGGAATCTGGAATGTACTGCCTGGGAAGATAGTCAACATGGGGAGAACATGGAAATTCTGTATAGTCACCTAAGGCTGGAATTGAACCCAGATCCTGGCGCTGTGAGGCAGCAGTACTTGCCACTGTGCCGCCAACTTTGAGGATATTTGTGGAGCTGCCTCCTCCAGTGAGTTGTTTTAATTGTTTACTATCGTTTATGGCTGGATGTGACAGGACTGCAAAGCTTGGATCTGATCTGTTGGTTGAGAGATCACTTAGCTCTGTCTGTTACTTTCTGCTAATGTTGTTTGGCATGCAAGTAGGCCTGTGTTGTAGCTTCACCAGGCTGACAATGTGCATTTAGATTTGTCAAGGGCATCTGCTGCTGCATGCCCTCCTGCATTATTAATTGACCAGGGTTGATCCCCTGGCTTGGTGGTAATGCTAAAGTGGGGGAATGTGAAAGGCCATGAAGTTAAATTGTGGCTGGGGACAATGCCCTTGTTTGCCCCTAGCACCACTGGAAGGTCAGTTTGAGTTGCTAGATCTGGGTCCCATTTAGCACGGTGATAGTGTTGAGTTACATGATGGAGGCTATCCTCAATGTGAAGAAGGATACCACAAGGAGTATGTAGTTGTGTAATGATCTCTGACGAGAACACCAAAATTTATGATCCAGTTAGGGACCAGTGATTTTTTTTTTGATAAAATTTGAAATTCATGAGAATAAAACCTCACGATTTTAAGCAAACAGAGGAAACTTTGCTCTGTAGTCAGCAAAGCAAACATTCATCATCATCTGTCTTATAATTTCTGGAATTAACATGAGAGAAATACCAGTTAATAAGCAAACTGTGGTTGAACACACTAGAAAATGCAGACACAACCAAGATCAGTCCCCTGGGTTTTCATCAACCCAATCAGACATCATCACTGAGTCACAAAAATTCTTTAAAGACTCTGTCTTCTGCTTGAGGGAATTTCAGCTTCTCTCTTTGGAGGATATAGCTTTTGATTTATAGAAACAGCTGCTTCACATCAAACTACTCAAGTGATTGGTCGTCCCCCAGTTGCTCAGTCTCCTCCCATGACTACATCCCATGAGATTGCAAACCAGCATCTAATTACCAGCACAAATTCAGCTTTCCAGTCACTGGACAAAACTCCACTGCTTATGGTCTTTCCGTTCCCCTCCAACTGTCAGCTTCACTGAGCTATCACTGCCCCTATCAGCTTCCCTGAACCCGAGTTCCCTCAGCAGCATGGCAGCTTTTCAGGAGTCAGCCTGTGTGGAGTCTGATCCTGACCCATTAACAACAGCTCATGGACAGACATCTCCCAACTGTGTGCTGCCCTCCTGTTATAAAGTTGGCATGAACAAATCAAATTTGGAGCATTAAATATTATAATCTCCATCAATCAACTGTCACTCCCCACAGATATAAAGTTACCATAATTTCACTCCTAAAACACACAAATACAAAAAAAAATGTCATCACAGTGGCCTCTCCCACTAATATTGTCATAGATAGCTGCGTTTGCCTGCAACAGGTAGATTGTTGAGGGCACAGTCAAGTAAGTCCTTCCCTCATGTTGGTTGCCACATCACCCTCTGAGAGGAGGAAGGAGGGTGGGAACCGGAGGAAGGAGGGTGGAGACCATATGCCTCAGCCTCTCAATCTGCATAACAGATTTGCGGTTCTTGCTTCCAGTGTGGACAAGAACGAGCGCTGTGAGGTTGGTGAGCAAACTGTACACGGTACAGTAATGCGGACACAGAGCATTGACAAAGAGAAGGTGAAAAGGAATGTAGTGGTAATTGGGGATAGTGTGGTTAAGGGTATTGACACTGTCCTTTGTCACAATGACAAAGAGCACAGAAGGGTGTGTTGTCTGCCTGGTGCTCGGGTCCAGGATGTCGCATCTGGGCTGCAGAGGAACCTGGAGTGGGAGGGTGAGAATCCGGTCGTTGTGGTACATGTGGGTGCCAATGATGTACGCAAAATGCGAACTGAGGATCTGGGGAGGGAGTATGAAAAGCTGGGAATGGAATTTAAAAAGTAGAACCGACAAGGTGGTTATCTCTGGATTACTGCCTGAACCGTGTGCAGATGGGCGTAGGGTTGATAAGATTAAGGAAGTGAATGGGTGGCTCAGGGATTGGTGTGGGAGGAATGGGTTTGAATTTATGGGGCATTGGCATCAGTATTGGGGTAGGTGGGACCTGTTCAGGTGGGATGGGGTTGGTCTGAACCGTGCTGGGACCAGAGTCCTGGCGAATCGTGTAAATAGGACTGTAGATAGGGCTTTAAACTAATTAGGGGGGGGAAGGGTGTGAGGGTAGGTGACATTACAGGGTCTAAAGTAAAGGAGAGGGTACAAGTACGGGAAGAGGCCAAGGGTGTCCCAATAATAAAGGGAGTAGGATGCGTGAGTAAGGTTGGTGGCGTTCCTGCAAATAGGGTACAGGTGAAGGCTGGGATGAAGGCACTTTATCTGAATGCACGAAGCATTTGGAATAAAGTGGATGAGCTGGTGGCGCAGATCAGCACAAATGGATATGATCTGGTGGCCATTACAGAGACGTGGCTGCAAGGTGACAGGGACTGGGAGCTGAATGTACAGGGGTATCAAGTGTTTCGGAAGGATAGGCGGGAGGAAAAAGGGGGGGGCGTAGCTCTGCTGATTAAGGATAGCATCAGGGTGGTAAGTAAGGGATGATATAGAACATAGAACATAGAACATTACAGTGCAGAACAGGCCCTTCGGTCCACGATGTTGCACCGACCAGTTACAAAAACAATGACCCACTAGCCTATACCAATCCCTTTTCGTCCATAAACCTATCCAGAGATCTCTTAAACGCCCCCAAACTAGGCGCATTTACAACTGCAGCAGGCAGGGCATTCCAATCCCTCACCACCCGCTGAGTAAAGAACCTACCCCTGACATCCGTCCTGTAGCTACCCCCCCTTAATTTAAAGCCATGCCCCCTCGTGCTAGCTTTCTCCATCCAAGGAAAAAGGCTATCACTATCCACCCTATCTAAACCTCTAATCATCTTATATGTTTCAATAAGATCCCCTCTTAGTCGCCTTCTTTCCAACGAAAACAACCCTAAATCCCTCAGTCTCTCCTCATAGGACCTCCCCACCATACCAGGCAACATCCTAGTAAACCTCCTCTGCACCCTCTCCAACGCCTCCACATCCTTCTTGTAATGTGGGGACCAGAACTGCACACAGTACTCCAAGTGCGGCCGCACTAGAGTAGTGTACAGTTGCAACATATAGGAGCCAAAGAGCAGAAAGTGGAATCGTTGTGGGTGGAGATTAGGAACAGCAAAGGGAGGAAGACGCTGGTGGGTGTCATCTATAGGCCCCCAAATAATGATCTGGAGGTGGGGCGGGCTGTTAACGCGCAAATAAGTGCGGCGTGCAGGAATGGAACGGCGATAATTATGGGGGATTTCAATCTACATATTGATTGGTCGACCCATGCTGGATGCGGTGGGCTTGAGGAAGAGTTCTTGGAATGCTGCCGGGATAGTTTCCTTGAACAGTGTGTGTTGGAGCTGACGAGGGAGCGGGCTATCTTGGATCTGGTGTTATGTAATGAGGCGGGTAGAATTAGGGACCTTGTGGTGAAGGATCCTCTTGGGAAGAGTGATCATTGTATGGTGGAGTTTCTGATGCAGATGGAGGAGGAGAAAGTGGGTTCCCGGACCTGTGTCCTTTGTTTGAACAGAGGGGAGTACGGTAGGATGAGAGAGGAATTGACGAATGTTGATTGGGGGAGCGCGTTGGAAGGTAGGTCTGCTGAGGAGCAGTGGAGGATCTTTAAGGAGATCTTTCTTGGTGCTCAGCAGAAATTTATTCTGATGGTTAAAAAGGATCGCAGGAGGAGAGATAATCAGCCATGGATAACGAAGGAGGTAAAGAAGAGTATTAAATTAAAAGCGGATGTGTTTAGAGTAGCTAAGAGTAGTGGGCGAGAAGAGGATTGGGAGAGGTTTAAATATCAACAAAGAATGATGAAGAAGTTGATAAAGAAGGGTAGGATAAACTATGAAGCTGGGCTAGCGCTTAATATAAAAAAGGATAGTAAGAGTTTTTATAAATATATAAAAAGGAAGAGGCTGGCTAGGGTGAACGTTGGACCCTTAGAGGATGAGAGGGGGGACTTAGTGGTAGGGGATGGGGAAATGGCTGAGGCCTTGAATAACTCTTTTGTTTCGGTCTTCACGGAGGAGGATGTGAATAGTTTGCCGGGTGTTAGAGATGGAAAGATGGTAGGAGTGGAGGGACTGAATGACATTATTGTTACTAGAGAGGCAGTGCTCGAAAGAGTGGAGGGACTGATTGTGGACAAGTCCCCACGACTGGATGGAATGCATCCAAGGGTTCTGAAAGAAATGGCGGAGGTGATAGTGGATGCCTTGATGATTATTTTCCAAACCTCGCTGGATTCTGGGGAAGTGCCGGAAGATTGGAAAACAGCTAATGTTACGCTATTGTTTAAGAAGGGTAGCAGGCAAAAGGCCGGTTAGTTTAACGTCTGTTGTAGGTAAAATGCTCAAATCCGTAATCAAGGAGAAAATAGCGAGGCATCTTGAGGAGAATTGTTTGATAGAGCAGATGCAGCACGGTTTCGGTAAGGGGAAGTCGTGTCTGACGAATTTATTGGAGTTCAATGAGGATGTGTCTAGGGCGGTGGATAGAGGAGAGCCGGTGGATGTGGTTTGTCTTGATTTTCAGAAGGCGTTTGACAAGGTGTCTCACAAGAGGTTATTGCAGAAGGTTAGGGGGCATGGAGTTGGGGGTAGGGTGTTAGTGTGGATAGAGGATTGGCTGTCAAGTAGGAGGCAGAGAGTGGGGGTCAATGGGTGCTATTTGGATTGGCGGTTGGTGACTAGTGGAGTGCCCCAGGGATCGGTGCTGGGGCCTCAGCTATTTACCATTTATATAGATGATCTGGAGGAGGGAACCGAGTGTATGGTGTCGAAATTTGCTGATGACACCAAGATTGGTGGAATGGCAAATTGTGTGGAGGGTGCGGAAAGTCTGCAGAGGGATCTGGATAGGCTGGGCGAATGGGCCAGGAAATGGCAAATGGAATTTAATGTTGGCAAGTGTGAGGTGGTCCACTTTGGTAGGAATAATGGTAGGAAGGACTATTACTTACGTGGCGAAAAACTGCAGCATGCGACGATGCAGAGGGACCTCGGGGTCCTTGTGCACGAGTCGCAAAAACCCAGCCTGCAGGTGCAGCAGGTGGTCAGGAAGGCAAATAGGATGCTGGCCTTCATAGCGAGGGGGATTGAATGTAAAAGTAGGGAGGTCTTGCTGCAACTGTACAGGGCACTGGTGAGGCCGCAGCTGGAGTACTGTGTGCAGTTTTGGTCGCTGCACTTACGCAAGGATATTTTGGCCTTGGAGGGAGTGCAGAGGAGGTTTACTAGGCTGATACCGGAGTTGAGGGGGTTGAGCTATGAGGAGAGGCTGAATAAACTAGGCTTGTACTCATTAGAGTTTAGAAGAATGAGGGGAGATCTCATTGAGACATATAAGATGATGAATGGGATGGATAGGATCGAGGTGGAGAGGCTCTTCCCGCTCAGAAAGGATAGTAGGACTAGAGGGCACAGCCTCAAGATAAGGGGGGAGGGGGCAGTTTAGAACGGAGTTGAGGAGGAACTTCTTCACTCAAAGGGTGGTGAATCTCTGGAATTCTCTGCCCGTTGAAGTGGTGGAGGCTACCTCGCTAAATATTTTTAAGACGTGGGTTGATTGGTTTTTGATAAGCGAGGGGATTAAGGGTTATGGGGAGAAGGCGGGAAAGTGGAACTGAGCCACGTCAGATCAGCCATGATCTTATTGAATGGCGGGGCAGGCTCGACGGGCTAGATGGCCTACTCCTGCTCCTATTTCTTATGTTCTTATGTTCCCCAAGCCCAGTTTAGCTGCTACATTCTTCAGAGCTTGCCAGCTCAGTCAGCAGTGGTGCTACTGAGCCACTCTTGATGGACATTGAAGTCCGCCACCCAGAGGTTATTCTGTGCCCTTACCACCTTTAGTACTTCTTCCAGTTGGTTTTCAATATGGAGGAGTATTGATTCATCAACTGAGAGGTGGGTGGCTTTGAGGGTGAAAGCTGGCAGTTGAAGTTTCCTTGCCATGCTTGACCTTGTACAGTGACGGATGTGGTGTCAATAAGTGAAATCTTCTGGCCATTCATGCCAGTAGGATTTTTGGTTCCTGCCAATGATGCACTCCCACTGCGGGTTTCCCGGCAGTGTGGTGTGAATTCAGTGGGAAATGGTGGGACTATTCCCGCTGCCAGAAAATGGGGAGACCAGAGAATCTCACCCGATGTTAATGGTTCCCAGGGCCATTCATTACAAATTAGATTAGCCCTTCAAAAAACGCAATCAAGAAGGTAGATGAGGGCAGTGTAGTTGATGTTGTCTACATGGACTTTAGCAAGGCCTTTGACAGGGTACTGCATGGTAGGTTGTTGCATAAGGTTAAATCTCATGGGACCCAGGGTGAGGTATCTAAATGGATACAAAATTGGCTTCTTGACAGAAACCAGAGGATGGTTGTAGAAGGTAGGCCTGAGTGGTGTACCTCAGGGATCAGTGTTATATACATTGTTATTTATTGTTTATATTAACGATTTAGATGAGAATATAGGAGGCATGGTTAGTAAGTTTGCAGATGACACCAAGATTGGTGACATAGTGGATATTGAAGAAAGTTTTCTCCGATTGCAACGGGATCTTGATCAATTGGGTCAGTGGGCTGACGAATGGCAGATGGAGTTTAATTTAGATAAATGTGAGATGATGCATTTTGTTTGAACCAGGGCAGGACTAACTCAGTTAATGGTAGGGTGTTGGAGAGAGTTACAGAACAAAGAGATCTAGGGGTACATGTTCATAGCTGCTTGAAAGTGGAGTCACACATAGACAGAATAGTGAAGAAGACATTCGGCATGCTTAGTTTCATTGGTCAGAACATTGAACACAGGAGTTGGGACGTCTTGTTGAAGTTGTACAAGACATTGGTAAGGCCACACTTGGAATACTGTGTACAGTTCTGGTCACCCTATTATAGAAAGGATATTATTAAACTGGAAAAAAGTGCATAAGGAGAGGCTGGATAGACTGGGACCTTTTTTCTTTGAAGCATAGGGAGGCTGAGGGGTGATCTTATAGAGGTCTATAAAATGAAGGCATAGACAAGATACATAGTCAACATCTTTTCCCAAAGGTAGGGGAGTCTAAAAACTAGAGAGCATAGGTTTAAGGTGAGAGGGGAGAGATACAAAAGGGTCCAGACGGGTAATTTTTTCACAGAGGATGGTGAATGTCTGGAACAAGCTGCCAAAGGTGGTAGTAGTAGAGGCAAGTACAATTTTGTCCTTTAAAAGCATTTAGGCGGTTATATGGGTAAGATGGGTATAGAGGGATGTGGGCCAAATGCAGGCAATTGGGATTAGCTTTGGGGTTTAAAAAAAAGGCGGCATGGACAATTTGGGTTGAAGGGCCTGTTTCCATGCTGTAAACCTCTATGATTCTAACCCTCTCCCAGCTGTAAATCAATGTGCTGCCATCTGCGGTGGGTCTGTCCTGCCTTTGGGACAAGACATAACCAGGGATGGTGATAGTTGTGTCTAAGATATTGTAGGATGAGATTTGGTGTGTATCAATGTTGCATCCTGTGTCAGTGGATCGTCTCTTCCAGTTTAGTAAGGAGGATTTTGTGGGATCAGTGAGGCTAGTTGTGATTTTGTCGTTTCCAGTGCGAAGGATGATGCAGTGTGCTCTGTCTGCTTTCATTCCTTTTTGACTTTGCAGCATTTTGGTGCAGCTGAATGGATTGTTTGATCATTTCAGAGGATAGTTAAGAGTCAACAACATTGCTGAAGGTCTGGAGGCACATGACAGATTTCCTTGTCTAAACGACATTAGTGAACCAGATAGCTCTTGTGATAATCAGTAATGTTTTCATAAGTTGCCATTGCTGGGACTAGTCTTTAATTCCCTGCCCATTATTAATTGAATTTAAATTCCACCAGCTGCTATGGTGGAATTTGAACCCTTGTCCCCAGAGCCTGGGCATCATCTAGACCAGCAACATTACCACCATGCCACTGTATAAAGTTTATTTAGTCGTGTCACAGATAGGCTTACATTGACACTGCAATTAAGTTGCTGTGAAAATCCCTGAGTCACCACACTCCACTGCCTGTTCGGATACACTGAGGAAGAATTTGGCATGGCCAATGCATCTAGGTAGGATGTCTTTTGGAGAAAACCAGAGCACCCGAAGGAAACCCACGCAGACAGGGAGAACGTGCAGACACCCCACAGTCAGTGACTGAAGCCAGGAATTGAACCCAGTTCCCTGGTGCTGTGAGGCAGCAATGCTAACCACTGTGCCACCTCAATGACTCGCTGTGCTTCCCCTGTTGGATAATGCAAGGTGAGGGTTCCTCCTGCACAATTAGGGTCCCTAACATGCTCAACTTGCTCATTCTTTTGCTGAATATTACCAGATCTGTATAACTAGCCAACCCATGAATTGTGATTGCCTCCTGGGTCAGTGTCCAGGTAACTCTTCACCCCCAGTTTCCTGATTCACAGCAATGTCTTGCATCATTGACTCCAGCTCAGCAACTCAGCTGAAGTATTTTCAGATGCAGGCCCTGCAGATGTAATTTAAAAAAATCTCAGCAGGTCGGACTGCATCTGTGGGAAGAGAATAGAGCCAACATTTCTAGATCATCCAGACTCAAAATGTTGGCTGTATTCTTTCCCCACAGATGCTGTCAGACCTGCTGAAATTATCCAGCATTTTTTGCTTTTGTTTTAGATTCCAGTATCTGCAGTATTTTGCTTTTATGCAAATGTGGCATATGTGATCATAGTATTTGCTACAGTACCACCTGCACTAGCATTTTGATAACCTTGTTTACATTTAAAATTAGGGACACATTTTAAAAACAACTCCCGTTCCTGTTCATTTGCACTGTTCCATGTTTTAAGCACCTATTTGTTTCTTAACTCTTCTATGCATTTGTAAGTTTTAATTAAAATTTAGAACTGCTTAATTTCAGTTTCCCTCTCCTAGATATGATTAATTAAATTGTTCACACAATTATTTAAAAATTATACCCTTGACTCATTTATAAAATGAATCATGTTTTGGGCTCCATCACTGATGTCACTTTTTCAGATTTAGATTCTTCCTTACACAAAGAGGATACTGTTTGCAGCTCTTGGGAATTTTGTCACTAAATATTTGAGAATGTGTTGCAACCATGTGTATTTCCCACAAATTAGCAGAAAATTGTTTTTCTTTGAACATTGGCAATATATTGTGAATTGCAGAAGTGTATATTTTTTAAGACGAAGGCAGTAATGCTTTATTTATTATTAGGGTGACATAGTGGTGAGCGCTGCTGCCTCACAGCGCCAGGGATCTGGGTTCCATTCCCAGCTTGTCTGTGTAGGTTTCCTCTGGGTGGTCTGGTTTACTCTTACAGTCCAAAGATGTGCAGGTTGGGTAGATTGGCCATGCTAAATTGCCTCTTAGTGTTAGGGGAACTAGCTAGGGTAAATACATGGGGTTCTTGGGATAGGCCTGGGTGGGATTGTGGTTGGTGCAGACCTGATGGGCCGAATGGCCTCCTGCACTGTAGGATTCTATGAAACGGTGCAGGAGTAGCTCTGTTAATTAATGATGGTATTAGCACATTAGAAAGGAATGATGCAAGTTCAGGAGAACAGGATGTAGAAGCAGTTTGGGTTGAGATGAGAAATGATGAAGCCAAAAGTCACTTGTGGAAGTAGTATACAGGCCCCCTAATTTTAAATATATGACAGGACAGAGTATAAATGAAGAGATGATGGGAGCTTGTATAATGGGTACGGTGATTTCAGTCTACATAGACTGGAAAATTCAGATGGGCAAAGGTAACTTTTTGGTACAATTTTTTTAGAACAGCACATTTTTTGGATACCGACCTGGTATTCATAGAACCCCTACAAGTGCGGAAGGAGACTATTCACAGGCCATCGAACCTGTACCAACAACAATCCACCCAGGCCCTATCCCCATAAGTCCAAGTATTAACCCTGCTAATCCCTCTGACACTAAGGGGTAATTTAGCATGGCCAATCAACCTAACCCACACATCTTTGGACTGTGGGAGGAAACCAGTGCACCCAGAGGAAAGGCACGCAGACGTGGGGAAAATATGCAAACTCCACAATCACCTGAGGCTAGAATTGAATCCAGGTCCCTGGCACTGTGAAGCAGCAGTGCCACTGTGCCATCCAGTGCATTGTGCAATGAGAGAGTTTAATTGCTAACATTATAAAGGCACTCTTAGGTAGCTGTGACATTAGTGTGCCGTTTAAGAAATGTGTTTTTTCTTGAATCATTGTTCTCTGCAATTAAGCAGCTTTTGTTTTTTTTTAGTTGTTGCTGAGCTGTCTGCTTGAAGTCATTTTATTGCTGCCTCAATGGCTTAAGTGGAGTTTTGTTTAGTTTTACTCTGGGCCTCAGTACTTTCTGGGGTTTTTTTATGACCCTGCATTGTTAGGGGGAAGAATGACTGGACAGGTGACAGAAGTTCTGTCATTTTCATAAAAGTAAAATACTATGATACTGATATCCGAAACAAAAATCAGAAAATGCTGGAAAATCTCGGCAGATCTGACAGCATCTGTGGGGAGTGAATAGAGCCAACGTTTTGAGTCTAGATGACACTTCGTCTTTCATTTTCAATTTGGCTGCTGCTTTAGTTAGGTGTTTGGACGTTAGACTGAAAAGCAATGTTTATGTTTTTCTCTATTTCTGGTATTGTAAATTTTGCGGACTAGCTGGAAGCAGGCCTCCTAGCCTTCCTGAAGTGAAAATTCTGCTGCTGGTGATTTGTTAACTAATACCTAGAATCTCTCTTTCCCTGATGTTTTGGGAAGCTGTTCTGACTTCAAGTTTGTCTGTGTGTGCATAACAGAACTGCAGCTTCCAACCAAAGGACTAAATTCGAGCATTACGTATTTTTTGTGATAAACCTGTGGCAAGGGTTTTGTTTATGAAATTTGTTTGGTTGGAATGGTATTTAGCTGTTAAGAGTTATACAATATCATGTTTTTTTTCTTGGATTGTAATTAGCAAAAGTTATTGCTAATTTTATTTCTGTACATGTTAAGTATATTCTTAAATACGCTTTGTTTGTTAAAAGCTCCCTAGTGGGTCAGTTGAATCATACCTGAAGTGAAACATCTTGTGCTTGCCCTAGCCAGATTCAAATTGCAAAATTTATGTCCCAGGCAGACTTCATAAAACACCTTTCTGACCTGAATTATAACATAGTTGATCACAATATGATTGAGTTTTACATCCCATTTGAGGGAAAGAAGAGTGTGTCCAAGAGACAGCAGATATTCCAAGGATATTTCAGAATACACAAAATAGATAAATTCCAAGGGTAAGGCCTATCAATACAAGGTTAACCATAAAAAAAAAGCTAGAAAAGGTTTTTAAATGGACAGGGATGGAGCTAGGTCAGAAGATTGGACAGAATATAAAGAACAGCTAAGAATGACAAAGATTAATGTCAAGGGAAAGTTCTAAGAATGTGAGAAAGCCAACTAGAAATCTAAAGAAGGGTAGCAATTTTATAGAGATATCTTAAATAAGAAAGAAATTAACAAAGTTGGTTCTACTGAGGTTAGGGGAGAGAAAAAAACCAGAGGGCATGGGTTAAGGCTGAAAGGAGAAAAGTTTAAAGGGAATACTGGGGGAGGGGGGAGGTTTCTTCACGCAGAGAGTGGTGGGAGTGTGGAATGAGCTGCCGGATAAAGTGGTAAATGCGGGGTCACTTTTAATATTTAAGAAAAACTTGGATGGATACATGGATGAGAGGGGTGTGGAGGGATGTGCTCCAAGTGCAGGTCAGTGGGGCTAGGCAAAAAATAGTTTGGCATAGCCAAGGAGGGCCAAAAGGCCTGTTTCTGAGCTGTAATTTTCTATGGTTCTACAGAAAGCGAGTGTTTGGAATTAATAATGAAAGATCATCCTTCTCTATAGATTTTACAAGTTAGACTCTAGAAATAGCTGTAAAACAAGGGATTGGAAGGAGGAGTGGAACTATTGAGAAGGTGCAGAGGAGATTTACAAGGATGTTGCCTGGATTGGGAGGTATGCCTTATGAAGATAGGTTGAGGGAGCTGGGACTCTTCTCCCTGGAGAGACGAAGGTTGAGAGGTGACCTGATAGAGGTTTATAAGGTGTTGAGAGGAATAGATCGGGTGGATTCTCAGAGGCTATTTCCCAGGGCTGAAATGGTCGCTATGAGAGGACACAGATTTAAGGTGCAGGGAAGCAAGTACAGAGGAGATGTTAGGGGTAAGTTTTTCACTCAGAGGGTGGTGAGTGAATGGAATTGGAGGTGAACTCGCTGGGGTCTTTTAAAAGACTTCTGGATGAGTATATGGGATCTGATGGGATTGGGGGTTATAGATAGGTCTATGGCTTAGTAGGTATAGAAGAGATCGGTGCAACAAGTGGGCCGAAGGGCCTGTCTGTGCTGTAGTGTTCTATGTTCAAGGATAATCACAATCACCAGAGAAGTGGTACTTGGTAAATTGTTGGAGTTGCAGGCTGACAAATCCCCAGGTCCTGATGGACATCATCCTAGGGTTTTAAAACAAGTGGCTAGTGAGAAAGTTGGTGCCTTGATTTTAAATTTCCAAAATTCCCTCAATTCAGAAAAGGTTCCATTTGATTGGAAAATCATAGAAACTCTACCGTACAGAAAGAGGCTATTAGGCCCATTGAGTCTGCACTGACCACAATCCCACCCAAGCCCTATCCCATATCCATACATATTTTACCCCTAATCCCCTAACCTATGCATCTACGGTCAATTTGGCACGGCCAATCAACCTAACCCGCACATCTTTGGACTGTGGGAGGAAACCGGAGCATCCGGAGGAAACCCATGCAAACACGAGGAGAACGTGCAAACTCCACACCGACAGTGACCCAAGCTGGGAATCGAACCCAGGTCCCTGAAGCTGTGAAGCAACAGTGCTAACCACTGTGCTACCATGCTGCCCAAAATAGCAAATGTAAATTCCATTATTTAAAACTGGAGGGAAACAGAACCAGGAAATGACAAGCCGATTAGCCTATCATTTGTTGTAAGACGCATTTTGGAAGCTGTTATCTAAAAATGTTAAGTAAACAGGTAAAGTTAACATGGTTTTGTGAAAGGGAAATCCATGTTTAGCCAATTTATTGGAGTTCTTTGAAGGAGTCACGTGCTGTTGATAAAGGAATGAATATACTACACTTAGATTTCCAGGACACACTTGATAAAGTGCCGCATCAAAGATTATTGTGGGAAAAAAACTCATGGTGTAAGGGGTAACATATTGGTATGGATAGATGTTTAGTTAGTTAACAGAAGGCAGAATAGAGATAAATGTATTTTCCAGGATGTAACAAGTGATGTGCCACAGGCATTAATGCTGAGGCAACTTTTTATAATTTATGTACATGACTTGGACGAAAGGATGAAGGTATAGGTGCTAAGTTGGTGATGGCATAAAGGTAGGTCAGAAAGTAAGTTGTGAAGAAGATAAAGGAGTTACAAAAGGAATTTGGTTAAGTGAATGGGCAAACTCTGGCAAATGAAGTGTGGGCAAATGTAAAAATGTCCATTTTGGCCGGAAGAATAAAGAAGTATAATCTAAATGGTGAGAGATTACAGAGCTCTGTGATGCAGAGGGATCTGGGTGCCTGGGTCATGAATCACAAAAGGCTCATGCAGGTACAGCAAGTAATTAGAAAAGCTAATGGAATAGTACTGTTTATTGTGAGGGAATTGATTATAAAAGTAGGAGGGTTATGCTTCAATTGTACAGGGTGAGACCACATCTGGAGTGCTGTATAAAATATTGTTTTTATTTACGAAAGGATGAAATACGTTAGAAGCAGTTTGTAGGAAGTTTACTAGACTAATACCTGGAATGGGTGGATTGCCTTAATAGAAAGGTTGGACAGACTAGGCTTTTATCTGCTGACGTTTAGAGTAAAGGTGACTTGATTGAAACATACAAGATCTTGAGGGGATTTGACAGGGTGGATGTGAAGAGGATGTGTCCACTTATGGGAGAAACTAAAACTAGGGGTTTCTCACTTAAGACAGAGATGAGGAAAATTTCTTTTCTCAGAATGGTGTCTCTTGAAAACTCCCCCCATGCAGAAGCAGAGTATTTTAGTATTTGTGAGGTAGATAGATTATTGATTAACAAGGTGCTGAAAAGTTATTGAGGTAGGTGGGAGATTACAATTTGATCAGGCATGATCTTATTGAACGGTGCAGCTGGCTTGAGAGGCTGTGGCCTACTCCTGCTCCTAATTTATGAGTACACATGTATGTATGTACAGTCACTGAGGAATTAAACATTTTTGTTTTAAATCCTGCTCAGCTGGAAGATGGGATTGTTAACTGGTTATGACCAAAAGAACAACACTGCAAACTGTCAAATATTAATGTTAAAATCATGTAGCCCTTGTGCCTGTGCTAGATCCTCAAAAGAATTGTCCAAATAGTCCCACTCCCTACTCTTTCCCTACGGACTTCTCTGCTTCAAATATTCATCTAATATTTTGAAAATCATATGTAACAAATTTCCTAGAATACTAATGAAAGGTAAGCACTAGAAACTTAGTGCAGGCGATTGCTGTTTACAAAAGTATGAATCTCATGCAGGTTCATTGGGAAAACTGTCAGTTATTGATGCCGGTCAGGTCCGTATAGCTGTTTTATATTGAACTGAATTTTATTTAGTTGGTAAAGGAGTGGATGTACTACACTCAGAAACTCAGCACACAACTGCAGATCTCAAGCAAATAAAAACCAGTCACTGAAAGGGGGATGTGTTGCCAAAGCTTTTTGTTTTGTACTCTTCAGGACAGAAGCAAACATGCCAAATTTGTATGTCAACAATTTACTGTACAGGCAAAAAGGGTGTTGATTGGTTAGTGAGTTGACTCTGTTAGAGGTGTTGCCATGAAGAAAGTAACAAGACTCTCCAAGATCTCAGGTAATTCAAAAAAGGTGCAAAGCTTAAACATATTCCTTTTGCAGAGAACAGGTCCGTGTGTATGAATGTGTATCAGCTCTAGCAAGTATAAATGAGCTCAACATTGCAAGCTCAATTGATCATCTTAAATTGTTGTTAATGTAGTTATTAATGCTGTCAGCAGTCTTCAGCTGCCCAACCATTGAATCACACCCAAGAGTAGATATTTTGGTTTTGCAAGCACTGGCTGGTTGAATATGGTCTGTGCTCATTCTGCTGGATGTTCATAATTGGCAGTGTAGTGTGATTTGTTTAGCCAATCTTTGGGATGCATACCTGGTACTGTACTGAAATATACATCATGTCGCTCAGTTGGAGTTGTATCCATTGGAGTGTTAAAAAAAAATGAGGTGATCTCATTGAAACTTTGAACAGATTCTGAGGGAACTTGACAGGACAGATGCTGAAAGGACATTTCTCCTTTGGGACAAGATAAAACTTCTGCAGTTTACAAATGAGGGGTTTCCCATTTATGATTTAAGATGATGAATTCTCTTCTAAAGAGACCAGTGGAACCTAAGTAATTAAATATTCAACCCTGGATTCGAAGGGCCATTTGGGTTTATGTGATATATAATGAATAATGAGCTGAATGACAGTTTAGTTAAGCTATTATGATGGAAATGCCCTTCCACTGTCTATAGAAGAGGAAAGAGGAGTGGAAGCAAAGACTTTAGACCCATTCCATAGGGCTCTACACTATCAAATTATTAATAAGTGACATGACTAACCTCAACGATACCTTCTGATTCTTCAACAATCGCACACTCCCCACCTTTCCTCTGGCACTGACCATGTTGTCTGCTCCCTCAGTGAAAAATTAAAAACTGGCAGATAATCCAATGTTCAGTCTAACTTTATAGATTAAAGCACGACACAACAAACCAATTTTTTAACGTTCCTTTGGTGCTGCTTCTGTGTGCATTTGCCTTTTCTGATGCTCTTAAGATATGCTTCCGTAGTGGATGGAACCTGCATGGCTGAAGGCTACTGGGTCTTCAGTTGAGGAAGGTGGTTGGTGTTCAAGGCTAATCTCAAGTAGATTTGGGCCAAAGAGGACTTTTCATGTCTGAATTAAATCAAAGCAAATAATAAAGGAGAAACATATCGCCCGGGAAACAGCCTGAGCTGTTCGTCACAACACTAGATTCAAGACTATACTTCTTATGCTCTTCAGTTCTGTTTTGATTCATAGAATTTTTGCAGCACAGGAGGAGGCAAGTCAGTCCCATTTGCAGACTCTGTACAAGAGCAACTCAGCTGGTCTTCCACCTCTGTCTTTTCCATGTAACAGTGTTTATCTAATTCCCTTCTCTGCATAAACATAGTTTCCTCATTTCATTTAGCTCATTTGCCACTTGCCTTAAATTAATGTCTTCTGGTTCTTGACCTTTCCACCGATGGGAACAGTTGTCTCTATTTACTCTGTTTAAACCCCTAATAATTTTTAACACTTTCACATCAAATCTCATTTAAAATGTTTCTTTTGTCCTGTCATATTCAATGATTTTTGCACATATTAAGAAGTCTCACAACACCAGGTTAAAGTCCAACAGGTTTATTTGGTAGCAGAAGCCACTAGCTTTTGGAGGACTTGCTGCTCCTTCATCAGGTGTGGGAGTTCTATTCACAAACAGGGCATATAAAGACATAAACTCAATTTACAAAATAGTAATTGGAATGTGAGTCTATACAGGTAACCATGTCTGAAAGGTACAGACAGTGTGAGTGGTGAGAGGGTTAAGCACAGGTTAAAGAGATGTGTATTGTCCCCAGCCGGGACAGTTAGATTTTGCAAGCCCAGGCAAGTCGTGGGGGTTGCAGATAGTGTGACATGAACCCAAGATTCTGGTTGAGGCCACCTTTGTGTGTCTGGAACTTGGCTATCAGTCTCTGCTCAGCGACTCTGCGTTGTCGTGTGTCGTGAAGGCCGCCTTGGAGAATGCTTATCTGAAGATCAGAAGCTGAATGCCTGTGACCGCTGAAGTGTTCCCCAACAGGAAGAGAGCACTCTTGCCTGATGATTGCCGAGCAGTGTTTGTTGTGTGGTGTACCACACAAGCCTGCCACAGCAACCTCTGCAAGACATGCCGGATCAACGACACAGTATATACGCTTGCAACTCGGCCAACGCTGCCTATCTGATACGCTGCAGGAAAGGATGTCCTGAGGCATGGTACACCGGGGAGACCATACAGACGCTACGACAATGGATGAATGAACACCACTCAACAATCACCAGGCAAGAGTGTTCTCTTCCTGTTGGAGAACACTTTAGCGGTCACGGGCATTCGGCCTCTGATCTTCAGGTAAGCATTCTCCAAGGCGGCCTTCATGACACACGACAACACAGAGTTGCTGAGCAGAGACTGATAGCCAAGTTCCACACACATGAAGGTGGCCTCAACTGGGATCTTGGGTTCGTGTCACACTATCTGTAACCCCCACGACTTGCATGGGCTTGCGAAATCTCACTTACTGCCCTGTCTGGAGACAATACACATCTCTTTAACTTGTGCTTAATCCTCTCTCTACTCACATTGTCTGTACCTTTTGAGACTTGATTAACTGAAAAGACTCGCATTCCAACCATTATTTTGTAAATTGAGTTTGGGCTTCATATGCCCAGTTTGTGAACTGAAATCCCAATCTCACCTGATGAAGGAGCAGCACTCTGAAAGCTAGTAGTGTTTGCTTTCAAAAAGCCTGTTGGACTTTAATCTGGTGTTGTGAGACTTCTTACTGTGTTTTCCCCCAGTCCAACGCCGACATCTTCACATTTTGCGTGTATACCAGAGGTCCCTCTGCTTTGCACCTGTTTAGAATTTGACCCTTTTAGTTCATGCAACCTCTCCTTGCTCTTCCTACCAAATGTATCACTTCACACTATTCTGCGTTTATGCCTTGTGATTGCCATTTCCAAGAATTGTCCCTGCCCTTTTGTACTCATCATTATCATCCACACAATTCACAATACCTTCATATCTTGTATGATGTCCAAACATTGAAGTTGTGCCTAGCACACACACTATATATTTAAAAATCAATGGCTCTGGTTAGTATACTAGTTAGTACTGGAGTACTAACTCCTGGGGAACACCACTGCAAACCTTCCTCCAGTAAAAAAAAACTTCACCACTGTGTTTCCACTCAGCCAATTTTGTATCTGTATGACTACAACCCCCTTTATTCCATGGGCTTCAGCTTTGCTAACATGCTATAATCTGGCACTTTACCAAGCACCTTTTTGAAAACTGCTACCAACTCAATTTAAAGTGTATAGGCACACAAAAAGCTACACAGATATCTCTCTTGCAAAGAGCTCTTAGACCTCAATTCGCTGGAAAGAACCCTTTATTCAATTCTCCCTGACTTGTAATTATAAAATTGTAAAAAGTGTGTCATTGCATGCCAGCACAAAAACTGGCTGGGTAATGTCTGACCCCAGGAAGGGCACCTAACCCTTTTCAGTCGTGGTCAAAAGATTGCTGAGTCTTAGTGGTTTACAGTTCCTCTGTTGTCATCCAACAGCAGAGACTGTCTTTGAACTGGTAATTTGATGTTTCAATGTAAACAACAATTTTTGTGCAACTTTGACTTGCTGCCAATAATAGTCATGAGATTCCAATTTTAATCCTGATCCAAAAACTGCACTTATGAAAGATCTTTTATGAACAGATCCATCAGCTATCCACTTTAGTTGCTTAAAATATTTCATTAAAGGGTAGAGAAAGGGACTAAAAAGCGTCACTTTTTGTTGCACTTCAAGGATAACTCAAACATTTCTGACATCTCGGATGGCAGAATTGAATAGGCATTGGATATTGATAATTGGAATCTCAGAATTGTTAGAGTACAGAAGGAGGCCCTTTTGGACCGTTGTATCAATGCAGACTTGTTGAATGAGCAACTTCCCTAGTATTTCTTCCCAACTCCCTCCCTGGAGGATCCGAAACATTCTTCCTTTTCATGTAACGATGTAATCTCTCATGATTGCCTCAGTTGAACACATCTCCACATCACTCAGGCTGCACATCCCAGATCTTAACCACTTAGTGCATGAAAGTTTCTCCTTGTGTCTTCATTGCAGATTTTGCTGCATTTCCTCAAATTTATGCCCCCTTCTTTCTGATGCTTCCACCAGTGGGAATGGTTTTTCGCTATACACCCTGTCTGAACTGCATGATTTTGAATACATCTATCAGATCTCCTTTCAACTTTCTTTCTCTCGAAGGAAAACAGCTGTAACTTCTCTAAGCTATTTACGTGAATGAAATTCCTCATCCCTGATATCCTTGTTAATAAAACCTATGACGCTGGATACTTTATTAACCATACTCACAACATGTCCTGCCACCTTCAATGATTGATGCTTGGCTCTCCCTGCTCCTACTCCCACTTTAGAATTGTATCCTTTTATATTGTCTGTCTGTTCTTTCTATGAATCACTTGCTGTTTCTCTGCTATTCACTCATTCCACCAATTTGAAATTCTGCACTATCCTCCTCTCATTTCACAATTTTTCCAAATTTTGCATCTTCTGTAAGTTTTGAAATTGTGCCTGTATACCAAGCCCACTTGTATATCAACACTGACCCGTGGGGAACTCCACTACATACCTTGCTCCAGTTGGAAAACATCTGTTTTCTATCACTCAGCTAATTTCATATCCAGGTTGTTAATCCTTTATTCCATCAGCAATAATTTAGCTCCAGTCTCAGTTTTCATTTAAATTAGACCTGATTTTCCTTACCAAAGTTTTTCTGAACCATGACTTGAAGCTGAAGGCATAAAGGCTGGTGGAGGGTGGAATTAAGGGGTGTTACCCGCAAGCAACTTGCTCTCGCCAGTTCAGGTTTGTTTAATTTTGCAGTAACTTTGCTATGTTGCAAAAGGAGCTCCATCTCCAGCCACATTCTGATGAAAGTGCTCATTGAGCAGAACAGTGGGCTGCTGAAGATGTACGTTTGATGCCAGGACTGCTTGCAAGATAGTTTCCCAGGATATTGGTCAATTGTTCCATGCTCCATAGTATAGCACAGTGAAGAAGCATTCACCTTGAGGGACCAGAAGCTAGTGAAGTTTGCATGTTGTTAAAGAGTGAGTGTGAGGAGGAGAATGATGGAAGAGAAGGCCCTGATGCATATCTGGAGGTAAGCCTGAAAGGAATTTTGAATGGTTGGCTCATACCCTACTTGACTCCACTGTTGCTAGAGACCTGTTAATACAGTAGTAATTCTCCCATGAGGAGATCACAGCAAAGAACAACTGCCTGATGAGACATGGGCTGGCTGATATGTGCCCAATATGTACCACACAAATGCCAGGTTTCAAATCACATATGAACTTGACTTGGAAAAAAATCATGGCTCTTTCATTGTCATCGGATCACATTCCTGGATCTTGTTAACAAAACTCATGGCGGCGTGGGCTTGTTGGGCCAAAGGGCCTGTTTCCTGTGTTGCGTTGTTCTTTGTTCTGCCTTATCTTGAGCTAAGGTGATCATCTGGGCCTCAAGGTCTGATTTATTTCCTATGGCAATTAGACACTGACAAGATTTAACTCGTTGTGCAATGTCTGTGCCTAAGTCAGCACATTTTAATGTATTTTCATTGACTCCATTTTGTGCCAGGCAACCATCTTGTATCTTTTAATTTCGGGTTTGCTCCAACAAGAGAAAAATGTCCCAGTCTATTCAGCCTCTCCTTATGTCTTAAACCATCAAGTACCCGGTAGCATCCTAGTAAATACTTCCTGCACTCTTTCCCCTTAATAATGTTCTTTCTATAATAGGGTGAGTAGAGCTGTACACAGCATTCCAAGTGTGGCCTTATAATGTCTTATATAACTTCAACAAGACGTCCAAACTCCTGTTCTGACCAATGAAATCAAGTATGCCGCGTGCTTTCTTCACCACTCTATCCCAGTGCGACTCCATTTTTGAATGGCTATGAACCTGTACATATAGGTCTCTTTGTTCTATAACTTTCCACAATGCCTACCATTAACTGATTAAGTCCTGCCTTGATTCAGTGTACCAAAATGCATCACCTCGCATTTATGTAAATTAAACTCCATCTGCCATTCATCAACTCACTGGCCCAATTGATCAAGATCCCATTGCAATCTGAGATAACCTTCTTCACTGTCCATTATGCTGCCAGTGTTGGTGTCATCTACAAACTCACTAACCATGCCTTCCATGTTCTCATCCAAATCATTAATGTAAATGACAAATAATAGAGGACCCTGAGGCACACTGCTGGTCACAGGCTTCCAGTTTGAAAAACAACCCTCTACAACCTTCCTCTGGCTTCTATCATCAAGCCAATTTTGGCTACCTCACCCTGGATCTCTTGAGATTTAACCTTATGCAACAACCTACCATGTGACACTTGTCAAAGCCCATGTAGACAACATCAACTACCTCATTGACCTTCTTGGTTACCCCTTCAAAAAACTCAATCAAATTTGTGAGACATGATTTTCCACTCTCAAAGCCATGCTGACTGTTCCTAATCAGTCCTTGCATCTCTAAATACCTGTAGATCCTCTCTCTCAGAATACATTCTAACAGCTTACCCATAGATGTGAGGCTCACTGGCCTGTAGTTCTCAGGCTTTTCCCTGCAGCCCTTCTTAAACAAAGGCGCAACATTTGCCACCCTCCAATCTTCAGGCACCTCACCTTTGACTATGTAAATTGAATAGTGTCTGATAGAGGAGACTACATTGGGAACAACAAATGCAATAGATCAAATTGAAAGAGGTGCAAGTGAAATGTTGCTTAACCTGGAATGAGTGTTTTGGACCTTGGATGGTAAGCATGGAAGAGGTAAAGAGACGGGTGTTACATCTCTGCGATTGCATGAGAAAGTGCCATTGGTGTTGGGCGAGGTGTTGGGTATAGTGGAGTAGTGGACTAGGTTCATAGAATCATAGAATCCTACAGTGCAGAAAGAGGCCATTCAGCCCATCGAGTCTGCACCAAACACAATCCCACCCAGGCCCTACCGCCATATCCCTACATATACCCACTAATCTCTCTAACTTACGCATCCCTGGACACTAAGGGGCAATTTCTTAGCATGGCCAATCAACCTAACCCGCACATCTTTGGACTGTGGGAGGAAACTGGAGCGCCCGGAGGAACCCCACGCAGACACGAGGAGAATGTGCAAACTCCACACAGACTATCCACACAGGTTATCTCAGGGAACAGTCTCTGTGGAATGCTGATGGAGGGATTGAAGGGAAGATGTGTTTGGTGGCATCATGCTGGAGTTGGCAAAAATGGCAGAGGATTATTCTTTGCATGGAGATGCTGGTGGGGTGAAATGTGAGGTCCAGGGGGACTCCATTCTTGATCTGGGGGGAGGTGGGGATGTCGTGGCACGGGAGATGGACTGCATACTGTTGAAGATTGAGAGGGCCCTCAACAGCCTACAGTTCTTGACAGGTCCTCAACAGTGTGCGGTCCATCTTGCATGCAATGACCCTCACCCCCTCCCCTCCCTCCCAGAATTTGATGCTTTCCACATATGGTGTAGGGATACCCCAGTATATTTTCCTGGTCCCCATCTGATGAAGCTTGGATTCTGTTAATGAACCCAATTGTTTCTAAACATTAATGAATCAATCCTCTTCAAATCCTATGAAAATGCATGGGCCTAGTTTCTCTCTTCTGTATCTTAATTAAAAACAGTCATGTTACTATGTAAATTGACTAATGTCTGTTCGGCAAATTGGAATAGAGATTTTTGCAAACCACTTTGCAAAAGTATTCATCAGCCTTTACTGGAAGGCAAAATTAAATGTATGTGCTAAAGATATTATGCATTGTATAGTTTGAACAAGATTTGATCCTCAGGTTTTTTTTGCCTCTTGAATTTTGGAAATAACAAAGAAAATTACAGCACAGGAACAGGCCCTTAGGCCTTCAAAGCCTGCATTGACTATGCTGTCCGACTGAACTAAAACTCCTTACCCTTCCGGGGACCATATTTTTCTATCCCCATACTATTCATGTATTTGTCAAGATGCCCCTTTAAAAGTCACCATCGTATCCACTTCCATTACCTCTCCCCAGCAGCAAGTTCCAGGCACCCACCACACTCTGTGTAGAAAAAAACTCAATTAGAGACAAGATTTAAACAGCGCTAAATATATGTCTTTGCGTGTATGCAGGACATCATTTTAGCTACCTGTATTATTGAATTAGGTTACAGAAGAAAAATAGTCAAAATAAGGCTTTTTCTCGTATTAATTCAAATTGGGAAAGCAGGAGATTGTTATAGTTAACACTGTAATGAATATTTTTTCCATTCCTTGGAAAGAGTGGAATGAATTTATTACGCAGTTGTGGCAAATTCTACCCTCACTTTCAGCTGCTGAAACTGAGTCCCACCAGAACTCTTCAATTATTCCTACTGTCAGTCTCTTGATTTTTTTTCATCCAGTATCTCAGCAACCTCCATGTTTACTGTAGCTTTGGCAAAGTCCTCTTCCTGGGTAAACAGCAATGAAGCAAACTCATTTAGTACCTGAGGTATGACTTCTGCCTTCACCAGTATATCTTCATTTTGGTCTCTAACTCTTTTCCTTTTACTGTTAATATATCTATAGATCATTTTAATTTAATTCATTATTTATCTTGAACCTGCCTGTGGGTATTCAACAGCCAGGCTTCTGGCCTATTTTGGAATTTTAACAAAGTCAACTCACCACAGTTGTTAAAATGACGCCCAGGCCTTGACTTCTGCTATGACCTCATTGCCATTGGAAAGGTATAGAGCAGTGGGCTCTCAAAGCGAGGTCTGTGGACCATTGCTCGTCCGGGAGTGTATCCAGGTGATCGACAGGCTGGCCTGAAATGCAAGTCATCAACTTGTGAGGCCAGAACATGATGCCATACAATCAGACCGGATTTTGGATGCAGGGCTCGACTTGTCATGAGCACAAACAACAATAGTGTCATTCTATAAACAAGGTTTATATTAACCATAATAAACAGCTGTAAAATCAAATCCTCAACACTGCAATTGAAAACAAAGAGGAGTAGCTGGCTGTACTTAAAACTGGATATGAGACTGTAGATCTCCAGCTTGGGTCCAGGCATCACCTCATTGGTGTCTTATCAGAAGCAACAACATTCTTCCCATTAGTTTTGTGAAATTTTTTTTCTGAGAAGAGTGATTAGAGTTTCTGGTATCTGATCTTGGGTCTTTTGCCTGGCCTAAGTAGACAAAAAAAATTAGAGAAACATTGATAAAGGGGAGGCCAGAGTAATGGAGAAAATGTACACAAATGATGTACACATGGTGGCACAGTGATTAGCACTGCTGCCTCACAGCGCACAGGTGACTGTGGAGGAGGCCATTGAAGTGAACAAAAGTTGACTAGGAGAAGTTCATCTGACTCTTTTAGTTTGTGGTCTCCCCAGGGATTAAAACGAGACAAATGATTTCAAAAGGAAACTGGATGGACTTGTTGGACTGCCTGCATGAAACAAAGAAATGGGATCAATTAGATTGTTCTACGGGGAGTGGGCACGATGGGCCGAATGTCCTCATTCTGTATCATAATGACTTGCTGGCTATGACTGGTAGGTGTGAAATTGGCCGTGGGAAGCAGCACATTGGCAAAGCCGTCAGCACTTGAGAATGTGAAGCTGTTTGCTAATTTACATTGTCAGATTTGCATTCTCAACGAAAACAAATTTCACCCTCAAGGCTTTTAGCTTAGCTTCAATTATTCTGAGTTGCTTGTTGTGCATCTCTTTAAGCTAACAACACTATGATATGGTGACGTGGATTGGGAGGAAAAGGGTTTTCTCAGATACTCATGAACTGTTTTGTTATGAAATTTCAAATGTGAAAGCAGTATGACTGTGACTGCTGTTTATCTTTGTTCGGTTAATGTTTGTATTTGGAATTACGTCGTCACATTTCCTTATTTTACCTTTATCTCATTTGAACGTTAATTGGCAGCAGCAATTTAAATTGTACGCAAAGCCTTTTGCTTCCTAGTGTATTGCAATCTTTCACTGGCTGTGGTAGCTGGCAAAAGCTGAAGTTAACTCGTGGCTGTCATTCCCTTTGAGATATTCAGTAGCCTTGCATCTGGACTTTGATCTATCTTGGGCGCTTATCATTTGTATAGGGAAATTTTATTTGACTCTGTTCTACAGAAGTACCTCATAGTTTCACAGCTTTTTTTTGATTACAGCTAATCTTCTGCCTTTGCTGGCCCAGGAAAAGATAACATTCCTTAGAAAGTCCCCTGAATCCTGACAGCTTTTGGTGGCCACTATTAGATCATAGAACTTAGAAGCCTATAGCGCAGAAGGAGGCCATCGACCCATCAAGTCTGCACCGACCACAATCCCACCCAGTCCCTATCCCTATAACCCCCGTAACTCTAGCTAGTGCCCCAATACTGGGAGTTAAAATTTTGTTGTGGTTCCAATGGCTTCCTCGTGCCGTGACTTCTACATCTTAAGTAGGTTTAGCTGAATGGGGTAGGTGGCCTCTAAATGCCATTTTTCACAGGGTTAAAGTGGCAGGGAATGGGATGCCACAAGAACTCCCCATGTGCTGTTTTGACAACTCGCATGATTCATCCACATTAGTTAGGCTAGGTCAAAACCAAGGCAACTTTTGTTGGAATTCAGGCTGATCAACTAAATACTTCTAATGTCAACTGCAACAGTCCTTTGTCAAATTGAGTTTATGATGTGGATATGCCAGCGTTGGACTGGGGTAAACACAGTAAAAAGTCTGACAACACCAGGTTTTAGTGCAACTGATTTATTTGATAGTAAACTCACTAGCTTTCGAGGGGATTCCCTCTTCTTCAGGTGAATGGAGAGTTCTGGCCTCAGACAGAGCATATAAGGCACGGACAGTTTAGAGATTACTGATTAGGGCCTGGGTGGGATTGCTGTCGGTGCAGACTCAAAGGGTCAAATGGCCTCATTTTGCACTGTGGGCTTTCTATGATTCTATTTTTAATCAAGAAGAAAAAGAAAGCATGCATAAGGTCTAGGCGGTTAAAACAGACAAAGCATCTGAAGAATACAGGGAAAGCAGAAAAGAGCTCAAACAGGGAGTTAAGAGACCAAGAAAGGGTCACAGAATGTCCTTGGCAAATGGGATTAAGGAAAGTCCCAAGGCATTTTATACATATATTAGGAAGATTAGGTTAGCTAGAGAAAGAGTTGGTCCACTTAAGGACAAAAGAGGGAAATTATGTGTGGAACCAAAGAAAATGGGTGAGATCCTGAATGAGTACTTTGCATTGGTATTCGCAAAGGAGAGGGAAACGTTGATTGAT
This sequence comes from Carcharhinus amblyrhynchos, assembly GCF_965287045.1. NCBI lineage: Eukaryota > Metazoa > Chordata > Chondrichthyes > Carcharhiniformes > Carcharhinidae > Carcharhinus > Carcharhinus amblyrhynchos. Next base: position 41,707,440 of record NC_137325.1, read on the forward strand.
GCCTTGGAAGGGTGTGTAAACCCTTTAGAACAAATCATCTTTACGAGGGAAGAAGTGTTAAGTGAATTAAAAAGCATTAGGTTAGCCAAATCTCCAGGGCCAGATGGCATCTATCCCAGATTATTGAGGGAGATGAGATGAAATTGCTGGGCCTCTGAAGAAATTTTTGCTTATTCGTTGGCCACTGGTGAGGTACCAGAGGATTGGAGGATAGCCAATGTTGTCCCATTATTTAAGGAGGGTAACAAGGATAATCCGGGTTATTATAGACTGGGTAACTTAATGTAAGTGATAGTGAAACTGTTGGGGAAGATCCTTAGAAATAAGGTCTATATATATTTGGAACTGAATGGTCTTGTTAGTGACAGACAGCGTGGTTTTGTACGTGGGAGGTCGTGTCTCACGAATGTAATTGCATTTTTTGAGGAGGTGTCAGAAATGATTGACAGGGGAAAGGATGTTGTCTACATGGACTTTAGTAAGACATTTGACAAGGTCCGTCACAGCATTAAATCTCACGGGATCAGGGGTGAACTAGCTAGATGGATTCAGAACTGGCTTAAAATAGAACACTACAGCACAAACAGGCCCTTCGGCCCACAAGTTGCACAGATCACATCAATACCTACCAATCCATAGACCTATCTATAACCCCCAATCCCATTAAATCCCGTATACTCATCCAGAAGTCTTTTAAAAGACCCCAGCGAGTTCGCCTCCACCACCACTGATGGCAGCCGATTCCATTCACTCACCACCCTCTGAGTGAAAGACTTACCCCTAACATCTCCTCTGTACTTGCTTCCCTGCACCTTAAATCTGTGTCCTCTCGTAGCGACCATTTCAAGCCGGGGAAATAGCCTCTGAGAATCCACCCTATCTGTTCCTCTCGACATTTTATAAACCTCTATCAGGTCGCCTCTCAACCTACGCCTCTCCAGGGAGAAGAGTCCCAGCTCCCTCAGCCTATCTTCATAAGGCATGCCTCCCAATCCAGGCAACATCCTTCTGTGGCTTGGTCACAGAAGTCAGAGGTGGAAAGGTGTTTTTCTGAATGGAGGTCTGTAACTAGTGCTGATCCACAGGGCTCAGTGCTGGAACATCTGCTGTTTGTAATATATATATAAATGACTTGGAAGAAAACATAGCTGGTCTGATTTAGCAACTTTGCAGATGATACCAAGATTGGTGGAGTTTTGGATTATGATGAAGACAGTCAGAGAGTACAGTAGGATATAGATCAGCTGGAAAATTGGGCAGAAAAATGGCAGATGGAATTTAATGCAGACAAATGTGAGGTGATGCATTTTGGTAGATCCAATTCAGGTGAGAGCTGTAAAATAACTGGCAGAATTATCCGGAACATAGACACACAGAGAGATGTGGGAGTACAGGTCCACATGTTTTTAAAACTGGTAGCATACGTGGGAAAGGTGGTGAAGAAAGCGTATGGCATGCTTGCCTTCATCAGATGGGGCATTGATTATAAAAGTTGGCAAATTATGTTACAGTTTTATATTGGTTAGGCCATATTTGGAATACTGTGCCCAATTCTGGTCACCACTCTACCAGAAGGACATGGAGGCTTTGGAGAGAGTGCAAGAAGAGGTTTATCAAGATGTATAATGGTATGGAGGGTATTAGCTATGAGGAAACATTGAATAAACAGGGATTTGTTCTCCCTGGAAAGACAGAGGGTGACCTGATAGAAGTTTATAAAATTATGAGGGCTATAGATAGGGCAGACAGTTGAAAGCTTTTTCCCAGGGCAGAAATGACAATTACAAGGGGGTGCAAGTTCAAGATAAGGGGGGAAAAGTTCAGTGGAGATGTGCGGGGAAGTTTTTTTTATACAGAGGGTGATGGGGCCTGGAATGCACTGCCAAGTGAGGTGGTTGAACAAACAAAGAACAAAGAACAACACAGCACGGGAAACAGGCCCTTCGGCCCAACGAGCCCGCGCCGCCGTCCCATTGTCTCAGTGACCTATTCATGATTTTAGTCTACGCCTAATGTGCGAGGATCAGGTAGGTCCAATATAGGGACAATTTGTTAATTAGTTGAGGCAGTTATGTTAGCCACATTTAAGTCACATCTTGATAAGCATATAAACAAACAGTCGAGTAGAGGGATATAAGCAGTTGGTTTAGACAGGTAGACGTGATCAGTGCAGGCTTGGAGAGTTGAAAGGCCTGTTCCTGTGCTGTATTGTTCTTTGTAAATTTTTCTTCTAATATTTAGAATCTCTGCCATTTTGGGCTCTATTCCCGTGTTTTATTCAAAGTATTTTTGAAATTGTTTATTTATATCATGTATATCTCAATATAAATGTAAAGATGTATATATTCTCAACGCGGATAAATGTGTAGTGGTCCATTTTGGCAGGACCAATGGGATGAAGGAGTACAATATCAAGGGTAGGAGTCTTAGCTGTGTTGAGGAGCAGAAGGATCTTGGGGTCCGGGTCCATAGGACGCTCAAATTGGCCTCGCAGATGGAGGATGTGGTCAAGAAGGTGTATGGTGTACTGGCCTTCATTAATCGAGGGATTGAGTTTCGGAGTCGGGAGGTAATGCTGCAACTTTGTGAGACCCTTGTCAGACCCCACTTGGAGTACTGTGCGCAGTTCTGGTCGCCTCACTATAGGAAGGATGTGGGAGCTATTGAGAGAGTGCAGAGGAGATTTACAAGGATGTTGCCTGGAATCGGAGGCATGCCTTATGGAGCTAGGTCTCTTCTCCCTGGAGAGACGAAGGTTGAGAGGCGACCTGATAGAGGTTTATAAAATGTTGAGAGGAATAGATAGGGTGGATTCTCGGAGGCTGTTTCCAGGGCTGAAACGGTCGCTACGAGAGGACACCGGTTTAAGGTGCTGGGAAGCAAGTACAGAGGAGATGTTAGGGATAAGTTTTTCACTCAGAGGGTGGTGAGTGAGTGGAATCGGCTGCCTTCGGTGGTGGTAGAGGCGAACTCGCTGCGGTCTTTTAAAAGACCTCTGAATGAGTATATGGCATTTAATGGGATTGGGAGTTACAGATAGTTCTATGGCTTGGTAGGTATGGATGTGATCTGCGCAACTTGTGGGCCGAAGGGCCTGTTTGTGCTGTAGTGTTCTATGTTCTACGTTCTATAAAATCCCATCTCTCACCTCCTTTCAAAGCCAAGGAGCCCAAGTTCAACTCGTTCATCCAATGCAAAGAATTGGTTAGTTTTCTCCGAACACCTTCAGAATGTGAATATTTGTGACTTTGTTTAAACTGTGTTCTGACTGCACTGTACAATTTGTTTCTACCTTCCTCTGGTTTACATTTAACTGTTTTGACTATGAAGTTTAAAGTTTTTATTTTGATTTCATTCAGCATGTTGCATTTGGTATTACCCTTGTTTTTATCCATTTAATCTTGAGCTATTCTGGAATCATTCATGGAGTTTGATAGAAATTCTAACACTAAATTGTTTGGTCTAAAATGTCCATGTTGATACGTGTATGAGCACTGCTCATGTGGAGGATAATGTTATGTAGCTAGATGGTCCCCACATCCCTTTATTCCATTTTCTTTCAACCACTTACCTAATCTTATCATATAATTTGCACTGTGTGGAAAGAGGCCATTTGGCCCTTCGAATTTGCACTGACTGTCTGACAGAGCAACTTTTCCAGGCCCTACCCCATAACCCCATATATTTACCCCGCTAATTCTCCTTACCAATACATCTTGGGACATTAAGGGGCAATTTACCACGGCCAATCCACCTAATCTGCACTTCTTTGCACAGTGGGAGGAAACCAGAGCATGGGGAGAACGTGCAAACTCCACACATTTACCTAAGGCTGGAATTGAACCTGAATCCCTGATGCTATGAGGCAGCAGTTAAACACTATGCCACCGTGCTGCCCCTAGTCTTAAATGTTGCTCTGTTTCAGTGACAAGTTTTGGTCGTGCATTCCATTGTGTTTAGAATCAGTAGAATGGTTATTACACAAAAGAAAACAATTCCGCCCATCATGGCTGTTCAGGTTCTCCACAAAAACAAGTGATCTGGTGCCACTTCTGTGAATTTAATGATATTACTCCAAATCGCTTTTAAAAGCAACAATTAAATATGCCTCCACTATACTCCAAGCAGTACAATCCAGATCCAACCTCTGTTGTGATCCTCTGACCAAAACACTTGAAAGAAATTCAAACTTACAGTTGATAGCTCTAACACTGATATAACAAGATTTTCAATGTTAAGACTTTAACTGTAACGAGCAAACCAAGAGCAACATTGATTAAACACTATTTGAGTGGTCAACTTATAGTTAAAGCAGAAAATTCTGTTTGATAGTTTAATGTTTAATACAACTGAAAACCCCACTTCACAATTATACTTCAAAGCAGCCCCTTGTGTAGACATTGTAGAGTCAGTTCAGAGTGTTCTTAACTCCCATGGATTTCTTTTCCTTTGCCAGTCTGGTAACTTGCAACTCCAGAACTGTTTTCCCTGATGAGGATTTTTCCTAGAGATTCACAGGTTAATGAATCTTCTAGTTTTGTTTCAATTCCTCAAGAATTTGCTCTTTTCAAACTGAGCTTGAGCTTCCACCTGCATTTCTGAACTATAACAATTATCTCCTCTAGCTGCTTCCTCTCTACCAGATCATTGTGAACTCCCTGTTTCTGAGAGTTTCTCTGAGCTATCAGGGAGAACTTTTCTCCTCAAAGTCCATCTCAATGGTGATATGAATCACATGGGCCTTGTATACAGGGTGAAATGCTGATTAGCTATTTCTTAAATCACAACTCTCTTTTATCTTTGAAGTAAATGGATAGTTTAAAGCACAACTGTTTACAATCTAACATTGTCAACATCTTCTTGGGACTTTAGAGTTGAATAGTTTAACTACTTATATACAGGTATTGCTGCTATTGTTTCCCAAACATGAACACTGCACCTTTCTTCCAGCAAAGCAACCCGGTCCTTCCTTTCCGTATCACACAAGCCTGTTGTTAGGCAGACTTCAGAACTGTTCATATTTTATTTAATCCGAAATCAGAGAGTCTCGAAACACAACCTCATATTTTTAACACTGCATTAAAAAAGCTTTTTCTCCTGTCATCATTTCCTCTTTTGTCAGTTGTCTTAAATTGCTATACTCTGGTTATCAATCCTCTCACCAATGGGAGCTCTTTCTCCCTATCCAGACTCCTCATGCTTCAAGGAAAACAGGCCCAATTTCTCCACTCAATCTGCATAACTGCACCTTGCTTGTGAATTGTTCCTGTAGCATCTCCTTTAAAAAATGGTGCGCAGACCTGGACACTGTAACCCAGTTGATGCTGAACCAGTGTTTCAGATAGGTTTATCATAACTTCCTTGTTTTTGAACTTTATGTGCCTATTTATAAAGCTTAGCACCCTTAGGTTGTTAACTGTTTTCTCAAGCTACAATGCCACTTTGAATGATTTGTGCGTCTAAACCCTGAGATTCTACTACCCCTACACCCTCTTTACCTTTTTTGTATTGTCTCTTCTTGTTCTTCCTACTGAAGTGAACCACTTCACATTTTTCTGCATTAAATTTAATCTGCCATCTACCCATTGTACCAGCTTCTCTGCTCTTTTGAACATAGGAACTAGGAACAGGAGTAAGCCACCTAACCCTCAAGTCTGCTCTGCATTCAATAAGATCATGGCTGATCTTTTTGTGGACTCAGCTCCACTTACCTGCTCACTCATCATAATCCTTAATTCCTTTACTGTTCAAAAATCTATTTATCTTTGCCTTAAAAACATTCAATGAGATTGCTTCACTGGACAGGGAATTCCACCGATTCTTTGGGTGAAGAAGTTCCAAAGAACTTCTGAATCCTAAATCTTTCCCTCCTTATTTTGACACCATCCTCCCTGATTCTACTTTCACGCACCAGAGGGAAACATCCTGCCTGCTTCTGTCTTATCTGTTTCCTTCATAATGTTATATGTTTCTATAAGATCTCCCCTCTTCTGAATTCCAACAAATATAGTCCCAAACCAACCCTCTCAACTCCAGAATGAACCTAGTGAATTTTCTCTGCATCCACTCCAGTGCTAGTACATCCTTTTTGAAGTAAGGAGATCAAACAGTACACCAGGTGTGGCCTCACCAACACCTTATACAGCTGCAACATTACCTCTCTTTTTTAAACTCCATTCCTACAGCAATGAAGGACAAAATTCCATTTGCCTTTTGAAGTTTAACATTGTCCTCCTCAGCTCACAATAGGAGGTGGTGATGGTCTTGGACTTTTAATCCAGCTAGAAACCCAGGTTTGAATCTCGTCATTGCAGATTTTTAAAAAATCGGGAATTAAGAATCTATTGATGACCATGAAACATTGTCGATTGTGGGAAAACCCATCTGGTTCACTAATGTTCTTTAGGGAAAGAAATCTGCTATCTTTACTTAGTCTGGCCTACATGTGACTCCAGACCCACAGCAATGCAGTTGACTATAAACTGCCCTCTGGACAAGGGCAATAAATACTGGCCAGCCAGCAATGCTCAGATCTCACAGATGAATAAAAAAAATTCCAAATTTCATATCACCTGCAAATTTTGATATGGTGCTCTGTACATCAAAATGCAGGCTGCTAATATATAACAGGGAGAGCAGGGCTGTTAACACCGACCTCTGGGAATGCCACTATAAATATGCTTCCAGTCCAAAAAACATTAATCCATTCAGCCAATTTTGTATCATGTTGCTACTCCTATTCTATGAACTCCTAACTTACTCAAGTAAGGATATTGTATCAAATGCCTTTTTGGAAGTCCATTTTCATTGCACAAGCATATTATCCTCATGCACTCTGTTACTTCGTCAATAAACTTAAGCAAGTTAGTTAAGCATGATCTGTCCATCACAAATGCATGCTGGCTTTCCTTAATTAAACCACATTTGCTTAATTTGGGACAAAATTAATAATAATTTATCATTTCTAAATGTTTCTCACCACTGAAGTTAAACTCACTGGCCTGTATTTGCTGAGGCATTCTTTACATGTCTTGAACAAGGGTGTAAGATTTGCCTTTCTCCAGTCCTCTGGCATCCTCTAAAGAGGATTCAAATATTGTCAATACCTCTCATTTCTGCCCTACTCCTTCTAGTCTCCTTGGATGGATTTAATCAGATCCTTGTGAATTATTAGAGGTTTACAGTATGGAAACAGGTCCTTCAGTCCAACTTGTCCATGCCGCCCTTTTTTTTTAAACCCCTAAGCTAGTCCTGATTGCCTGCATTTGGCCCATATTTCTCTATACTCATCTTACCCATGTAACTGTCTAAATGTTTTTTTAAAAGATAAAATTGTATGGCCTCTACTACCCTGTCCGTGCCCCTCATAATCTTGTAGACTTCTATCAGGTTGTCCCTCAACTTCCGTCATCCCAGTGAGAACAAACAAGGTTTCTCCAACCTCTCCTCATAGCTAATGCCCTCCATGGTCGGTGCTGGGGCCTCAGCTATTTACCATTTATATAGATGATCTGGAGGAGGGAACCGAGTGCAGGGTGTCGAAATTTGCTGATGACACCAAGATTGGGGGAAAGGCAAATTGTGCGGAGGGTGTGGAGAGTCTGCAGAAGGATCTAGATAGGCTGGGCGAATGGGCCAGGAAATGGCAAATGGAATTTAATGTTGGCAAGTGTGAGGTGGTCCACTTTGGTAGGAAGAATGGTAGGAAGGACTATTACTTACGTGGCGAAAAACTGCAGCAGGCGACGGTGCAGAGGGACCTCGGGGTCCTTGTGCATGAGTCGCAAAAACCCAGCTTGCAGGTGCAGCAGGTGGTCAGGAAGGCGAATGGGATGCTGGCCTTCATAGCGAGGGGGATTGAATATAAAAGTAGGGAGGTCTTGCTGCAGCTGTATAGGGCATTGGTGAGGCCGCAGCTGGAGTACTGTGTGCAGTTTTGGGCGCCACACCTGCGCAAGGATATTTTGGCCCTGGAGGGAGTGCAGAGGAGGTTTACTAGGCTGATACCGGAGTTGAGGGGATTGAGCTATGAGGAGAGGCTGAATAAACTAGGCTTGTACTCGTTAGAGTTTAGAAGAATGAGGGGAGATCTCATTGAGACGTATAAGATGATGAATGGGATGGATAGGATAGAGGTGGAGAGACTCTTCCCGCTCAAAAAAGACAGTAGGACTAGGGGGCACAGCCTCAAGATAAAGGGGAGGCGGTTTAGAACGGAGTTGAGGAGGAACTTCTTCACTCAAAGGGTGGTGAATCTCTGGAATTCTCTGCCCGTTGAAGTGGTGGAGGCTGCCTCGCTAAATATTTTTAAGAAGCGGGTTGATGGGTTCTTGATAAGAGAGGGGATTAGGGTTATGGGGAGAGGGCGGGAAAGTGGAACTGAGCCACAACAGATCAGCCATGATCTTATTGAATGGCGGGGCAGGCTCGAAGGGCTAGATGGCCTACTCCTGCTCCTATTTCTTATGTTCTTATGTTCTTATGCCGGGCAACATCCTGGTAAATCTTTTCTGTACCCTCCACATTCTTCTGGTAGTGTGGCGACCAGAACTGAACACTATATTCCAAGTGTGGTCTAAGCAAGGTTCTATAAAGCTGCAATGTGACTTGCCAGTTTTTAAATTAATGCCCCAGCCGATGAAGACCAGCATGCCTTCTTGACTACCTTCTCCACCTGTGTTGCCACTTTCACCTGTATACCCAGATCCCTTTGCCTATCGATACTCTTAAGGGTTTTGCCATTTACCGTATATTTCCTATCTTTGTTAAACCTTCCAAAATGTATTACCTCACATTTGTCCGGATTAAACTCCATCTGCCATCTCTCCGCCCAAGTCTCTAACCGATCTGTATTCTGCTGTATCCTCTGATGGCCTTCATCGCTATCTGCAAATCCACCAACCTGTCATCCATAAACTTACTAATCAAACCAGTTACGTTTTCTTCCAAATCATTTATTTATATAATATAAAAAAATACGAAATTTATTTATATATATATATAAACAAAAAATATATTACGAACAGCAAAGGTCCCCGAGGATGAGCTTTTGATGCGACCTTGTCAGTGTCTAGCTTCCCTGTCCTCGGTCTTCCCTCTGTCTTTCATTTTATATTCTTCAACCACGTCTTTGCCATTGTGAACCTTCATCCTCCCTCCACCCTCCCCACCATTTTGCACAGCCCTCCTTTCATATCTCCCCCTTGAGTTCACTAGGCCACGTCCCTCTCACCTCGCACTACATCCAAGATTGAATTTCAGACCTTTGTTGTAATGGGGGTCCCACAAGAGTTCTGTCCAGATAAACACTGCCCTCCATTCAGAAACACACCCGTCCACTTGCTACCCTTTGGGTGGCATTTTCCCAACCAGTCCATGGCGAGCAGGCCCAGTGAATCTGGTGAGGGTGGAAAAGTCTGAAACTGGCCAGCATAAAATCCTGTTGCAATTCTCCCAATGGCAGGTCGCTTTTTCTGCTGGCTGGTGATGCAGATGGTATTTCTATCGCATTTATACTCATTTATACTTGTTTAAGAAGGGGAACAGAGACTTTGCCGGGAATTATAGACCGGTGAGTCTTACTTCTGTTGTGGGCAAGGTTTTAGAAAAAATTATTAGGGATAGGATTTATAGTTATTTGGAGTGTAATGAATTGATTAGAAATAGTCAACATGGTTTTGTAGCGGGTAGGTCGTGCCTTACTAACCTTATTGAGTTTTTTGAGAAGGTGACCAAAGAGGTGGATGGGGGTAAGGCAGTTGACGTGGTATACATGGATTTTAGTAAGGCGTTCGATAAGGTTCACCATGGTAGGCTTCTGCAGAAAATGCAGATGTATGGGATTGGGGGTGATCTAGGGAATTGGATCAGGAATTGGCTAGCGGATAGGAGACAGAGGGTGGTGGTTGATGGTAAATATTCATCATGGAGTTCGGTTACGAGTGGTGTGCCTCAGGGATCTGTTTTGGGGCCACTGTTGTTTGTAATTTTTATTAATGATCTGGATGAGGGTATAGTTGGGTGGATTAGTAAATTTGCTGATGACACCAAAATTGGAGGTGTGGTAGATTGTGAGGAAGGGTGTCATAGTCTGCAGGGAGACTTAGATAGGTTGCAGAGCTGGGCCGAGAGGTGGCGGATGGAATTTAATGCGGAGAAGTGTGAGGTAATTCACTTTGGTAGGAGCAACAGATGTGTCGAGTATAGGGCTAACGGGAGGACTTTGAATAGTGTGGATGAACAGAGGGATCTAGGTGTGTGTGTACATAGATCCCTGAAAGTTGGGAATCAAGTAGATAAGGTTGTTAAGAAGGCGTACGGTGTCTTGGCGTTTATTGGTAGGGGGATTGAATTTAGGAGTCGCAGTGTAATGTTGCAACTGTACACTACTCTAGTGCGGCCGCACTTGGAGTACTGTGTGCAGTTCTGGTCCCCGCATTACAAGAAGGATGTGGAGGCGTTGGAGAGGGTGCAGAGGAGGTTTACTAGGATGGTGCCTGGTATGGTGGGGAGGTCCTATGAGGAGAGACTGAGGGATTTAGGGTTGTTTTCGTTGGAAAGAAGGCGGCTAAGAGGGGATCTTATTGAAACATATAAGATGATTAGAGGTTTAGATAGGGTGGATAGTGATAGCCTTTTTCCTCGGATGGAGAAAGCTAGCACGAGGGGGCATGGCTTTAAATTAAGGGGGGGTAGCTACAGGACGGATGTCAGGGGTAGGTTCTTTACCCAGCGGGTGGTGAAGGATTGGAATGCCCTGCCTGCTGCAGTTGTAAATGCGTCTAGTTTGGGGGCGTTTAAGAGATCTCTGGATAGGTTTATGGACGAAAAGGGATTGGTATAGGCTAGTGGGTCATTGTTTTTGTAACTGGTCGGCGCAACATCGTGGGCCGAAGGGCCTGTTCTGCGCTGTAATGTTCTATGTTCTAAAACAGCTGTCTGCTGATATCCCATCAAGCCTTTCTGTCTTGCATCACGCCAGTGATGACCAAATTGTGTCTGTGTCAAACCTGATTGCTAATGTGTTATGCACAAGTTGGCCTTCAGTTCCGCAGGGACTATGGGATAAGTGTAACAATTTTCTACCATAATGCTGTGCTGCTCCTGAGGTGCTGTACATTGCTCTGCTAGGGCAGACTGGTCCCTGTCTCCATTTCCATACCCAACTGGTCTTTATGGGTAGCACTGTGCGGATGGAATAGCCTGTGTCACCGCTTAATGCAACGCTTGGGTTTGGGGAGTATAGAGTATCCTTGCCCTGCGACAAAGAGCAGTGTTTATCTGGACAGAACTCTTATGGGACCCCCATTACAACAAAGGTCTGAAATTCAATTTTGGATGTAGTGCGAGGTGAGAGGGACGTGGCCTAGTGAACTCAAGGGGGAAATGTGAAAGGAGGGCTGTGCAAAATGGTGGGGAGGGTGGAGGGAGGATGAAGGTTCACAATGACAGTCATTGGAGCAAAGACGTGGATGAAGAAGATAAAATGAAAGACAGAGGGAAGACCGAGGAGAGGGAAGCTAGACACTGACAAGGTCGCATCAAAAGCTCATAAACAAGGGGGGGGGGGCGTCAAAGAGATACCACATTATTTACCTAAAAGGGATGCATAAAGATTCCAGATGCTGTGGCACATGTGTATAGGTGATCGGCTTTTGGGGGGCAGTGGTTGAATTGAGGAACAGATATCTTTAACTTGCTATCCTTCTCCCTTTGTTTGGCTGACATCCAACAGAGGCTGGTTAGAATACTAGGAGTGTGGTGGACTGGATGAGAGTGGATGGACAGATCAGCTGCCAGCCCACCAAGAGAGTCAGAAGAGAATTTGCCAATGCATAATTAGGAAGCTTCCAAGTGCAGAAATTGGCATAGGATCTCAACAGTCTGGTCAGTGGGACAGGCCTCACTGGATCACCCGCCACTACACTTTAAACATAAAATGAGAGCATTCTGCCCATCAATTTTCTCAATCATTTCCTCTTTCATCATGACCTAGGCATATCATCTTCCTTGTTAAAAACTGACTTACTACTGCTGCCTGCCTCCATGTGCAAACCGATTTTTATATCCATAATCAGCCTCATTCCTCTGTTACCAAACTTTTATTATTTATGTCAAGTATGTTCTGTCTTAAGTCAGGACCTTATAGTCATAAAGTCGTACAGGTTTATAGCATGGAAAAGGCCCTTCGACCCAACTTGTCCATGCCGTCCTTTTTTAAACCTATTAAACCCCAAAGCTAGTCTCAATTGTCCATGTTTGGCCCGTATCCCTCTATACTCATCTTAACTATGGAACTGTCTAAATGCTTTTTAAAAAAGAAAATTGTACCCGCCTCTACTACTGCCTTTGGCAGCTTGTTCCAGAAATTCACCATCCTGTGAAAAAATTGCCCCTCTGGACCCTTTTGGATCTCACTCCTCTCACCTTAAAGCTATGCACTCTAGTTTTAGACTCCCCTACCTTTGGGAAAAGATATTGACTATCTAGCTGATCTATGCCAGTCATTATTTTATAGACCTCTATAAGATCACCCCTAAGCCTCCTATGCTCCAGAGGTAAAAATCCCAGTCTATCCAGCCTCTCCTTATAATTCAAATCATCAAGTCCCAGTAGCATCCTAGTAATAGAACATAGAACATTACAGCGCAGAACAGGCCCTTCGGCCCACGATGTTGCGCCGACCAGTTAAAAAGCAATGACCCTCTAACCTAAACCAAACCCTTTCCATCCATAAACCTATCCACGATCTCTTAAACGCCCCCAAACTAGGCGCATTTACAACTGCAGCAGGCAGGGCATTCCAATCCCTCACCACCCTCTGGGTAAAGAACCTACCCCTGACATCCGTCCTATAACTACCACCCCTTAATTTAAAGCTATGCCCCCTCGTGCTAGCTTTCTCCTTTCTAATTTAAAAATATCCTTTCTATAATAGGGTGACTAGAACTGTATACAGTATTCCAAGTGTGGCCATACCAATATCTTGTACAACTTCAACGAGACGACCCAACTCATGTATTCAACATTCTGACCGTTGAAACCAAGTATGCCAAATGCTTTCTTCACCCTTTGTCCACCTGTGACTCCACTTTCAAGGGGCTATGAACCTGTACCATGAGATCTCTTGTTCTATAACTCTCCCCAACACCACATTAACTGAGTAAGTCCTGCCCTGGTTCAAGCGACCAAAATGCATCACCTCGCATTTATCTAAATTAAACCCCACCTGCCATTCATCAGCCCATTGGCCCAATTGATCAAGATCCCATTGCAATCGAGATAACCTTCTTCACTGTCCACTATGCCACCGATCTTGGTGTCATCTGCAAACTTACTAACCATGCCTCCTAAATTCTCATCCAAATCATTAATGTAAATGATAAATACAGTGGACCCATGATGCCTTGGCTCATTGTCCACTGATGATTCACCCTGAGCTGTTTCCTTGGCAGTTTTTCAGTGGTGCCACTCTTGGGCAGGGCAAAGAGGCAGGTCTCAAGACCAGAATTGGAATTGAATATGTGCATTTAGAACCATTTGGAATAACAGCTAACGGGCCCCTGTTGCTTTTTGTGTCTGTAAAAGACTTTAGGATTCACTTTTATATTTGCTGCCAGTCTCTTCTCATTCGTTTGCTTTTTGCTTTAATTTGTTTATTTAATTTTTCTCTGAACTTTCTATGCTAAACTTGACTTAGTTGTATTACCTAACTGATCAGCGTTTAGCATTTTTTTTTCCTCTTCTTACACTTCTAACATTCCAGGTTTTTCTAAATTTGTTTACATAACCTTTCTCTCTCAAGGAATATATCTGAACTATCTATGCGCCTAGTTTGGGGGCATTTAAGAGATCCGTGGATAGGTTTATGGACGAAAAGGGATTGGTTTAGATTAGTGGGTCATTGTTTTTTTTTAACTAATCAGTGCAACATCGTGGGCCGAAGGGCCTGTTCTGCGCTGTAATGTTCTATGTTCTATCTCTTAAAGATATCCTATTGTTCAATTAGTTTTTCCTTTGATTCCTCTTTACCTGGATGAGATTGTTCTCACCTCATTGAAATCTGTCATTTCCCAGTTAATTATGCTGACTCTGATTATTCCTTTTCATTTTCTATAGCCAATCTAAACTTTATGATACAATGATCACTGTCTCCTAACTGTACCTCTACTGACTCTTGATCCACTTGCTCATTCCTAAGAGCCAGGGCCAGCAATATCTCCTTTCTCATTGAACTGGAAATGTGTTGATGTAAAAAAAAAATCTAGACGTACCCCAGGAATTCTTGCCCCTCTCTGCCCTTGACATCATTACTATTCCAGTCTCTATCAGAACATTCAAGTCTCACATATTTACTCTTTCATCTTTCCACTTCTCTGTAATTTCCTTAATATGTTGTTCTCTGCATCGTTCTCACTAGTTGGCAGCCTGTAGGATACACCACACAATGTAATGATACCTTTTACTGTTGCTTAGCTCTAATGAAATAGATTTTGCCTTGGCCCTTCTGGGATATCAGGTTTAAGGTCCACATCATATCCTCTTCAGAACAGTAATGCTGTCATTAATCAGTATTGTAAGAAGTCTCATGACACCAGGTTCAAGTCCAATAGGTTTATTTGGTAGCACACCCTTCCCTGAATACCACCCTTCCCTGAACACTTTGTATTCAGGAATGTTTAATACGAGTTCTGTGTTTCTTTGACTCAGAGCTCCATCATCCACACAACATCATACTTCCCTGGCTATTTGCACCTAATGTTCACTATTATTTATCACACTCTTCACTTTCACAAAAATCTCAACTTTGATGCTTATTCAATTTCCCATCATTCTGAACTCATATACTTTTCTTATTCTAGTATTTATTTCTCTCAATTTTTTGCACCTTAGTATTCCTCTCTGAATTTATGACTTGCTCCCCATACCCCTTCTAAGTCAGTTTAAACCCTCCCTAATAGCAGCTGCAAGTCACCTTGTAAGGAAATTGGACCAGGACTCTTCTCAGGTGCAACCTGTCTGGTCTGGACAGCTCCCATCTTCCCCAGCACTGGAAAAAATACCCAGGAATCCAATCTTGGACCATCTCCCCAGTCTGGGTGGGGGGTTTTAGTTCAGCTGGACAGGATGATCGATGCAGGCTTCGAGGGCCGAAGGGCCTATTCCTGTGCTGTAATTTTCTTTGTTCTTTGTTCTGTCCACAGCCTACAAGTTAGGTATGTGATGAAATACTCTCCCTTTAGACTGGATGAGTGAAGGTCGAACAACACTTGCCACCATCCAGTCCACTTCAAAGGCATCCCTTCACCAAACGTTCACTCCCTTCACCACTAAGTCATAGTAGCAGCTGTATCTACCATCTGCACGATGCTTTGCAGGAACTCAAGGTTCCTTAGGCAGCATCTTCCAAACCCACGATAACTAAGGACGAGAACAGCAGATGCATGGGAGCACGCATCACCTGGATGTTCATGTCCAAGCCATCCAGCATCCTGACTTGGAAGCATATTGTTCCTTCACAGAAGCTGGGTCAAAATTTTGGAACTTCATCAGTAATAGTAGGTATACCTACACCACATGGACAGCAGTGGATCAAAAAGCCAGATCACCACTTTGAGGGCAGTTAAGGATGGACAAGGCTGGAGTCCACATCCATTGAGTGAATGAATTAAAAAAAAACACTATAGCCGTGTGCAGGAGTGAAACAGTATTCAATTCAAGAACTGCATTCTGCGGCCACCTAAGGATTCCTAAAGATCTGATTGGTGGTGAATTTAAGTAATTCTTGGAAAGCTGAAGTACTTGGTTAAATGGGAATATGGAAACTCATTGGAAGCTGGCAACAGCAGTGAATTGCTTACTATAAGGACTGTAAATATATGTGTGGTGTAGTAAGTATAGAAGGAGAATGTTCCTCTGGAGTTTGAACTATAA
Organism: Carcharhinus amblyrhynchos; assembly: GCF_965287045.1. Lineage (NCBI taxonomy): Eukaryota > Metazoa > Chordata > Chondrichthyes > Carcharhiniformes > Carcharhinidae > Carcharhinus > Carcharhinus amblyrhynchos. Next base: position 41,723,373 of record NC_137325.1, read on the forward strand.
GCTACCTACAAAGAGTTCAGTGTCCAAGCAACAGTCTTTGCCATTTCACTAGTAACTGAAAACTTAAAGTTCCTGTTCTCTACAGAGATTGTAATGTGTACCATTGAAGAATGGTCCTTTATTTTCCCAAATATTTGTTTGTACCAGGCTCTAGCTATGATTTCTGATGGCTCGGTTGTTTAGTTTAGCACCTGACTGCCTATCTTGTTGACCTTCGGTATCTCATTTAGATTATGATATGCTCAGTTTACCCTGCACTAATCCTTCTGATCCAGCCCACTCTGTTGTTGAACCTGTGTTAAACTCAAGAGACTAGTGGTTCTTAAATATATTGTAATATATTTTCTGATTTGGGGGCAATATCTAACATGGGTACAAATTGCACTTAAAATTTAATTCGATATCATAACATGAGGGTGATGTTCAAGTTTCAGCTAAATCGAGAATTTGCATAATTTCATATAAAATCTGTGAATCAGGCAGTGTTGTCTTAAAATTAGCAGTGTATTTTTTTGTTGAACAAAATATAGTTTTTAATATATTTGAGAGGCAACCTGGTACAGTTTTATTAATACAGCTGCAATCGATTCATCGTAAAGAATAAACATTTTTAATTGGAGTGCCTTCACCATTTGTGGGTAACCCAATTTGAAATAATAATGCAGAAATATTTACTCTTTTCATTGTGTACAGTTGTCAATTTGAATAAATTATATATTAATATTGGCTTTTAAAAGGTGTACATTGTATTAAAAGCTATATTGGATTTGGTGCTGGGAAATGAGCCAGACCAGGTGCTAGACTTGGAAGTTGGTGTGCATTTTGGTGATAGTGACCACAATTCGGTTACGTTCACCTTAGTGATGGAAAGGGATAGGCTTGAACCTCGGGCAAGTAGTTTTAGCTGGGGGAAGGGTAATTATGAGGCCATTAGGAGAGAATTAGAAAGCATAGGTTGGACTAGGAGATTACAGGGACTGGGAACGTCCGAAATGTGGAGTTTTTTCACTTCTGTTGTGGGTAAGGTTTTAGAAAAAATTATTAGGGATAGGATTTATAGTTATTTGGAGAGTAATGAATTGATTGGAGATAGTCAGCATGGTTTTGTAGCGGGTAGGTCGTGCCTTACTAACCTTATTGAGTTTTTTGAGAAAGTGACCAAAGAGGTGGATGGGGGTAAGGCAGTTGACGTGGTATATATGGATTTTAGTAAGGCGTTTGATAAGGTTCACCATGGTAGGCTTCTGCAGAAAATGCAGATGTATGGGATTGAGGGTAATCTAGGAAATTGGATCAGGAATTGGCTAGCAGATAGGAGACAGAGGGTGGTGGTTGATGGTAAATATTCGTCATGGAGTTCGGTTACAAGTGGTGTGCCTCAGGGATCTGTTTTGGGGCCACTGCTGTTTGTAATTTTTATAAATGATCTGGATGAGGGTATAGTTGGGTGGATTAGTAAATTTGCTGATGACACCAAAGTTGGAGGTGTGGTAGATTGTGAGGAAGGGTGTCATAGTTTGCAGGAAGACTTGGACAGGTTGCAGAGCTGGGCCGTGAGGTGGCGGATGGAGTTTAATGCGGAGGAGTGTGAGGTAATTCACTTTGGTAGGAATAACAGATGTGTCGAGTATAGGGCTAACGGGAGGACTTTGAATAGTGTGGATGAACAGAGGGATCTAGGTGTATGTGTACATAGATCCCTGAAAGTTGGGAATCAAGTAGATAGGGTTGTTCGGAAGGCATACGGTGTCTTGGCGTTTATTGGTAGGGGGATTGAATTTAGGAGTCGCAGCGTCATGTTGCAACTGTACACAACTCTGGTGCGGCCGCACTTGGAGTACTGTGTGCAGTTCTGGTCCCCACATTACAGGAAGGATGTGGAGGCTTTGGAGAGGGTGCAGAGGAGGTTTACCAGGATGTTGCCTGGTATGGAGGGGAGGTCATATGAGGAGAGACTGAGGGATTTGGGGTTGTTTTCGCTGGAAAGAAGGCGGCTAAGAGGGGATCTTATTGAAACATATAAGATGATTAGAGGTTTAGATAGGGTGGACAGTGATAGCCTTTTTCCTCGGATGGAGAAAGCTAGCATGAGGGGGCATGGCTTTAAATTAAGGGGGGGTAGTTATAGGACGGATGTCAGGGGTAGGTTCTTTACCCAGAGGGTGGTGAGGGATTGGAATGCCCTGCCTGCTGCGGTTGTAAATGCGCCTAGTTTGGGGGCGTTTAGGACATCCGTGGATAGGTTTATGGACGAAAAGGGATTGGTTTAGGTTAGTGGGTCATTGTTTTTTTAACTGGTCGGTGCAACATCGTGGGCCGAAGGGCCTGTTCTGCGCTGTTATGTTCTATGTTCTATTGGTGTTCTTGCACTTAAAAGTCTGGTTGTAAAAGCCCTATTGAAGCCCTGACGTCATAAATGTTATGATGTGGAGATGTCAGCATTGGACTGAGGTAAGCACAGTGAGAAGTCTCACAACAGCAGGTTAAAGTCCAACAGGTCTATTTGGTAGCACAAGCTTTCAAAGTGCTGCTCCTTCTTCAGGTGAGTGAGGATGACACAGATGTTTGCAGATGTTTACAGCTTGGAATCAGGCCCTTTGGCTCAAGTTATCCATACTGCCCAGTCTTTATCATTAGGCTAGTCCCAATTGCCAGGGTTTGGCCTGTATCCCTCTATACCAATCCTACGCATGTAACTGTCTAAATGCTTTTTAAAAGAAAAAAATTGTACCTGCCTCTTCTATTACCAGCTCGTTCCAGATACTCTCAACCCTCTGAATGAAAGAATTGCCCCTCTGGACCCTTTTGTATCTCTTCCCTCTCACCTATGCCCTCTAGTTTTTGACTCCCCTACCTTTGGGAAAAGGTGTTGACTATATGTCTTGTCTGTACCCCTCATTATTTTTTGGATCCCTATATGGATACCCCTAAGCCTCCTACACTCCAGGGGAAAAAGCCCCAGTTTATCCAGCCTCTCCTTATACGTCAAACCATCAAGTCCCGGTAGCATCCTAGTATATCTTTTCTGCACTCTTTCTAGGTTAATAATATCCTTTTTATAATAGGATGATCAGAATTGTATACACAATATTCCAAAGTGTGGCCTTACCAATGTCTTGTGCAACTTCAGCAAGACGTCCCAACCCCTGTATTCAATGTTCTGAACAATGAATTCCAGCATACCAACTGCTGCCTTCACCACCCTGTCCAACTGTGACTCCACTTTCAAAGATATATGAACCTGTATCCTTGATCTCTTTGTTCTATAACTCTCCCCAACATCTGACCATTAACTGAGTAAGTCTTGCCCTAGTTTGATCTACCAAAATGCATCACCTCGTGTTTATCTAGTTAAAGTTTATGTATTAGTCACAATAAGGCTTACATTAACAGTGCAATGAAGTTACTGTGAAATTCCCTTAATTGCCAAAGTTCGGCATCTCTTTGGGTCAATGTGCCTAACCAGCACATCTTTCAGATTGTGGGAGGAAACTAGAGCACCCGGAGGAAACCTGTGTTCCCTCTAATGCCTTTACGTCCTACCACAAGTATGGTGTCCAAAACTGGACGGAGTACTCCAGATGAGGTCTCACTAATGTCTTGTGCAAGTTCAACTGGATCCCTTTACTCTTGTACTCAGTACCCTTAATGAAAAGTTAACCCCTTTGTCTTTTGATTGTATTTACATCCCTCTTTGCTTTGTCCTTGGTCCCTTCATATCTCTCTCATCTCCTCCAGGGTGTCAACCCTATGAAATATATGCATTTCTCAAGTTCTGGTCTCTTGAGCATCACTGTTTTTAATGGCTCCACCATTGGTGGCTGTGCCTTCCGTAGCCTAGGCACTCAGGTTTCAGGTCTTGTCTTCCCTTCCTTCATTTGATTTTTCATTTCATTTTCAAATGAGGTAATTCATTTCGGTAGGAGTAACAGATGTGTTCAGTATAGGGCTAACGGGAGGACTTTGAATAGTGTGGAGGAGCAGAGGGATCTAGGTGTATGTATACATAGATCCCTGAAGGTTGGGAATCAAGTAGATAAGGTAGTTAAGAAGGCATACGGTGTCTTGGCGTTTATTGGTAGGGGGATTGAATTTAGGAGTCGCAGTGTCATGTTGCAACTGTACACAACTCTGGTGCGGCCGCACTTCGAGTACTGTGTGCAGTTCTGGTCCCCACATTACAGGAAGGACGTGGAGGCTTTGGAGAGGGTGCAGAGGAGGTTTACCAGGATGTTGCCTGGTATGGAGGGGAGGTCATATGAGGAGAGACTGAGGGATTTGGGGTTGTTTTCGCTGGAAAGAAGGAGGCTAAGAGGGGATCTTATTGAAACATATAAGATGATTAGAGGTTTAGATAGGGTGGATAGTGATAGCCTTTTTCCTCGGATGGAGAATGCTAGCACGAGGGGGCATGGCTTTAAATTAAGGGGTGGTAGTTATAGGACGGATGTCAGGGGTAGGTTCTTTACCCAGAGGGTGGTGAGGGATTGGAATGCCCTGCCTGCTGCGGTTGTAAATGCGCCTAGTTTGGGGGCGTTTAAGAGATCTATGGATAGGTTTATGGACGAAAAGGGATTGGTTTAGATTAGTGGGTCAGTGTTTTTTTTTAAAAAAAAACTGGTCGGCGCAACATCGTGGGCCGAGGGGCCTGTTCTGCGCTGTAATGTTCTATGTTCATCTCTCTGCTGTTTTACCTCGCTTTCATCCTTTGACTCTTCAAAGCTTTGACCAAGCTTTTGATCATCTGACCTAATGTGTGTATCCTCTCTTTTTTTTGTAATGCATGGGCAATTTGTGTAAGAGAGGTGGTGCTCGACAGACTGGAGGGGCTGATTGTGGACAAGTCCCCAGGACCGGATGGAATGCATCCGAGGGTTCTGAAAGAAATGGCGGAGGTTATAGTGGATGCCTTGGTGGTTATTTTCCAGACGTCGCTGGATTCCGGGGAAGTGCCGGAAGATTGGAAAACGGCTAATGTTACGCCGTTGTTTAAGAAGGGTGCCAGGCAAAAGGCGGGGAATTGTAGGCCGGTTAGTTTAACGTCTGTGGTAGGTAAAATGTTAGAATCCGTCATTAAGGAGGAAATTGCGAGGCATCTTGAAGGGAATTGCTTGATAGGGCGGACGCAACACGGTTTCATTAAAGGGAAGTCGTGTCTGACAAATTTACTGGAGTTCTATGAGGATGTGTCTAGGGCAGTGGATAGAGGAGAGCCGGTGGATGTGGTCTTTCTGGATTTTCAGAAGGCGTTTGACAAGGTACCTCACAAGAGGTTATTGCAGAAGGTCAGGGGACATGGAGTTGGGGGTAGGGTGTTAGCGTGGATAGAGGATTGGTTGTCAAATAGGAGGCAGAGAGTGGGGGTCAATGGGTGCTATTCGGATTGGCGGTTGGTGACTAGTGGGGTGCCCCAGGGGTCGGTGCTGGGGCCTCAGCTATTTACCATTTATATAGATGATCTGGAGGAGGGAACCGAGTGCAGGGTGTCGAAATTTGCTGATGACACCAAGATTGGGGGAAAGGCAAATTGTGCGGAGGGTGTGGAGAGTCTGCAGAAGGATCTAGATAGGCTGGGCGAATGGGCCAGGAAATGGCAAATGGAATTTAATGTTGGCAAGTGTGAGGTGGTCCACTTTGGTAGGAAGAATGGTAGGAAGGACTATTACTTACGTGGCGAAAAACTGCAGCAGGCGACGGTGCAGAGGGACCTCGGGGTCCTTGTGCATGAGTCGCAAAAACCCAGCTTGCAGGTGCAGCAGGTGGTCAGGAAGGCGAATGGGATGCTGGCCTTCATAGCGAGGGGGATTGAATATAAAAGTAGGGAGGTCTTGCTGCAGCTGTATAGGGCATTGGTGAGGCCGCAGCTGGAGTACTGTGTGCAGTTTTGGGCGCCGCACCTGCGCAAGGATATTTTGGCCCTGGAGGGAGTGCAGAGGAGGTTTACTAGGCTGATACCGGAGTTGAGGGGATTGAGCTATGAGGAGAGGCTGAATAAACTAGGCTTGTACTCGTTAGAGTTTAGAAGAATGAGGGGAGATCTCATTGAGACGTATAAGATGATGAATGGGATGGATAGGATAGAGGTGGAGAGACTCTTCCCGCTCAAAAAAGACAGTAGGACTAGGGGGCACAGCCTCAAGATAAAGGGGAGGCGGTTTAGAACGGAGTTGAGGAGGAACTTCTTCACTCAAAGGGTGGTGAATCTCTGGAATTCTCTGCCCGTTGAAGTGGTGGAGGCTGCTTCGCTAAATATTTTTAAGAAGCAGGTTGATGGGTTCTTGATAAGAGAGGGGATTAAGGGTTATGGGGAGAGGGCGGGAAAGTGGAACTGAGCCACAACAGATCAGCCATGATCTTATTGAATGGCGGGGCAGGCTCGAAGGGCTAGATGGCCTACTCCTGCTCCTATTTCTTATGTTCTTATGTTCTTATGTAAGTGTGTGGACCCTTTACAATTTTTTGCCATTGACTTAAGGAGCCTTCTTGTCTGGGGAGGAACTTTTGGGTTGTTGCCTGGCTGCACAGCTCTAAATCTTAAACATGGTCCTTATTATGGTTTAGAGTCATGTTTTGTTTAATAATACTCCTGTGTTGTGAAACTGGGAAGTTTTATTATGGTCAAGGAACTATATAAAAGCAATTGTTGTGGAGAGTGCATGTAGCCTAAAATTTGCAAGAAAAGCTATTTTAATAATATAGTATGACTCAATAAACTTGACTATTTTTGGCTTGTGCGCGGCTTTAGTGATTTTGCTTTTAAATCCCAGCACTACTGAATTTATGAAATTCCTGCTCTGCTGTTACCAAAAATATATTCACAAATCTAGTCATGATCTTTGATAGATACAGTAATTGTCTTTGCTGATACCTGTTAGATTTGGCTTAACGTGAGCCACTTTGCGTAATGATTAATCTTACTTCAAACATGTGATCTGGATGGCTACTTTTTAAACCACATAACTACCTCAGTAAGCTGACACAGGCAGCACTTTGGACTGATGTAATGATCACACGTTTCTAAAGTTCAAGTCTTTGACTTGGAAATTCTCTCGATTACTGATCCTTTTCAGCTTAGTTTAGAACTAGCAATAAGAATTAGGTACCAAACTGCTTTACGTGTGAGAAGGCATGTAATCAAACACAAGGTTTTTTTCAACTCTTTCTCTAAAAGTCGTCTTTGAATTCTGTAGAGAGACCTCATGGTGTAGGATAATGAATTCAGAACCATTGGCAATAAAGGTTTATTTACAAAGGATCAACTATAGTAAACTGATGTATTGGCTTACTGGCAGTTAGATGTTTGTTTTCAAAATGTGCTGTTCAAATATTTATGAACAAATCTGTTTTGAAACAACCTGATCTTTTACAGGGTATTTTACTCAAAAACATTGGTTGCCATTGGCTGTGAACCTCCTTGCTAATTTACACTTTAACTGTTTCCTCCAGCTAGTAAAACTGATCAATGATTCATGACAGTTGCAGCAGTGACCTTTGGAACAACGGCTTTATTTCCAAGCTGTTAATCAGCTGTGGCTCATTCCAAGTCATCATGTATTAATGAACTACTTCCTAATTGGAGAGTATGGGTGAAGCATTCTTTTTCTAAGCTGACCAGAAATAAAGGTTCGAGGTTACTGTAGAACAATTGAGTGAACATGTGTTTATATCATGTATAGTGTTGTGCTAGACGTCTTAAGCTGTGCATGGGGAAAACAGTGGAATGCTTTTGTAGCTTGTTACCAGGAGGAAAACTTTAAAAAGTACATTCAAAGAGGATAGCATGCTAACCCGACTTAAAGCTTCACCCATAATACAATTTTACAAAAAGCTCAGATAACTTTCACACTAACTGGATCTTTTAAAGCAAACAGTCAAAGTTGGCATTTGACAGACTGTAAAGAAATTAAAATATTGAAGCTTCTCCTCCCTTCACCACAAACCTGTAATTGGAGTATTTTGTCAGCTGTGGCTCAGTGCCCTTGCCTCTGAGTCAGCAGCTTGTGGGTTTAAGCTGCACTCCAGCACAATCCAAGCTGACACTGTAATGCAGTACTGAGTGTCTTTCCATGTCAGAAAGTGCCACCTTTGCATAACTTTGTAGAGCAGGCCTCCCTCAGCTAGATGCCGAGGTACTATTTTGAAGAAGAGTAGGGGAGTTATCCCCCAGTATCCTGGCCATCAAATCAACAACATAAAATCAGATTATCTGATCATTATCACATTACTATTGATGGGATTTTTTGTGCATATTGGCTGTCCTTTGGGAAGTCCTCAAAGGCACAATTTAAATGCCAATCTTTTTTAAAACCTATCAACAGAACACGCATGTTTCTGTAAAGTGAGATTTTATTTATGACTTAATTTGGATTTTGTAATGGAAAAATTTCATTTTAGAAAAACTGACGTTCTGTTTAAGTGTAGTAGAGAAAAAGCATCTAACAAAGCTTCAAATTTGATGAAGCGTTTTTCACTGGCTCTTGAATCACTGCTACTGGTTGTCTTTTCCTATTACTTTAATGATCAAAATGTTTATTTTTTTTATAAAAGTGGTTAAACTATATTTGACATAGCCAATCGTTTTTTAAAGAGCTGATTAAGAAAAGTAAGTCTATCTTGGTATTTACTAACTTCTTTCACTATTTCTGTCAATATATTGTTTGCATGGTTGAAAATGAAATCGACTGCTTTCTTTTTGCTTAAATGCTATTCATACTGAACATTGAGTCTACTGAAATGTCAAGAGTACCATTTAATAAAATGAGTGCCATATTGACAAAATTAGGCATAATCAGCAATAATACAGTTTACAGAAGCTCGTACATAACAACACTTAGACTGGAACAATAGAATTACTTCAACATTTCAGTCAAATTGGTACTATAATCCACAGATCCATGATATAATCTGATGATGGAGCCAACATCCTGACTTGAAATGTTGGCTCCGTTCTCTCTCCACAGATGTTGGCAGAGCTGTTGTGTTTTTCCAGTATTTTCTGTTTTTGTTTCTGATTCCAGCTTCCACAGAATTTTGCTTTTATATTATTATAATCCATCTTTTCTTTCAGTGGTGATGAGACAATCTCTGTATTTTCATTCCTTTGCTGGTTACCAAGTGCTAAACTGGCTCAAAGTTTGATTACAGTGATATTTATCTGAACTTATACTTTTGTGTTGTGAATTATGCATTCATTAGGTTTTGCCTGATACATCTTGTAGTGTGAGTGTTTCTAATTTTTTAGATTATCTTTGAATGTTTTCTAGAAAATGATTGAAGTGCTTCCAGCTAACACATTTCAGTTTCAGCCATGGTTCAGTTGGTAGCATCCTTGCCTTGAGTCAGATGATCCTGGGTTCAAGTTTCATTCCCAACACCTAAATGCAACTAACTATCTAGGCTATAGTTTTGCAATGCTCACTTCTGACATCAGTCATAAATTTCTTCACCCAGGGAGTAGTGGGCCTCTGAAATTCTCTACCACAGAAAGCAATTGAGTCCAAAATATTGCATGTTTTCAAGAAGGAATTAGATATAGATCTTGGGATGAAACTCGTTTGAAACTACGTATTGTGATTTAAATCAGTTAAGGGCTGGAATTGGTTGGACAAGGAAAGGACTTAATTAGTGCTAAATTTAATAACTCTTTATTTTAAAGTGATTAATTAACATCAGAAATGGCAGTCAGTGGGGTGCAGTGCTCTAACTGTGAGATGTGGGAAGTCCATGACGCTTCCATGGTTCCAGATGGCTTCATCTGCAGGAAGTGCATCCAATGGCAGCTCCTCACAGACCGCGTGGTTCAATTGGAGCAACGGTTGGATGCACTTGGCAGCATGCAGGTGGCAGAAAGCGTCATAGCCAGGAGTTACAGAGATGTGGTCACACCCAAGTGCAGGCAGACTGATGCATGACTGCCAGAAAGGACAGGCAATCAGTGCAGGAATCCCCTGTGGCAGTCTCTCTCTCGAGCATGTGTACCGCTTTGGATACTGTTGGAAAGGATGGCCTATCAGGGGATAACAACAGCAGTGGCCAGTGCAGAGAGGGTTAAAACGCAGAAGAGCAATAGTCATAGGGGACTCCATAGTTAGGGGACAGATAAGCCCTTCTGTGGTCTTGAATCAGACTCCAGGATGATGTGTTGCCTCCCTGGTGCATGGGTCGGGGATCTCACAAGAGAAGGGTGATAAGGTAGAGGTCATGGTATGTTTTGGTACCAATAACATATGTAGAAAGAGGGATGAGGTCTTTCACCAAGAATTCAGGGAATTAGGCAATAGAGGAAGGAGCAAGTCCTCTTGGGTTGTAATCTCTGGATTACTCCCAGTGCCATGAACTAGTGAGTACAGAAATAGAGAATAGCACAGGTGAATGTGTAGCTTAAGAGTTGGTGCAGGAGGGAGGTTTTTAGATTCCTGGACCACTGGGACCATTTTTGGGGAAGGTGAAACTGTGTAAGCGGTATGGTACAACTGAACCAGACTTAGACTGCTATCCTTGCTGGTGGATTTGCTAGTGCTGTTGGGAAGAATTTAAACTAGTTTGTTGGGGGGGAGGGGACGCAGACTGTTAGCAGAATAGGAACACAGTATAACATAGAAAAATAATCAGGTCAGAAAGAACACAGTGGTAGTAAGTTTCAGGGGAGTAAGACAATGCTGGAGGGCCTCTACTTTAATGTCAGGAATAGTAAAGGTAAAACGCATGAGTTAAGGGTGGTGACACATGTAATTATGGTATAATAGCCATCACAGAGACCTGATTGAGCTATCCTGCCCCTCAGTCAATGTCCCGGGATAAAGAATCTTCAGGCGAGACAGAGGAGGGAGTAAAAGAGGAGGCGGTGTTTCATTATTAGTTAAGGAGGCAGTTACTGCCGTAGGGAGATACGATATCTTGGAGGGGGCATCAGATGAAGCTTTGTGGGTGGAGCTCAGGAGTAAAAAAGGGACAGCTACGTTGCTTGGTGTTTATTATAGACCTCCAGATAGTCAGTGGGAAATTGAAGAGCAAATATGTGCGCAATTTGCAGAGGGGTGTAAAAATAAAGAGAGGGTAACTCTATTAGGTGATTTCAACTTTCCCAACGTTAATTGGGATAGCCATCATGTTACGGGCTTAGAAGAAGTAGAGTTCTTAAAATGTATACAGGAAAACTTCTTGGGTCAATATGTAGAGGATCCAACAGGGGAAGGAGCCGTGCTAGACCTAATCCTGGGGAATGAAACTGGACAGGTGGCTGATGTGTTGGTGGGGAAGCATTTTGGTGATAGCATGGTTCAGTTCAAATTTGTTATTGACAAAGAAGTTGACAAGTTGCAGAAAAAGGTTTTGGATTGGAGGAGAGTAGACTTTAACAAAATTAGGCAGGGTCTGGCCAAGGTAGACTGGAACAAGACTGGTTACTTGTGGGGAAGTCTACAGAAGAGCAGTGGGGGATGTTCAAGGATGAAATGGGGAGGGTACAGGTCTTCTAGGTTTCTTCTAGGTTAATAGGAAGGTGCAACAAACCCAGAGAACCATGGATGACCAGAGACATTCAGGATACAATGAGAAGGAAAAGAGAAGTCTGTGGAGGCATTAATGGAGCACAGAAAGTGCAGGATAGAGCTTAAGAAATCAATTCGAAGAGCCAAGAGAGGATATGAGAAAGCTCTGGCTGGTAAAAGTAGAGAAAATCCTAAGATGTTCTTTAAGTATATCAATGAGAAGAAGATAACCAGGAAAAGAATAGGGCCCATTAGGGACCAAGGGGGAAATCTGTGGGTGGAGGCAGAGGACATTGGTGTTAAACGAATATTTCACATCTGTCCTTACCCACGAGAATGAGAAAGTAGTTATGGAACTCGGGTAGAGAGACTGTGAGGCTCTAGAGAAAATTATCATAAGGAGTAACAAGGTATTGGAAGTATTGGCAGGCTTAAAAAATGGACAAATCTTCAGCTCCGGATGAATTGTGTCCCAGGCTGTTGTGGGAGGCAGGGGAGGAAATTGCAGGGACTCTGACCCAAATTTTTAAGCATCCCACCTCCACCTTCCAAGCAGTGCATTCCAGCCCATCACCACCCTACGATTAAAAAGTTTTTTCCTCAAATCCCACCTAAACCTCGCACCCCTGAAGGGAGGTGCCAGAGGATTGGAGAACAGCTAATGTGGTCCCACTATTTAAGAAAGGTTGTAGACACAAGCCAGAGAACTACAGATCAATGAGTCTTGTCTATGGTTGGGAAACGACTGGAGAACATTCTCAAGGAGAGAATCTATCTTCATTTGGAGAGGCAAGATTTGATCAGGGATACTCAGCATGGTTTTGTCAGGAGGTTATGCCTAACAAATTTGATTGAATTTTTTGATCATGTAGCGAAGTACGTGGATGAGGATTGTGCAATTGATGCAGTTTACATGGATTTCAGCAAAACCTTTGACAAAGTCCCACATAGGAGACTTATTAAGAAGGGTAATGCACATGGGATACAGGATGACCTGACAAGTTGCTTTAGTAGTAGGAGGCAGAGGGTGGTGACAAACGGTTGCTTTTGTGACTGTAGCATTCTATGGTATGGGCAGAAAGGTGGGCTCAGGCCATTGAATTAAATAATTAGTCATGATCATACTGGTTCCTCCTAAAGCTGGCCTGCCTCAATGAAAATTATAGGAGACCTGGACATGCATATCCCTGCCGTGCCAAGAGTGTATGATGTGCCCCAAATCCACCGTACACAAACCCCATTTACCATATTGGGAGACTGGTGTATTTTACAATATTTAATTGGTGTTACTGATGATTCAATTCAAAATATCCTGATTGGGACAGTTGCGTGCTTTCTTACCCTTTGATTTCATTTCTTTCCCCATTCCTTTGCTACAGGGAACACTCGTCTGGTTACGAGAAAATGAACAACTCCTTCCAAGCATTGTTTCGAGCTGTGCTAATGGAGTGATCAACTTCATTACAAACCATGATCAGGTGAGTGAAACTGGACAAAGGATTGACCTGCTCCTCTAAATCGTCAAATATTAAAGATGTAAATTTACTTTCCTTCTTGTGTTGATGATCCTATCTGCCACTAGGTTTCACTGAATGCCATGGCTGCGATCAGAATCTGAATTACATCATCAGACTCCAAACTTGTAATGCACAGAAAATTGGAAAATCTTAGCAGGTCTGACAGCATCTGTGGAGACGGAATAGAGTCAGTGTTTCAAGGCTGAATGGCCATTCATCAGAGCTAAGAGCAAAGAGCTGTTTCAAGTCTGGAGGACGAAGAGTCATCCAGACTCAATGCTGGCTCTATTCTCGCTCCACAGATACTATCAGACCTGCTGAGATTTTCCAACCTTTTCCATTTTTGTTTCCGATTCTAGCATCTGCAGTATTTTGCTTTTATCCAAACTTGTCAATACTAGTGAGGACCTGTGCTGGTTGGCCCAAATGGTGGCAGATGAGAACTCATTGGGAAAACAAATGGAATTGTCCACCGATTCCCAAGGTGCTGTGGCCTGTCACCACTTTAATGCTGCCACATTCCCACCAGGGAAGCAATGTTAAATCTGAGCCTATGAGAATGTGTATAAGGTAGATTGAGAAGAGGAAAGGGTTAAAATTGGGGTGTGTAACTGAAAATCATTTGAGGGATAAACTGGTTATGGAAAGGGCCCGAGGCGAGTGCGAGAAGGCACACTGAAACGAATGATCATGTTAAAGAAACTGTTAATAGGTAATTGTGGTTCTGGCTTCGGAGGACAGGTCTTATTGATTGGCCTTTTGTTCTTGAAAGTATTATAATCAGAAACTTTAATAGCCATGTCCTTATGTAGCTATCACCTTTTTGTTCTTGAAAGTAATCTAATCAAAATGTAACAATACAGCGATGCCCTTATTGGCTAACAGATGTAGATGTATCTCCGTCGTGTATAACTGAAACTGTTCTGTAAGCCAGACAGAGACTCACGAACCCATGCTTGATGCGTATGGTCTAGCGATCTCTCCTCCGCTGCAATAAAGAAGGTTTGCGGAGAAACCTGTGTCTCTTCAGTTTTTGATCCGACTTCCGAAAGTGAATTCCACACCTATGTTGCTGTTAGAATCATAGAATCTTAGAACCTACAGTGCTGAAGGAGGCCATTTGGCCCATCGAGCCTGCACTGACAACAGCCCCACCCAGGCCATATCCCTGCAATCCTATATAATTCCCTCCTTATCCCCCTGCCATTAAGGGTCAATTTAGCATGGTCAATCAACCTAACCCACGCAACTTTGGAGTGTGGGAAGAAACCGGAGCACCTGGAGGAAACCCATGCAGACATGGGGAGAACATGCAGACGGCAGTGATCCGACAGCAGAATCGAATGTGGGTCCCTGGTGCTGTGAGGCAGCAGTGCTAGCCATTGTGCTGCCCCAAACCTTCCCTTTGCCCTTTTTTTTTGTGATTAATGATCAGCAATATAGACAAGATAATTCTAGCAGAATATTTTACTGGACTGAGAACAAAATTGAACCTAACAAGAGACATCTAAGATAATGGAGCATAAAGGACAATAATGGGTGGGTGTATGTGTCCCTTGACATGTTGTCCGATGGATTTATTGGAGAATAAAAGCTGGATGAGGTGGGGACTTACCTGGCCTGTTGAAGCACAGTCTCATCTGGCAAAAGCAAACTACTGCGGATGGTGGAAATCTGAACAAAAATAAAAAATTGCTCCTAATACTCAGGTCAGGCAGTATCTGTGGAGAGAAACAATTAATGTTTCAGATCGAGATGCTATTTCATTCTTTGAGGGATTAGATGAAATGGTAAATTAATGGTAGAAGGGAGGGCAGTGGCATAGTGGTATTGCTGCTGGACTTGTAATCCAGAGACTCAGGGTAATGCTCTGGGGGCCTAGGTTTGAATCCCACCATGGAGTTAAAAGCCTACTAATGACCATGACACCATTGTCAATTGTTGTAAAAACCCATCTAGTTCACTGATGTCCTTTAGGGAAAGAAATCTGTCATCCTTACCTGGTCTGGCTGACATGTGACTCCAGATCCACAGCAATATGATTGATGCCTAACTGCCCTCTGCATTGGCCTAGCAAGCCACTCAGTTCAAGGGGCAATTAGGGATGGGTAACAAATGCTTGCCCAGCCAGTGATGCCCACATCCCATGAAGGAATAAAGAAAAAAAAGAATGCTTGAAACTGTTAAAGTGAAGAGTCACGATGTAGGTAGGAAGAGACTTGAACAAGGGGGAATTAAAAGAGTGGACAGAGGAAGAAATAAGTTCAATGGGGCTGAAACACTGCCTCAATCATGTGGGTTTTGGGAAAGAGGTAGAAGTGGGCTAGAAAGAGTTGGGAGATTGAGGTTGGAAGTATGGAGGGAAGAGGTCCAGAAGAGATGAGGTCAGTGACAGCCCTGGATACAGTGGCATGACCAGTAGTAGCAGGAGCAGGAGCCAGGTTGTGGTCTAGGGAGAGATCAGAGGAAGTTTTGGGTCACCTCGACCTGAAATGTTAACGCTCACTCTCTCTACACAGCTGCCAGATCTGGTATTGCCAGCATTTTTTTAGTTTTTGTCTCATTTCTTAGAAATCCTGTGAAATCTGTGCTGAATATGGAGAATTCACTGAATTTAAATTTGTACTGTAAGAAGTCTCACAACACCAGATTAAAGTCCAACAGATTTATTTGGTAGCACAAGCTTTTGGAACACTGCCCCTTCATCAAATGAATGGCTCACCCGATGAAGGAGCAGCGCTCCAAAAGCTCGTTGTACCAAATAAACCTGTTGGACTTTAACCTGATATTGTGAGACTTCTTACTGTGTCCACCCCAGTCCAATGCCACCATCTCTACATCATTAAATTTGAATTGAAATTGCTAACATGTTGTCTGTAAAAGCAGATTTCTGATCTTTTCTATTATGTTTTGGATTCATTTTCTTTGACAATTTACATACTGAGTCTGAATTCTCATTTAGACATGTTCAGGGGAAAAATACATTCAGTTCTTTGTGTTAACTGTGACTGCTTGGCTCATAAGTACCAAATTCAGCAGTAATTGGGAGCCTGTGCTTTCTAAATGTCACAGTTCTCCATTAGACTGTGTCTTTGCTCCTGAGGCTTTGGGTGAGGCATACTTCTATCTCTAATGTCTGTAACAAATAGCCACCTCTATTTTCTCAGTAATCACAGAGTCTCTACAGTGCAGGAGGACGGCATTTGGCCCATTTGAGTCTGCACCAAACACAATACCACCCAGGCCCTATCCCCATACATTTACTCTAGCTGGTTCCCCTGACATCGAGGGCAATTTATCATGGCCAATCCACCTAACCTACACATCTTTGGATTGTGGAGGAAACTCATGCAGACACAGGGAGAATGTGCAAACTTCATACAGACAGTGACCCAAGCCAGGAATCAAACTCGGGTCCCTGGAGCTGTGAGTTAGCAGTGCTAACCACTGTGCTTCGTGTCACCCCAGTATATTGAAAGCAAACTTACTTTAGAGATGAATTAATAGTTAGATTCAAAAGCTTTGCCTTTGCTGTGCCTTTGTCTAATGGCTTCAACATAATCTATAAAATTCCCAGTAACAAAGCGTGAATCTCTGCCAGAGTGTATAATGCATACAAGTGAATAGTGCTTGTTAAATTTACACTAATGTTATTAATCAAGCCATATTGTCCAGCAATCACATAGGGAGTATTGATTGTGTGTTCTCCTGGCAAAAATGTCAGCTGACTGAAGTGGATGAAACTGCCCCAATGACTTCCAGCATCCACAGTAATTTGCTTTTATATTATATGACTTTTGCTTTTTCCCCTCTGCGTTATTTCTATTCAGATAATTATCTAATGCCCTCTGCCACGATTGAACCTGCCTCCACCACACTTCCAGGCAATGTATTCCAGACTCGAACCATTCTTGTGAAGAAGTTTTTTTCTGAGATCACATTGTTTCTTTTGAAAATCACTTTAAATCTGTGGCCTCTCATTCTCGATCCTTCTACGAGCAGGAGCAGTTTCTCCCTATCTACTCTGTCCAGCATCTTCATGATTTTGAATATTTCTATCAAATGTCTTTTCAGTCTTTTCTCTGAAAACAGTACCAACCTCTTAAATCGATCCTCAAAACTGAAGTTTCTCAACCCTGGAACCATTCTTGTAAACCTCTCCTGCACTCTCTCCAATGCTTTCATTTCCTTCCTATGGTGTGGTGCCCAGAACTGTACACATTCCAACTGAGGTCTGACTTATCTCTTAGAAGTTCAGTGTAACATCATTGCTCTATCATGTGGCTCCCTCCACCTGCCCTGCTACCTCCAATGGTCTATGTCCTCCTTACTAACAGCTGGGGGCTTGTGTCAAGTTTGAGAAAGCTGTCTCACAGACTAGTCAAGCAACAGCTTGACATAGTCATATTCGTGGAATCATACCTCTCAGACATACCACCATCGCCATTCCCAGTGGCAGCACAGAATATATAGTCATAGAATAGAATCATAAAATACCTACAGTGCAAAAGGAGGCCATTTGGCCCTTTGAGTCTGCATGACTCCAAGAAAGCATCTTACCAAGGTCCTATCCCCGTAACTCTCATACTTATCCCACTAGTCTCCCTAACCGACACATCTTGGGACACTAAGGGACAATTCAGCATGGCCAGTCAACCTAATCTGCACGTCTTTGAACTGTGGGAGGAAACTGGTGCACCCAGAGAAAACACACACAGACACGGAAAGAACATGCAAACTCCAGATAGTCACCCAAGGCCGAAATTGAACCTGGGTATCTGTCTCATGGCACCAGGTCAAACATAGGCAAGAAACCTTTTGCTGGTTGTCACGTTCCGCCCCCCCCTCAGTTGATGAATCAGTACTCTTCAATGTTGAACACAAGTTGGAGGGGGGCAAAGGAGCAGAATGTATCAACCTCTCTAATCTATCCCCAAAATGGAAGTTTCTCAATCCTGGAACCATTCTTGAATGGGGGGCTTCAATGTCCATCACGAAGAGTGGTTCGGTAGTACCACCACAGACTGAGCTGACCATGTCCTAAAGGACATAGCTGCTAGACTGGGACTTCAGGTGGAGAGGAAATCAACAAGAGCCAAAAACATACTTGATTTCATATTCACCAACCTGTTAGTGGCAGATGCATCTGTCTGTGACAGTATTGGTAGGAGTGATTTCGCACAGCCCTTGTGGAGACGAAGCCCCATCTTCACACTGAGGATACTTTCCATTGTGTTATGTGGCACTATCACCATGCTGAATGGGATAGACTTTGAATAGATCCATCAACTCAAGACTGCGCATCCATGAGGTGCTATGGGCCATTAGCAGTAGCAGAACTGTATTCAACCATAATCTGTGACCTCATGGCATAACATATTCCCCACTTTACCATTACCATCAAGCCAATAATCAATAAAAAGTGCAGGAGGGCATGAATAAAAATAGTCAACCTGGTGAAGCTACAACACAGAGCTACTTGCGTGCTAAACAACATAAGCAGCAAGTGATAGAGCTGAGCAATTCTACAACCATCCGATCAGATCTAAGCTCTGCAGTCCTACCATATCCAGTTATGAATGATGGTGGACAATTAAATAGCTCACTGGAGGAAGAGGCTCTACAAATATCCCCATCCTCAATGATGGAGGAGCCCAGCACATCAGTGCAAAAGATAAGGCATCCGCAGCAATCTTCAGTCAGAAGTGCCAAGTGGATGATCCATCTCGGCCTCCTCCAGAGGTCCCCAGTGTTCAGTCAATTCAGGTCATTCCATGTGATATCAAGAAATGGCTGAAGACACTGCATACCGAAAAGGCATTGGGCCCTGACAATATTTGTCCAATAATGCTGAAAACTTGTGCTCCAGATCTTGCCACTGCCCTAGCCAAGCTGCTTCAGTGCAGCTAAACACGGCATCTACTCAACGATGTGGAAAATTGCCCAGATATGTCCTGTACACAAGAATTACCATCCCCATCTATTCTTGATTGCCAGTAAAGTAATGAAAGGGGTCATCAACAGTACTATCAAGCAGCACTTGCTTAGTAACAACCTAATTGAACATAGAACACTACAGCACAAACAGGCCCTTCGGCCCACAAGTTGCGCCGATCACATCTGTACCTACCAAGCCATAGAACTATCTGTAACTCCCAATGCCATTAGATCCCATATACTCGTCCAGAGGTCTTTTAAAAGACCCCGGCGAGTTTGCCTCTACCACCACCGACGGCAGCCGATTCCACTCACTCACCACCCTCTGAGTGAAAAACTTTCCCCTAACATCTCTGTACTTGCTTCCCAGCACCTTAAATCTGTGTCCTGTCGTAGTGACCATTTCAGCCCTGGGAAATAGCCTCCGAGAATCCACCCTATCTATTCCTCTCAACATTTTATAAACCTCTATCAGATCGCCTCTCAACCTTCGTCTCTCCAGGGAGGAGAGACCTAGCTCCCTCAACCTATCTTCATAAGGCATGCCTCCCAATCCAGGCAACATCCTTGTAAATCTCCTCTGCACCTTCTCAATAGCCTCCACATCCTTCCTGTAGTGAGGTGACCAGAACTGTGCACAGTACTCCAAGTGCGGTCTGACAAGGGTCTTATAAAGTTGCAGCATTACCTCCCGACTCCTAAACTCAATCCCTCGATTAATGAAGGCCAGTACACCATATGCCTTCTTGACCACATCCTCCACCTGCGAGGCCGATTTAAGAGTCCTATGGATCCGGACCCCAAGATCCTTCTGCTCTTCAACACAGCTAAGACTCCTACCCTTGATATTGTACTCCTGCATCCTGTTGGTCCTGCCAGAATGGACCACTACACATTTATTCGCGTTGAAGTCCGTCTGCCACTTCTCTGCCCAGTCTTGTATCCTATCTATTGATGCCAGCTTTGATTCCGCCAGGTCATTTGGCTCCTGACCTCATTACAACCTTGGTTCAAAATGGTTGCAAAAGCTGAACTCCGGAGGTGAGTGAGACTGACTGCCCTTGGCATCAAGGTAGCATTTGACCGAGTGTGGCATCAAGGAGTCCTAGCAAAACTGGAATCAGTGGGAATTGGGGGATAAACTCTCCATTGGTTGCAGTCACACCTAGCATAAAGAGATGGTTCCAGTGGTTGGAGGTCAATCATCTCAGCTCCAGGACATCAGTGCAGCAGTTTCTTGGTAGTGTACTAGGTCCAGCCATCTCAAGCTGCTTCATCAGTGACCTTTTCCTGCTATCGTAAGGCCAGAAGTAGGGATGTTCACTGATGACTGCACAATGTACAGCAACATTCATGACTCCTCAGAAACTGAAGCAGATCATGTCCAAATGCAGCAAGACCTGGACAATATCCAGATGAGTGGCAAGTAATACTCAAGCCACACAAGTGCCAGGAATGATCATCCCCAACAAGGGAAGATATAACCATTGCCCCTTGACGTTCAGTGGCATTATCGTCAATGAATTCCCACTATCAACATCATGGGAGGTTACTATTAACAGAAACTCAGCTGGACTAGCCAAATAAATACTGTGGTTATAACAGCATTTAGAGGCTGGGAATTCTGTGGAAAGTAGCTCACTTCTTTACTCCCCAAAGCCTGTTGACAAGGCACAAATCAGGAGTGTGATGGAATACTTCCACTTACCTCCGCTTGTTCCATCTTGACATTGAAGATATACTCCACTGTATTGTGTGGCATTGCCACTGTGCTAAATGGGGCAGGTTCTGAACAGATCTAGAGGCTTAAAACTTTATATCCGTGAGGTGCTGAGGGCCATCAGCAGCAGAATTACGTTCCACCGCCATCTATAAACTCAAGGCTCGGCATATCTTGCACTCTATCATTACCATCAAACCAAGGAATCAACCCTGGTTCAATGGGGACTGTGGCTGAATGTTATGACCAGGTGAGAAGGAGTGAACTGGCTCCCCTCTATTCAGCCTCCTCAGTTAAACACAACAAACGTTTTAAATTTCTTGTTCACGAGGTTCTGACTTTTCTAAATTAAACCGTATTTAACTACTTAAACTGTGAGCAGTGAGGACCCAATCAAATCTCGTTTTCTTGAGCTAAAGAAAACTTAGCAAACACTAAACCCAAGGGAAAAAAAATTGAAAGCATGACCCATCCCCCTCTCTCTCTCAAGATTTTTAAATGTTGCGGCTGATTTGACTTTCATGGATGTGGCCATGTAACGTTTAAAGTTTACTTATTAGTGTCACAAGTAGGCATACATTAACACTGCAATTAAGTTACTGTGAAAACTCCCTAGTCATTACACTTTGGCATCTGTTCGAGTACACTGAAGGAGAATTTAGCATGGTCAGTGCACCTAACCAGCGTATCTTTTGGACTGTGGGAGGAAACCAGGACGCCCAGAGGCAAGCCACACAGATGTGGAGAGAACATGCAAACTCCACACAGACAGTGACCCAAACCAGGAATCGAACCCAGGTCTCTGGCACTGTGAGGCATGAGTGATAACCACTGTACCACTATCTTGGCCTAGATGTAGAAGATGTTGCAAATATTATGCGAACTCAGTGAGCTGGTTTCCTAGTAATGTTGACATCAAAACCAGGTAATATACTTGTTCAAATCAAGAAGGGAGGGTCCAACTTTTGGCCTGTTTCCTCTGCTGAACTGAAAAACTGTTGTAATCTTTCTGTAGTGCCTGCAGCTTGGCCTGTTATTGTGGAACTTTGTAGAAACTTGATGTCTATGTCGATACGCGTGACCTTCTTGAAGATCCTCTCCATTTGGAGCTGGCAGCTTGCAGTGTCGATGGTAGTCATGATGTGGATATATTTCACCCATTGTAGGCTTTAAAAGGATTTTGGGTAGGTCTGTTTGTGGCAGCTATTTTTTTAAAATCCAATTCGAGCAAATCAAATCCAATTCAAAGTCTCAGCAAGTGAGACATTCCCGATCCAAGTTGACAAATCAGGGCTCTCACCTCCTGCCTTGGGCTTGATCTACATGATCCAAACTGATTGGAGTAGACATTGCACCTCTCCAAGGCTTGATCTCATTTGCATCTTAGCCGAAAGGCCGAGATGCAGCTTTTAAAAATTGCTTCAAATGAAGCTAAAATGTAACCTAATGACTTCAACCAAGTACAGCATGTCTATACTACATTTGATCTTAGCTAAAAGGCCAAGAAGATGTGGCAGCTATTGTTTCAATATCCAGTACTTTGCATTTTTAATGCCTCTTCCTTAGACAGTGACAAGCTTTGAGTTATCAGAAAGTCCCTCTCTTCATGCTCCCCTGAGGGCGTCTTGTTTGCTTTTTCACCTTTACCTTGTCAGGTGGCCTTGCATTTTTAAGTAATTTGTAATGTCTGATTTCAAATTGCAAAATTTACAGTGAGTTGAAAGGTCATGTTTTCAAAAACAAAAGGGCATATCCTTGTGACGGTGAGCATGTTGGAAGCAGCAGACACAGCTAAAAATGAAGTGTCAATCCTGTGAAGTTACAACATAAGACCAGCTGCAACATTTAAAAATCTTGAGAGAGAGGTGGGTCATGTTTTCAATTTATTTGGTTTAGTGTTTGCTAAGTTTCCTTTAACTCAGGAAAACTAGATTTGATTGTCTGCTCATGAATACATGCAA
The DNA here is from genome assembly GCF_965287045.1 of Carcharhinus amblyrhynchos. NCBI lineage: Eukaryota > Metazoa > Chordata > Chondrichthyes > Carcharhiniformes > Carcharhinidae > Carcharhinus > Carcharhinus amblyrhynchos. The sequence goes on from NC_137325.1 coordinate 41,745,997, forward strand.
GACAGTGGTCGCAGTGTATGATAGACAGAGCTAAGCATTCCCACAATCTGGGGATCAGATTCAAGCTCTGCAGTCCTTTTAATAGTGAATGGTGGTGGACAATTAAACAGGCAGAGAAAGTTCCACAAGAATGTCCATCCTCAGTCATGCATATCAGTGCAAAAGATGAGGCTGAAGCAAAGTTATCCACTTTGGCAGGAATAATAGTAGGAGGGACCACTATTTAAAGGGCGAAAAGCTGCAGCATGCTACGGTGCAGAGGGACCTCGGGGTCCTTGTGCATGAGTCGCAAAAACCCAGCCTACAGGTGCAGCAGGTGATCAGGGAGGCAAATGGGATGCTGGCCTTCATAGCGAGGGGGATTGAATATAAAAGTAGGGAGGTCTTGCTGCAACTGTACAGAGCACTGGTGAGGCCACAGCTGGAGTACTGTGTGCAGTTTTGGTCGCCGCACTTGCGCAAGGATATTTTGGCCTTGGAGGGAGTGCAGGGGAGGTTCACTAGGCTGATACCGGAGTTGAAGGGGTTGAATTATGAAGAGAGGCTGAATAGACTGGGCTTGTACTTGTTGGAGTTTAGAAGGATGAGGGGGGGATCTTATTGAGACGTATAAGATGATGAAGGGGATGGATAGGGTAGAGGTGGAGAGGTTCTTCCCACTCAGAAAAGACAGCAGGACTAGAGGGCATAGCCTCAAGATAAGGGGGGGGGGCAGTTTAGAACGGAGTTGAGGAGGAACTTCTTCACTCAAAGGGTGGTGAATCTCTGGAATTCTCTGCCCGTTGAAGTGGTGGAGACTACCTCGCTAAATATATTTAAGACGCGGGTAGATAGGTTTTTGGTAGGCAAGGGGATTAAGGGTTATGGGGAGAAAGCGGGAAAGTGGAACTGAGCCACTTCAGATCAGCCATGATCTTATTGAATGGTGGGGCAGGCTCGAGGGGCTAGATGGCCTCCTCCTGCTCCTATTTCTTACGTTCTTATGTTCTTATTTGCCACACCTGAGCCCGTGGCAGGCAGTGAGAGGACAAAGATGAGAATTCTTTCTTCATGAGCCTAACTTCACCTCCTCATCAGCAGGCTACCAGATGTAGCAGCTTTTATGGTGTGTAGGTGCTGTATCAGTAATAGTAACTACCACACAGTACTTGTGGAAACAAGGGCCTCTATTCTTGCTGAGTTGTGGTGACTTCATAGCTTATCCAAAATAGTGCCAGAACCAAAAAATGTCCCATCCCATTCCCAACAGATCCCAATATAGCCAGTAGGGGAATGGGGCAGGAGCTATGACGCGCACAGAGAAATGAAAACCAGCAGGGCCAATTGATTTCCATGCTGAGTTTATCCAGACCCCATTTTCACTGTAGCAAAGGCCTCATCTTGCAGAGTGCAGCTCATGATTTTTTAGGTTAGACTTGCACATGGCAGATAAGGTCTGTGGAACAGTGAAGCTGCGGAGTTATTTAACTCTCCTGCCCTCTATGTTTGGAGAAGAAAGTCTCCCTGTGTTTGAGTTTGAAAAAAAAAATGCTCTCTTTAGTTTAAATAGCAGTTATTGAGATAGCAACCTAAAGGGCTATCAATATAATGTTACAACTGCTACCAGTCTTTCATAACCATATTGGAGATTTCAAGTTCAATTTGATTAAATGGTTAGCTGTGGTGTTTTGAATAGAAAAGTTTGTTTTTTTTTAATCAGAGATTATATGCTGACTTGGCGTGACTTTAGTGGAACTTGTTATCAGTGGAGATGGGCCAAAGGGCCTTCCCTGTGCTTTACGACTCTGACTATGACCCATGTCCCATGACAAGAAATTTTTAATAAATCAGTGAGGGGTGTAGAAAAGAATGCCAGGAACAGCACAAAGTACATTGAAAAATGAAGTACCAACCTAGTGATGCTAAAATACAAAATTACATACATGCCAGACAGTGGAAACCGCATACCAAGTGCACTGTTTAAACCGACCCACAAACATTAGATCAGATCAAAGTTCTGCAATGCTGCCATGTATAGTTGGAAATAGTGGTGGATAATTAACAGCTAATGGGAAAAGCAGGCTCCATGAAAATCCCATCCTCAATAATATTGGATCCAAGCACATAAGTCAAAAAGGGGAAGCTTTATTCATTATTTTCAGTCAAAAGTGCTGAATGGATAATCCATCTCTGCCTCTTCCTGAGATAGCTTGGATCATAGATGCTAGTCTTCAGCCAATTGGAGTCACTCCAGTAAATTATCAAGAAACAGTTGAGCATGGCAGATACAGAAATGCTGTGACCCCCAGCAACATCTAGGTAACAATTCTGAAGATGTGTTTGTGTTCCAGAACTAGCTGTAACAATAATCTACATTTTCCAAAATGGCTACAATACTGCTACCTATCCAACGGGGTTTTGGCTGGATGGCTCGTTGGCCAGTATGCCTCTTTCTGTGCTGTCATTTTCTGAAATTTCATCATTTCCATAGGAAATTGGTTTTGGTATCAGATGTTTGACACACAGCAAAATTTAGTTATCTCCTAAATGAAGTTTGTTAAAGACTGCTAATGAAGGATACACCTGCAGAAACATGACAGCACCATGACTTAAACCACATAAATTGCTTCACATGTCATGACTTGCAGCAGTTGAAAAAATTCATTTGCCTATCCTGTCAAGTTGTCAGAACTAATCTTGAGTATCTCATTGGATATTTTGAATCTAAACAGGAACTTCATTGCTACCTTTTTATTATCTAGAAAAGTGATTTGCAAGATGTTTCACCAGATTTAATAAGCACATTAAAACATGATAGTGATGTGATTATTTGGTTGAATGCTAACAGGCATCTCTCGCATCTTGAAAGAACTTCAAAACACTTTTTTTTAATATGTATGTCAGATTTATTAATTTTCTAAATAAGAATGTAAATAAACAGGATTATTGAGCAAATCCGAATTGATTCCAGTTTTAAGTGAAAATGAACATTAAATTATGTCTTTACAGATTTAGTTTCTGATGTGAGTCTGTCTGAAGCTTCATTCTCAGTGGTGCCCAAAACAGCTGTTCTAGTTGAATACTGAAATAATAATGTCACTGCTCTTTGATAATGTAGCGCAGTGGTTAAGTGAAAACTAATATTCTTCAGACTTTTTGAAAAAAGAGTAAATATATTTACCAAAGACTTTGTAGACAGTCCTGTTTAATGGCTACGGTACCAGAATTGGATATAGAACCATAGAATCTTTGGCATGGAGACAGGGCCTTTGGCCAAACTGGTTCATGCTGACCAAAATGCCCATTTAAGTTAACTCATTTGCCTGCAATTGACTCATATCCCTTTAAAACTTTCCTATCCTTGTATCTGTCCAAATGCCTTTTCAATGTTGTCAATGCCCCGCCTCAACCACTTCTTGCAGCAACTTATTCTGCATGCGAACCACCCTTTGCTTAAAAAAAAATGTTGCTACTCAGGTTCCCATTAATTCTTTCCCCACTTAACTTAAACCTATGCCTTCTAGTTCTAAACTCCCCAACCCTGGAAAAAGACTGAGTGCATTTACCCTATCTATTGCCTCTCATGATCTTCTACACCTCTACAAGATCACCCCTCAGTCTCCTACACTCCAAAGAAAAAAGGGTCCTAGCTTGTGCAATCTTTCCCTGTAACTCAGTCATTTGACTCCTGGCAACACCCATGTAAGTCTCTTTTGCTACCTCTCCAGTTTAATAACATCTTTCTTATAGCAAGGTGACCAAACCGGAACACAATATTCACAGTGAGGCCTCCCCAACGTCCTGTACAACTGCAACATAACTTCCCAACTTATATCATCAATACCCTGGCTGATGAAGACCAGTATGTCAAAAGTCGTCTTCACTGTCCTAACTACTTGTGACTCTAACTTTAGAGAACCATGTCCTTCTGTTCCACAATACTCCCCAAAGTCCTACCATTCACCATGGAAGTCCTACTTTGATTTGACTTTTCAAAAATGCAACACCCTGTATTTATCTGTATTGAACTCCATTTGCCATTTCTCAGCCTACTTCTCCAGTCAATCAAGATCTGGCTGCAATTTTTGATAACCTTTCTCACTGTCTACATACCATTTTATTTTAGTGTCATCTGCAAACTTACTGATCATGCCTTGTACATTCTCTCCAAATCATTAATATAAATAACAGCCGCAATCTGCCCAGCACATTCCCCTGAGGCACAAAGTGGAGATGCCGGCGTTGGACTGGGGTAAACACAGTAAGAAGTCTCACAACACCAGGTTACAGTCCCAACAGGTTTACACACACCACTAGTCAAGTCTCCAGTCTGACAAGCATCCTTCCACCATTACCCACTGCTTCTTACCATCAAGCCAATTGTATATCCAGTTTGCCAGCTCGCCCTGGATTCCATGTGATCTAATCTTCCAGAGCAGCCTACCATGTGGAACTTCCATCAAAGGCTTACTGAAGTCCACATAGACCACGTCCACCGCCCTGTTCTCATCAACCTTCCTGGTCACTTCATCAACGAACTTTAACAAATTTGTAAGGCACGATCTTCCATGCACAAAGCTATGCTGACGACTCCTAATAAAACCCTGTTTTTCCAAATGCCTGTATATCTTAGCCCTCAGAATCCTCTCTACTTACTCACCCACCTCAGATGTTAGATCTATAATTTCCAGGTTTTTCTTTGCAGCCCTTAAATAAGAGTACAACAATTATGACCGTCCAATCTTCTGGTACCTCTCCTAAGGCTAATGAATTTGCAAACATCTCAGCCAGAGTACCACAATTTCTTCTCTAGCCTCACGGTGTTCTTGGATATACCAAAGTTGGAGGTGTGGTAGATTGTGAGGAAGGGTGTCATAGTCTGCAGGGAGACTTAGATAGGTTGCAGAGCTGGGCCGAGAGGTGGCGGATGGAATTTAATGCGGAGAAGTGTGAGGTAATTCACTTTGGTAGGAGCAACAGATGTGTCGAGTATAGGGCTAACGGGAGGACTTTGAATAGTGTGGATGAACAGAGGGATCTAGGTGTGTGTGTACATAGATCCCTGAAAGTTGGGAATCAAGTAGATAAGGTTGTCAAGAAGGCGTACGGTGTCTTGGCGTTTATTGGTAGGGGGATTGAATTTAGGAGTCGCAGTGTAATGTTGCAACTGTACACTACTCTAGTGCGGCCGCACTTGGAGTACTGTGTGCAGTTCTGGTCCCCGCATTACAAGAAGGATGTGGAGGCGTTGGAGAGGGTGCAGAGGAGGTTTACTAGGATGTTGCCTGGTATGGTGGGGAGGTCCTATGAGGAGAGACTGAGGGATCTAGGGTTGTTTTCGTTGGGAAGAAGGCGGCTAAGAGGGGATCTTATTGAAACATATAAGATGATTAGGGGTTTAGATAGGGTGGATAGTGATAGCCTTTTTCCTCGGATGGAGAAAGCTAGCACGAGGGGGCATGACTTTAAATTAAGGGGGGGTAGCTACAGGACGGATGTCAGGGGTAGGTTCTTTACCCAGCGGGTGGTGAGGGATTGGAATGCCCTGCCTGCTGCAGTTGTAGATGCGTCTAGTTTGGGGGCGTTTAAGAGATCTCTGGATAGGTTTATGGACGAAAAGGGATTGGTATAGGCTAGTGGGTCATTGTTTTTGTAACTGGTCGGCGCAACATCGTGGGCCGAAGGGCCTGTTCTGCGCTGTAATGTTCTATGTTCTATGTTCTATGTTCTATACCTGGTCAGGGCCAGGAGATTTATCCACCTTCATACATTTTAATACATCCATCACCTTCTCTACTGTAATGTGAACTGTCCCAAATATATCACCGCTAACTTTCCCAGGTTCTGAAGCCTTCATTGTCTTTCTCCAAGGTATGCACAGTAAGAAGTCTCTCAACACCAGGTTAAAGTCCAACAAGTTGAAAGCTTGTGGCTTGTGTTACCAAATAAACCTGTTGGACTTTAACCTGGAGTTGTGAGACTTCTTACTGTGCTTATCCCAGTCCAACGCCAGCATTCCCACTACATTTCTCCATGGTAAACAGAGGAGAAATATTCATTGAGAACCTCCATTATCTCCTGCAGTTCCACACATATGTGTCCACTTTGAAGGCTCCTATTCTCCTACAGTCCTTTTTCCTTTAACATACTTAGAGAATCCCTTTAGATCCTCCTTAATCCTCTCAGCCAAAGCTACCTCATGCCCCCTTTTTGCCCTCCTAATTTCCTTCTTGAGTATACTCTTGTATCCCCTGGACATCTCTATGGAATCCCTTGATTCCAGCCGCTTGTACCTGATCCATGCCTCCTTTTCCATCTTGTGAAAATAAAAAAAAGTGAATAATATTGTCGAGTGTAGGCACAACTTCTTTATGTGGCATATTGTTTGTCCATTATATTTGTACAAAAGTATTTTGCTTATTTTCAGGGGCATGGTGGTAATGTCACTGGATGATTCTCCAAAAGCCCAGGCTGATGCTCTGGAGAGATGGGTGCAAATCCCACAACAACAATTTAATTTCAATTGATAAATGTGGAATTAAAAAGCCAATCTCTGTAATGGTGACCATGAAATCATAACAGAGATTGGGTGGCACAGTAGCACAGTGGTTAGCACTGCTGCTTCACAGCTCCAGGGACCTGGGTTCAATTCCCAGCTTGGGTCACTGTCTGTGTGGAGTTTGCACATTCTCCTCGTATCTGCGTGGGTTTCCTCCGGGTGCTCTGGTTTCCTCCCACAGTCCAAAGATGTGCGGGTTAGGTTGATTGGCCATGCTAAAATTGCCCTTGGTGTCCTTAGATGCAAGGTTATAAGAATTAGTGGGTAAATATGTGGGGATATGGGGATGGGACATGGGTGGGATTGTGGTCAGTGTGGACTCGATGGGCCGAATGGTCTCTTTCTGCATTGTAGGGTTTCTATGATTTCTGTAATTGTCGATTGTCATAAAAACCCATCTCGTTCACTGATGACCTTTAAGGAAGGAAATCTGCCGTCCTGGCCTAGTCTGACCTACATGTGATTCCTGACCCACAGCAATGTGGTTGACGCTTAAATGCCCTCTGAACCGGCCTAGCAAGCCACTCTAATGTTGAACCACTGCAAAGTCTAAAAGGAGTAAAACCTGCCATGTTACCCAGCATCAACCTAGGTACCAAAAATGACAAAGCAAACGCAGCCATGCTGACCCTGCAGAGTTATTCTTGCTAACACCTGGGAGCCTGTGCCAAAATTCGGAGCTGTCCCACAGACTAGTCCAGTATCAGACTGACATGATCGTGTATGTTAAATCATGCCGTACAATGTCCCAAACACCACTGTCACCAAGCCTGGGTATGCTTTGTCCCACCGGAAGAACAGACCCACCAGAAACAGAATCGCCCTGGGCATGCTCAATATTGATGATGGACCCCATGAAGTCTCATGGCATCAGGTGAAATATGGGGCAAGAAAATCCCTTGTTGATTACCACCCACTTTCTCCCTCCAACTGGTCAATCAATACACCTCCATGTGGAACACCATTTGGAAGAGCAGCTGGCAAGTTCCTAAAGAACATATTTGTTAGACTCAGTCTGTGGCAGGTGGTAAGGGAACCGACGAGGGAAAAACCAACTTGGCTTCATCCTTACCAGTTTGCCTGCCAAAGGTTCACTTGGCCGTGACAGTACTGGTAGTATTGATAGTTGCACAGTCTTTGTGGAAATGAAGTCCTACTTTCACACTGAAGATACCATCCATTACGTTGTGAGACACTACCGCAATACCAGATGGGATAGATTTTGAACAGATCTAGCAATTCAAGACCAGGTATCCTTGAGACACTGTGAGCCATTAGTAGCAGCAGGATTGTTTTCAGCTATAATCTGTAACCTTATGGCCTGGCATATACCGCACTCTGCCATTACTATGAAGCCTGGAGATCAGCCCAGGGTGTGGACGGTGGCAGTGCTGCCTTATAGTGCCAGGGGCCTGGGTTCAATTCCACCCTTGGCTGACTGTGTGGGTTTCTTCCGAGTGTTCCGGTTTCCTCCCATATCTAAAGATGTGCAGGTTAGGTTGATTAGCCATGTTAAATTTCCCCTTAGTGTCAGTGGGATTAACAGGGTAAATACATGGGGTTGTGGGGATTGAGCCTTGGTCAGATTGTTGTCCATGCAGGTTCAATGCGTCAAATGGCCTCCTGCGCTTTATGGATCCTATGTCAGGAGCAGCATCAGGCAAACCTAAAAATGTGTTAATTTGGTGAAGCTACAAAACTGGACTACTTGCATGCCAAGCAGCAAGTAATAGAATGAGCTAGGTAATTCCACAGCCAATGGATCAGACCTAAGCTCTCCAGTCCTGCCACACCCACCTGTGAATTCTGGTGGACAATGTAAGATGATGCATTTTGGGAGGCCTAATCATGAGGGAAGTATATAGGAAATGGCAGGACCCTTAGAAGTATTAACATACAGAAATGATCTAGGCATACAGATCCGCAATTCCCTGAAAATGGCAACACAAGTGGGTAAGGTGATCAAGAAGGCATGTAACATGCTTGCCTTCATCAGTTGACACATGGCATATAAAAATTGGCATGACATGTTGCAGCTGTATAGAATTTTAGTTAGGCTGTATTTGGAATATTGCGTACAGTTCTGGTTGGATGTGGAGACTTTGGAGAGGGTACAGAAAAGGTTTACCAGGATGTTGCCTGGTTTGGGGAGTTTTAGCTATGAGGAGAGAATGGATAAGTTTGGTTTGTTTGTGCTTTAACATCAGAGGTTGAGGGGCGACTTGATACAACTTTACAGAATTATGAGAAGCATAAATAGTTGGAGTCTTTTTCCCAGAGTAAAAATGTCAATTACTAAAGGACATAGTTGTGAGAGGCAAGTTTTTTACACATGAGGCTAGTGCTGCTAAAAGAAGTGGTAGAAGCAGATACGATAGTAATGCAGGGAATAGAGGGTTACAGACTACATCAAGACAAAAAATCTTTACTTCAAAAAGACATCATGTGTCAGCGCAGACTCTGTGGGTCAAAGGACCTGTTCTTCTGCTATATTGCTCTTCTTTTGTTTAGGTGAGCAGTGTAACCACTTGGCTACTTTTATCAACAATGGCAATTTTTAAGCCACTAAATGTTTGTATCTGATTTCATGGTTATTTTAAACTTTAGTTTTGTACAGTCAATGGTGTAAGCCTTTTGAGGAAGGAAGTCCTCTGTTTAATGTGCTTTGTAAATAATGCATGCTGATACTTCAGGATGCTTCCCGTTGAAAAACTCATAATCTCTTCGTGCCCCCTCTTCTCCGAAATGGCAAATCTAATTTAAAAGTCAGTGTTAACAATATTCATGGGTATAGAACAGAAGATGGCAATTCAATCCATCATGTCGGTTCCAGCTCTTTGTAAGAATTCATCTAATCTCAGTCCTTATCTTTTCTCAGTAATCATGCAAATCTTTCCTCTTAAGATAATTATCCATGTCCATTTTTGAGAATTTTGCCAAGTCAGATTCCACAGCAATGTATTCCAGATCCTAACTCCTTATTGCATTTTTAAAAAAATGTTTTCCCCATGTCGATGTTACTTCATTGTCTTAAATAGGTACCCACTGTTTTTTTTATTCAGCTTATGGGATGTGGACGTAGCTGGTTGAGCCAGCATTTATTACTCATCCTTTTCAGAGGGCATTTGAGAGTCAACCATATTGATGTGGATCTGCAATCACATGCTGGTTGGATCAAGTAAGGATGGCAGATTTCCTTCCCTAAAGGATATTAGTGAATCAGATGGGTTTTACAACAATTGACAATGGTCATTATTTCTAATGACTTCTAATTCCAATTTTGAATCCCCCTGCTGTTGCAGAGTTTCTCCCCATATATGCAATTTTGAGTTCCTCCAACAAATACCTTAATCTTTTCTATTCCAATTAGAACTCCAGTTTCTGAAATCTATCACGTAATGGATTTTCCTCATGCCTGTAACTATTCCCATGAGTCTTTTTTGACATTCTCTCTTATGCCTTCATACCTTCATTTGTCAGTAATGATAGGATGATCCACAAAAGAAAGATTGGTTTTCCCAGCATTTGAATAAGGCGAGTAAAAGGTCAGGCTGCCTGCTGTTGCCTGGCTGCCCTTGCCAAGCATTTTATGGTTTGGGTAGAGTACTATCAGGGTCAGTTGGCATCGTAACAGCCTAATTGAACCTTGATTATCTAGTTAAATATGGTCACAGGCTTCCTTATCATTTGGATGATCTTGGGGTTAGGTGGGATAGTAATGGGGTGGGCATCCACTTTACTTTATGTACTCCCCTGCCAGAAACACATGCACCAGAGGCACATTAACTGCAGCCCAATATTTCCAGCTGAAACTTCGATCAAGCAGGCTAGCTGTTTATGAGAAAACAGCTATATAATGACAGAATGTATGGTGACAGAATGTTTCAAGTACTGCTTTTATTTTCTTATTGTTACCTGAAAGGCTTACATTATCTCTGAGCCAGGCGAAGGATTGTTTTGTCATTAAGCCAGCCTAAAGTGCGAAATCAAGCATCTGTTGAGCGTTAGTCTCACAATGAAGTCGGAGCAGATGTTTCCTATTGTCTGTATAGTGACCAACTGTTACTGTTTTGAACAATGCTGCACTCATTAGCCTAGGTTATTTGGGGGGTCAGGCATTTGACCTGTTAGAACAGAGAGAATTTGATAGTTCAGACTTGGAGGTCTGGGCTATCAAATTCTCTGACTTGGATGTCTGTTTATTTCCATCATTTGTAATTTTCTTGAATTGGAATGATTTTGACCACATGTCATACTACTTTTAAAAAGTATGCCTGCCGTGAAAAGGTTGGTAAATTAATGTAAGCATGGATATTTCTGCTAATTTCAAGTTGACTAAAAATTATTGATGATTAATTATTATTTTGTGACTAAAGTTCAATGATTACTTGTAGAAATATTGTGGTAACTTGTGGTATTTTTGAATAGACCTTGACCTTTGATCAGAATTTATGCCAGATGATAGGGGCAGTATTTGGTAACATCAGCGAAATTCTAGTTCCGATACTATAATCAGGTGGTATGGTGGCACAGTGATTAGCACTGCTGCCTTCACAGTGCCAGGGACCCGGGTTCAATTCCATGCTTGGGTCACTGTCAGAGTCATAAAGGTTTACAGCATGGAAATAGGCCCTTCAGCCCAATTTGTCTATGCCGCCCTTATTTTTTTAAACCCCTGAGCTTGTCCCAATTGCTTGCATTTGGCCCATATCTCGCCATACCCATCTTACCCATGTAACTGTTTAAACACTTTTTAAAAAAACAAAATTGTACCTGCCTCTACTACTACCTCTGGCAGCTTATTCCAGACACTCTACTCTGTGTGTGAAAAAATTGCCCCTCTGAACCCTTTTGTATCTCTCCCCTCTCACCTTAAACCTATGCCCTTTAGTTTAGACTCCCTTACCTTTGGGAAAAGATGTTGACTATTTAGCTGATCAGTGCTCCTCATTATTTTATAGACCCTCTGTAATATCACCCTTCAGCCTTCTACACTCCAGAGAAAAAAGCCCCAATCTATCCAGCCTCCCCTTAAAACTCAAACCATCAAGTCCTGGTAGTATCCTTGTAAATCTCTTCTGCCCTCATTCGAGTTTAATAATATCCTTTCTATAATAGGGTGACCAGAACTGTACACAGTATTCCAAGTATGGCCTTACCAATGTCTTGTACAACTTCAACAAGACATCCCAACTCCTGTATTCAATATTCTGACCAATGAAACCAAGCATGCTGAATGCCTTCTTCACCACTCTGTATACCTGTGACTCCACTTTCAAGGAGTTATGAACCTGTACTCATAGATCTTTGTTCTGTAACTCTCCCCAGCGCCCTGCTATTAACTGCGGCACAGTAGCACAGTGACGAATGGCAGATGGTTAGCACTGCTGCTTCACCAGGGACCTGGGTTCAATTCCTGGCTTGGGTCACTGTCGTTGTGGAATTTGCACGTTCTCCTTGTGTCTGTGGGTTTCCTCCCACAGTCCAAAGATGTGCGGGTTAGGTTGATTGGCTGTGCTAAAATTGCCCCTAGTGTCCTGAGATGCATAGGTTAGAGGGATTAGTGCGCAAATATGTAGGGATATGGAGGTAGGGCCTGGGTGGGATTGTGGTCGATGCAGACTCGATGGGCCAAATGGCCTCTCTCTGCTCTGTAGGGTTTCTATGATTCTATGAACTGAGTAAGTCCTGGTTCAATCTACCAAAATGCATCACCGCACATTTATTTAAATTAAACTCCATCTGCCATTCGTCAGCCCACTGGCCCAATTGATCAAGATCCCGTTGCAGTCCTGGGTAACCTTCTTCACTGTCTACTTTGCCACCAATCCTGGTGTCATCTGCAAACTTACTAACCATGCCTCCTAAATTCTCATCCAAATCATTAACATAAATGACAAATAACAGTGGACCCAGCACCAATCCCTGAGGCACACCTCTGTCAACCTAATACGCTGCAGGAAAGGATGTCCCGAAGCATGGTACATTGGGGAGACCATGCAGACGCTACGACAACGGATGAATGAACATTGATCGACAATCACCAGACAAGACTGTTCCCTTCCTGTTGGTGAACACTTCAGTGGTCACGGGCATTCGGCCTCTGACCTTTTGGGTAAGCATTCTCCAAGGCGGCCTTCACGACACACAACAGCGCAGAGTTGCTGAGAAGAGACTGATAGCCAAGTTCCGCACACATGAGGACGGTCTCAACCGGAATTTGGGGTTCATGTCGCACTATCTGTAACCCCCATGACTTGCCTGAGTTTGCAAAACCTCACTTACTGTACTGCCTGGAGACAATACACATCTCTTTAACCTATGCCTAAAGCTTTTTCCACTCACATTGTCTGCATCTTTAAGACTTGAATAGCAGGTTAGTTGTAAAGGCTTGCATTCTAATCAGTAATCTGTAAACTGTGTGTGTTGTGATATGCTCTGCCTGAGGCCAGAACTCTCCATTCACCTGACGAAGGGGCTAACCCTGAAAGCTTGTGCGTTTACTATCAAATAAATTGGTTGGACTTTAACCTGGTGTTGTGAGACTTCTTATGGTGCACACCGCTGGTGACAGGTTTCCAGTTTGAAAAGCAACCCTTTACAACCACTCTCTGGCTTCTGTCATTAATGTGGGGATGCCGGCGTCACACTGGGATAAACACAGTAAGAAGTCTCATAACATCAGGTTAAAGTCCAATAGGTTTATTTGGTAGTAAACGCCACTAGCTTTCGGAATGCTGTTCCTTCGTCAGGTGAGTGGAGAGTTCTGATCACCTTTATATGCCCTGTTTGTGATCAGAACTCTCCACTCACCTGACGAAGGCACAGCATTCCAAAAGCTAGTGGCGTTTACTACCAAATAAAGCTTTTGGACTTTAACCTGGTGTTGTGAGACTTCTTATTCTGTCATTAAGCCAATTTTGTATTTATTTAGCTACCTCCCCCCGCCGGGTCCCGTGAGATTTGACCTTATGCAACAACCTACCGTACAATACCTTGTCAACTGCACTGTCCTCATCGACCTTCTTGGTTTCCCTTTCAAAAAACTGAATCAAATTTGTGAGTCATGATTTTCCACTCAAAGCCATGCTGCCTGTCCCTAATCAGTCCTTGCATCTCTAAATGCCTGTAGATTTTGTCTCTCAAAATGCCTTCCAATAACTTACCCACCACAGGTGTGAGTGAGGCTCACCAGCCTGTATTCCCAGGCTTTTCCCTGTAGCCCTTTTTAAACAAAGGCACAACGTTTGCCACCCTCCAATCTTCAGGCACCTCACCTGTGACTAATAATGATTCAATTATCTCTGCTAAGGGGCCTGCAATTTCCTCCCTAGCCTCCCACAATGTCCTGGAATACACTTCATCAGGTCCTGGAGATTTATCTCCTCATGACATCACTATTTACTTCCCCAAGTTCTCTAATATCCATGCTTTTCTCAACAGTAAATACTAATGAGAAATATTCATTTAGGATCTCGCCCATCTCTTGTTGATCCTTAAGAGCCCTACTCTCTAGTTACTCTTTTAGCCTTTATGTATTTGTAGAAGCTCTTTGGATTCTCCTTTGCCTTCTCTGCCAAAACAATCTCGTGTCCCATTTTTGCCCTCCTGATTTCTTAACTCTACTCCTACATCCCTATATTCTTCAAGGGATCCACTTAATCCCTGTCTGCACGTGTTTCCTCCGGGTGCTCCAGTTTCCCCCCACAGTCCAAAAGACGTGCTGGTTAGGTACATTGGCCATGTTAAATTCTCCCTCAGTGCACCTGGACAGGTGCTGGAATGTGGTGACTCGTGGATTTTCACTGTAGCTTTGTTGTAGTGTTAATGTAACTTGCTTGTGACTAATAAATAAACTTTTTTAAAATTCATTACTACCGAATGGATGTAAAACTCTTTAAATAAGAAACTTTGTTTAGAAAAAATATTATAATTTAAATTTGGCCTTTTCAGTTAGACTACTTTTGTACAACTGAACTCAATATTTACTCATTTTACTCCTGTTCTTGGGCGTGAACAGTAAGAAGTCTCACAACACCAGGTTAAAGGTCTAGTGTTGTGAGCCTTCACATTGCATCCCTCATATCCACCACACCACTGTGCCTCAGTCTGCTCAAAGCACCATCCTCTCCATCACTTATCCAGCAGCATTCCCTGGCATAGATGTAGCATGATGTGGATATGCCGGCGTTGGACTGGGGTGAACACAGTAAAAAGTCTGACAACACCAGGTTTAAGTCCAACCGATTTATTTGATAGTAAACTCACTAGCTTTCGGGGTTAGTCCCTTCATCAGGTGAATGGAGAGATCTGGAGAATGGAGAGAACTCTCCATTCACCTGACGAAGGGACTAACCCCGAAAGCTAGTGAGTGTACTATCAAATAAATCGGTTGGACTTAAACCTGGTATTGTCAGACTTTTTACTGATGTAGCATCCAGATACTCTGCCTCACATGTCTACTAAAATTACCCACCATTCCATAAAGTGGCTATCTGTAACCTCCACGACTTGCCTGGGCTTGCAAAATTTCACTAACTGTCCTGACTGGAGACAATACACATCTCTTTAACCTGTGCTTAACCTCTTTCCACTCACATTGTCTGTAAATTTAGGACTTGATTACCTGTAAAGACTTGCATTCCAACCATTATCTTATAAATTGAGTTTCTGTCTTTATATGCTCTGTTTGTGAACACAAATCCTCACTCATCTGAAGAGGGAGCTTGAGGCTCCGAAAGTTAGTGCTGTCAAATAAACCCATTGGACTTTGACCTGATACTGTGAGACTTCTTACTGTGTTTACCCCAGTCCAACGCTGGCATCTCCACATCATGGCCTTCCAAGCCCAAGATGTGGAGATGATTTATGCCATGCCTACATCCATTCAGATCAAAGTAAGGAAGATACTGATCTTCTCTGAATCATTTTGGCATTGTTTGCTGCACCGTTAGCACTACTGTCGCCTGCTCTTCTGATGTGTTCTGCACACAACAATACAGTCAGGCAGTGTTTCTGCAGACTACATAGTACAGGAAGACTGCTGCACTTCTTAAAGGCAGGCCATCTTTTAAAGGGAAGCTACACAAAAAATTGTTTCAATGAAAATTTTTACAAGCTGAACACCAGAGCAGATAGGTATCTTGACTGAAGGGTGCCGTGTTGGGGGCAACTGTTGGCATTGGTTGGAAAGAGGAGAGACTCTGTTTTCCCACAGGTGGTCAGGAGTCCCTTCACATCTACTCATAGTTGGGAGTAGGTGGTCAGGAAGATCATCTCCCTGAATTTGGACCCGAGGATTTGGCAGCTGTGTCATAACGGTCACCGTCAGTAAATGAGCCTTCACATTGTATCCCTCATACCCACCACACCACCATGCCCTCAGTCTGCTCAAAGCATCATACTCTCCATCACTTACTCTCCACACTGTGTGGAGTTTGCACATTCTCTTCATGTCTGCATGGGTTTCCTCCAGGTGCTCTGGTTTCCTCCCACAGTCTAAAGATGTGCAGGTTAGGTTGATTGGCCATGCTAAAATTGCCTTTAGTGTCCTGAGAGGGATTAGTGGGTAAATATGTAGGGATATGGGGGTAGGGCCTGGGTGGGATTGTGGTTGGTGCAGACTCGATGGGCTAAATGGCCTCTTTCTGTGCTGTGGGGTTTCTATGAATCTGTGATTATCCAGCAGCATTCTCTGGCACTGATGGAGCATCCAGATGCCTACCAAAGCTACCCATCATTCCATATACATCCAACTTATTCAGCTGTGGCAGGCACATCACCCAAACAGAGTACTTCACAACTATGAACAGTTTGTCCTTGCTCTGGCAGAGCAAGGTGCCAAACTATAGAGACAAGCAGAGCAAGGACTTCTGTATACTCTCAGCCAAGATGGCTTTCATGTGCTGGAGCCTGCAACAGAGAACAATAAGAATGATGACATCTTCATGCCTTAGCTTCATTTCAGCCCCCAGTTCGCCGTCATTCAGCTGTCTGGCATATTGAACAAGCTGCTGATGGAGTGGCCGTAGATGACTTATTTCCACTCTCACTCCTT
Organism: Carcharhinus amblyrhynchos; assembly: GCF_965287045.1. Taxonomy (NCBI): domain Eukaryota; kingdom Metazoa; phylum Chordata; class Chondrichthyes; order Carcharhiniformes; family Carcharhinidae; genus Carcharhinus; species Carcharhinus amblyrhynchos. Next base: position 41,762,592 of record NC_137325.1, read on the forward strand.
CTGTCACACCAATCTTTCCTTTCTGAATTTCTGCTTTGTGACACCCACGTGAAGAGGAAAGATAGCAAGGAGGATTGTGTGGAGTTGGGTTCTGCATATGGTGAATCATTGAAATGAATGGGCTGCAACCAGGCCAGGATAAATGAAAGCCTCATTTGCCAACCCACTGGAAGGCATTGTGGCAAAAATGTACTTCTGTAGAGGACTCAGATGAGGATCTCAATGGTACTACATCAATTAGTATGGCATTGAGATGCTGGGTCCCTTGACTGGTGTGCCAGGCACTCTCCTACCATGTCAAGGAGCATGGAGGAATCTGACTTCAACTTGGCAGGGGAGGTATGGTGCATCATTTTCCCTCCTTACAACCTCTGTTGCATCTTCCTCTCATATGGCAGACAAAACCCAGAGGTACTGGCGCTGCTGAACCTGTTACAATTTTAATGTAGCCAAGTGCCCTACCCCTGATCTTGAGAGGATATGGCAATGCATTAAAATCCCTCCAAGAACACTCCTGAGTAATTTCAAAAGCTTTCCAATGGAAAAGATTTTAACTTGCCTGCAATTAGGATGCCTGGCTCATTAAATTACATGGGTTTCCTCCAGGTGCTCCGGTTTCCTCCCACAGTCCAAAGATGTGCGAGTTAGGTTGATTGGCCATGCTAAAATTGCCCTTAGTGTCCTGAGAGGGACACTATCTTGTACAATCTTGTTTCATGTTTCCTTTTTCCAGGAGAGGACAATGCAGGTGCTGGCAGGACCTGGAAAATTAGATTTGGACTCTTGCTGCTGTTGGGCTATATGGTAAGGGATGCGGGCACAGGCATGGGACAGAGTACATGGGCATGTGACTGATGAGAGAGTCCAGCTCTCCAGATTTGCACTGAATATAAAATGAGTTAGTGAGCTAAAGAAGCAGCATAGCCTCTGTTTAAAAGTGTCAGTGTAAGACTTGAGTATTTTTGAATAAGATCTTGTTGATTAAAATAACTTTGTGCATATAGGAAATAGAAAAGACTTATCAATTTGTTTTTGTGTGTTTGTTTGCGGAAAAACAATTGTTTGTGGGTCAACTCTTCAACGTAAGAATGTTTCTTAGCTGTTCCATCAGTACTCTTGGGAAAGCTGGAAAAGTTTGGAAAATTCTTTTCTTAAATATAATTTGACCAAGTTCCCCACGCAAAACTCTTAATATTCATTTTTGCCCTGATTGCCCTCTTGTACAATGACATGGAACATTCCTCTATGTTGTATAAATACAAATTGCTGTTTTTCCAGTGAGTACCTCTTGCTGAAAGTTGCATATGTATGGTTGGTAGATAAAAACAGGATATGACTCAAGTGTTACACAATCTGTGGTCAAATTCTCCATTGTCATTGCTTAAGTTTCAAAAAGACATAGACAGGCTGATGAAAAGGGCAAATGCATGGCAGATGAATTTAACGCTGCGAGTATGAAGTAACATATTTTGGTAGAAAGAATGCAGAGATGCAGTATAAGCCAATTCTACAGAGGGTGCAGGAGCAAAGGGATCTGAAGGTTCATGTGCAGAAATCATTGAATGTGGCAGCAAAAGAGAAAATATTGGAAAATCTCAGCAGCGTCTGTAAAAAGATGCTGCGATGCTACCAGACCTGCTGAGATTTTCCAGCATTTCCTCTTTTGGTTTCAGATTCCAGCATCTGCAGTAATTTGCTTTTATTGAATGTGGCAGGGCAGGTAGAGAAAGTAGTTAATATTTGGGATCCTGGGCTTTATTAACAGAGGCATCAAGTACAAAAGTAAGGAGATTATGATAACCTTTCTAAAAGCTGGTTTTTATCTCAACTGCAGTTTTGTGTCCTGTTCTGGGCACCTTACTTAGTGTAAAAACACTAAAGATGGCAAGAAAAGATTCATGAGAATGATTCCAGATTGAGGAACTTCGATTCTGTGGATAGATTAGAGAATCTGAGCTGTTCTCATTGGAGAAGAGGAAATTTGATAAAGGTATTCAAAATCAAGAAGGGTTAGAGCTGAATAGTTGGGGAGAAACTCTTCCCATTCACAGAAGGATGGAAAACCAGAGGGCACCAATTTAAGATAAAGGTTAAAAGATGGAATGATAACATAAGGAAAATTGTTTTTATGTAGCGAATAGTGCGTTCTAAATCTTAACTATGTGTAGGAGTAGGATTCAGTCAAGGCATTCAAAAGAGAATTTTACAACTATCAGAAGAGAACATAAAACTACAGGGCTAAGAAGAAAAGATGGAGGAGTGAGACTAACCAAGTTGCTCTTGCAGGAGCTAGTATGGACGCATCTTGGTTAAATGGCCTTTGGCTATCCTGCAACCATTCAGTGTGATTCTGTGATATTCAGAATTGGCCATGAAATTGGCTGAGACATTTTGAAAATAATCAAGATAATTTTTGCTTCTTTTTGAGTTCTCTGCCCAAAGGGATTCTTGTAGAAGAATGAGGGGAGATTTGATAGAGGTGTATGTAGAAGAATGAGGGGAGATTTGATAGAGGTATATAAGATTTTGATGGGTATAATTAGAGTGAATGCAAGCAGGCTTTTTCCACTGTGGCTACGGGAGAAAAAAACCAGGGGGCATGGGTTAAGGGTGAAAGGAGAAAAGTTTAAAGGGAATATTAGGGGGGATTCTTCACGCAGAGAGTGGTGGGAGTGTGGAATGAGTCGCTGGATAAAGTGGTAAATGCGGGGTCACTTTTAACATTTAAGAAAACTTGGACAGATACATGGATGAGAGGGGTGTAGAGGGATATGGTTCAAGTGCAGGTCAGTGGGACTAGGCAAAAAATGGTTCGGCACTGTTAGCGTGAGTGGGCGAACACGACCACTATGGACTCAGAGTCAGGTTCAACAGCAGTACAGCTTTATTTTAACATCGACGGAGGTGCAGTCAGGACATACAAACTGAACTGTCCCGAAAGCATTCTAAAGACCCGCCGCAATGGGCTACAGTTATACCTGAACTTGATACATCGTATACTTCAAATGCTAATGTTTCGTTTACAGTATTCAACTCTGACCATCCTGTCTCGATGTCTTCAAGTATTGTAACGATGTTTTTAAGTGTGTGTTAATCGCTTCTGTCTGATGGGTTTATTAATGGTCTAGAATCTCCGGGGTTTGAACAATGGGTGTTTGACTATTCTCAGGAAGGTTGTGGGGCCAGGGATGCTTCCTTAGTTCTGCTAATCCTTAGGTGTCTCCATAGAGGGTTGCTTGATTAGATCAGAGGTGCTGATTTGGTCGGATGGGGGTGTACTTTTTAATTTAGTTCCTGTAGATGCCATCCTGTCTGGTTCCCTTTGTGTGCTAGCCCTCATTTGCATTCTAAAAGCATGTCCTTGCCTGCTTGTCAGTGTCTGTTCCCTTGTGACCTTTAGTGGGGAGGCTCTGGGCACAACTTTAGTCTGCTTCCATATTGTGTACCCAATTTCATAAAATTTGTTGTCCGATAACAGGCACAGACAAGAAGGGCCAAAAGGCCTGTTCCTGAGCTGTAATTTTTTATGATTCTATGGCATGTCTGACTCTCGGTACCATGATCTCCTGGCCAGCACCATGAAATCAAGAAAGCAGATCCCAAATCCACACCAGCCAGAATGGGGATCAAAGTGTTGGCACCAACCTGATCCACAGCAGCCCCCCAAGGACCCAGAGTTGCTGTGGCAACATTAGCCTAGAAATATAAGAACTAGGAACGGGAGTAGGCAATTCAGCCCTTTGTGTATTCAGTATGATCATGCTTAGTCTCATCTCAGCCTTATGGAGAGCGATAGTAAAGGCTCCCATCAGATCCTCCCACTCTTAGATAATTAACCTGTTTGGCCGTGTTATGAAGGCACCTTCTTTGACCATCAAGTCCTGTGGTGAGACTTGAACCTACATTATCACTGTGCCAAGACCTCTCCTTTTTTTTGTTTCATTTGAAGTGTTATTTTCTCTTGAATACTTTTCTGTGGCATAATGTTATATGAATGGAATTTTTTTCTGTTATTAGATTGACTTAAAGTAGACTTGGAATTCATTTCCAGAACAATCTCATGGCTTCTTTCATGTTAAGTCTTATGATCGTTTCTGCTTGAGGTAACCAATTTATTAAAAATGATTTGTAGATGGTGCTGAAATTTAGACTCCTGAGATTTTACTTCTAACTACAAATCTTGCCCAGACTGGTTAATTGGATACAAGGAACTAAATCAGTTTCCCAAAGTCACCCAAAACAAAACTGGATCTAACTTGATGCAAACTGGCAGAAAAACGTCCAAATAGATTATAGAACAGAGGCAATTTTTAATAATGTCCTAACGGGTGAATTTCTGGGACAGGGTAGGGGTGGGGAGATTTTAATATTAAAGAGGAGATAGATTATATAGGGAGAAATTGGTCTTTAATTTGGCAGCACATTTTACACACCAATTTACTTTCCTATTGACGTAAATTCAAAGTTAGCTACCAAGTTGCTCCCATCTATTTTACAAACTGCTCAAGACCAATTCCTATCCCCAAGCACTTTGAGATTCAAATACTTCCTGCTGGGCACCAACTCTAGTGTACTTTTCTCTTCTACATATTTTGAACAAAATACACAGGAGGGTTTGGAAAGAAAAATGTCACTTTTATTTTTTTAAATTGCATTTCTATTGCATTTCCCATTGAGGAAACAAATAGGGCCAGAAGCATTAGTAAATTGAAATGATTTAGTATTTCTTAAAATTTCATTCATGGGATGCATGTGTCATGTCTAGGCCTGCATTTATTGCCCATCCCTAATTGCTCTTCAGAAGGTGATGATGAGCTGCCTTTTTGAACCGTTGCAGTCCATGGGGTATAGATACACCCACAATGCTGTTAGGAACGGAATTCCAGGATTTTGACCCGATGAGAGTAAAGGAGCAGCCACCTTGATAGTGGGGGATTCAGTGATGGTAATGTCATTGAATGTCAAGGTGCAATGGTTAGATTCTGTTTTGTTGGAGATGGTCATTTCCTGGCACTTGTGTGGCATGAACATTACTGCCACATGTCAGCCCAAGCCTGGATGTTGTCCATGTCTTGCTGCATTTGGACATGGACCACAACAATGAGTTTCTGACGAAAAGTCTGACAGAGTTATCCTAACTCAAAATGTTAGCTCTGTTCTCTCTCGACAGATGCTGTCAGATCTGTTGAGATTTCCCATCATTTTCTGTTTTTGTTTCAGTACCTGAGTTATTGTGAATGTGCTGAATAGTGTGTAATCATCAGCAAACATTCCCATTTTTAACCTAATGAGGGAAGAAATGTAATTGATAAAGCAGCTGGGCCTAGGACACTATCTTGAGGAACTCCTACAGTAATGTCCAGGGGCTGAGATGATTGACTGCTGATAATCACAACCATCTTCCTTTGTGTTAGGTATGACTTCAACCAGCGCAGAGGTCCCTCCTTGTTAGAAGACACTTCCAAGATATCATCTCACCTTATTGCAATAATTGACTCCTTAATTAATAGTGTGACACCACCTCCCTTTTTCCACCCTCGTCTGTCTTGCCTAAAGATCCTATACCCCAGAACGTTGAGTTGCTGATCCTATACATCTCTCAACCAAGTTTCTGACGACAACAATATCACACTTCCATGTGTCCATCCACGTCCTTAACTCATCGGTCTTGGCTATTACGCTCCTAGTATTAAAGTAAAGACCGTCCAGCCTTGCCTTACTCTCTTGACACTCAGCATAGCCAAACTCACTCTGACTTGCTGTTTCTATTTTACTAATATTCTGTGTCCTGTCCCCTGCCAGACTAGTTTAAACTCCTCCCAAAAGCACTGGCAAACATTTACCTGCAAGGATGTAGACCCCAATGTGGTTCAGGTGCAGACTGTCCCATTTGTGCTTGTCCCACTTTCCCCAGAAATGGTCCCAGTGATCCAGGACTCTAAAACCCTCCCTCCTGCACCAATTCTTGAGCCACGCATTCTTCTGCCCTATTTTCCTATTTCGATATTCACTGGCATGTGTTTCTTACTTCATGTATGTAGCCCCTTTTAAAAAAAATGTGTTTTTCTAATTCTCAGCTACTTGATCACCCTCCCTAACAGCAGTTTTTCACCAGCTAATGAATTTGCGTTTCGCTCGTGATGTTAGGTGCTGACTGCTTGGTTCAGTATCCTTTTCCCATCCACTACGTTCTGCTTTTGTGTACAAGACACACCTAGACAAAATTCCATATTGCTGGGTAAATGCCAGTGTTGTAGCTGTACTGAAATAACTTGGTCAGGGTGCAGCAAGTTCTGGAGCACAAGTCTTCGGTACTATTGTTGGAATTTTGTCAAGGCCCTTAGCCTTTGTACCCAGTTGATTCTTGATATCATGTGGAGTGAATCTAATTGGCTGAAGACAGACTTCTGTGATGCCAAGGAACTCTGGAGGAGGCTAGGATGGATTGTTGCAAATGCTTCACCGTACTCTTTTGCATTGATATGCTGGGCTTTTCCATCATTGAGGATGGGGATATTTGTGGTGCCGCCTCCTCCAGTGAATTGTTTAATTGTCCACCATCATTCATATTTGGATGTGGCAGGACTGCAGAACTTAGATCTGACCTGTTGGTTATGGAATCACTTAACTATCACTTGCAGCTTCTGTTGTTGATATATAAATAGTCCTGTATTGTAGCTTCACCAGATTGAGACCTCAATTTTAGGTATGCCTGGTACTATTCCTGGCATGTCTTTCTGCACTGTTGGGGATGAACATTGAACTACCCCACTCATACTCTGCAACCCTCGGTGCTTCTTCCAAGTGATGCTCAACAGAAAGGAATATTGATTAATCAGCTAAGGGAGGATGGGAAGTGTAATGCCCATTTTTAACTTGATGCCATGATATACAAAGAACAAAGAAAATTACAGCATAGGAACAGACCCTTTGGCCCTCCAAGCCTGCACCAATCATAATATTTAAAATTTATTTATTAGTGTCACAAATAGGCTTACATTAACACTGCAATGGAGTTACTGTGAAAATCCCCCAGTCACCACACTCTGGTACCTGTTCGGGTACAAGGGAAAATTTAGCATGGCCAATGCACCTAACTAGCACATCTTTCAGACTGTGGAAACTGGAGCATGCAGACATGGGCAGAGTGTGCAAACTCTGTATGGATAGTGACCAAGCTGGGAATCAAACCTAGGTCCCTGGCAACAGTGCTAACCACTGTGCCACCCCATGGAGTCTGAAGTCAATGATCAGGCCTCCTCTGGCAACTCCTTCCTGAGTATGTACCACCATGCCCACTGCCATTGCTGGGTCTATGGTGCCGGTGGGACAGAACGTACCAAGGGATGGTGATGGTAGTGTCTGGGACATGATTCCATGAGTATGACTGTGTCAGGCTATTGCTTGACTGGTCTGTGAGACAGCTTTCCCAATTTTCATGCAAGTCTCTAGATGTTAGTAAGGAGGACTTTGCAAAGTTGCCAGGGTTGAGATTGCTGTTGTCATTTCTGGTGCCTAGGTCTGTATCAGATGGTCTGTCCAGTTTCATTTCCCCTTGACTTTCTAGTGGTTTGATACAACTGAGGGGCTTGTTAGGCCATTTCAGGAGGCATTTAAGAGTCAGCAACACTTCTGTGGATCTGGAGTTGCATGTAGACCAAACCAGGCAAGTCCTTGCTTGAAGGCAATTAGTGAACCAGATTGGATTTTAGGACAATTGACAATGGTTTCATGTTCATTATTAAACTTTTATTTCAGATTTTTATTGAAGTCAAATTTCACCAAATGCCATGGGATTTGAGTCCCCAAAGCATTAATCTGGGACTCTGGATTATTGTGCAGTAAAGCCACTGCTTCCCCCATCATTATTTATCTAAAGGTTACATAAGATTTAAAAGATCACCCATCTGTAGAACATATTATCATCCTTTTTGGCATTAGAGGAATTTAGTATCCTGCTCTTATGATATCAGCAATCTTTGGATGGACCTGGATTAGAACAAACAAAATAAAAAGAATGTGATTATGTTGCTGTCCCAGACATTATAAGCAGATGCATTCAATACAGCAAATCTGTTTCTGAGCTTGAAGATAGAGACTGGAACTGTTTCAGATCAACAAACATGAGAGAAATCCAATATTGATAACTGTAGAATGAAGTATCTCAACACTTGTCTCTCCCATTGTGAGGTTTTGTTTTGGTAATATTGTGAGAGTCAGGTAAATATAAATTATTTGGAAAATCCATTTAACTATGAACCTTGTAATTCTGAAAAAAAAGTTTCTAACATGGGACATTGTCCTTTTCCAGGATATCATGAAAGACATTCTTTCCTGGCCCCTTCTCGAACCCATGCCCATCACCTTCCAGTAGAGAATGGAAACTAGCAGAAAATTAGCATTGCCTACGATAGGATGAATAAGACTTCATAGCTTCATTAAGTTAGTTAAGGTTGGAAATATAGCATTGGATGAGTTCTGGTTAGAGTACTTGGAAGAAGTGGAGATAGAGAAGTATAATTAAAACACTGTTATCTCTAGTGCAAAAAGCTGGGCCACATTGAAACGGGAGGAGCAATGTTCATCAGAGAGGCCTGCTCAAACCGTTCATCAGAACTATCTGCAAAATAATTTGTATGGAACCTCCATCTCTGGCAAGCTGTTGCCTGTGCTATCCTTGTTCCCAGCCCTGGCTACGGAGTACCGTGTCCAGTATTTCGCCATATGCAGATATCACCTCGATTCTGACCTCAATATCTTAACTGGTAGCTGCAAGTGTGAAATCAAGTGGTGGTGCTGTGTTGTTATCACTGTCTTCTTGCTGTTCTTCCATTGCCTGACCAGATTGTACTACTTGAGTATCTGAAATGAGAAAGGGAAAGTGGTGTAGGGAGGAGGGGAAATTAAGAATTGCAGACTGACAGCACCTGAAGCTTGTAAATTAGAAGGAAGTATGAGATGATATTCTGGAGGGTCTGAAAATAGATAAGTCCCCTGGTCCGGATGGGATTTACCCCAGGATTCTCTGGGAGGCAAGAGAAGTGATTGCTGAGCCTCTGGCTCTGATCTTCAGGTCGTCGTTGGCCTCTGGTATAGTACCGGAAGATTGGAGGTTAGCGAATGTTGTCCCATTGTTTAAGAAGGGGAACAGAGACTTCCCCGGGAATTATAGACCGGTGAGTCTCACTTCTGTTGTGGGCAAGGTTTTAGAAAAAATTATTCGGGATAGGATTTATAGTTATTTGGAGAGTAATGAATTGATTGGAGATAGTCAGCATGGTTTTGTGGCGGGTAGGTCGTGCCTTACTAACCTTATTGAGTTTTTTGAGAAAGTGACCAAAGAGGTGGATGGGGGTAAGGCAGTGGACGTGGTGTATATGGATTTTAGTAAGGCGTTTGATAAGGTTCACCATGGTAGGCTTCTGCAGAAAATGCAGATGTATGGGATTGGGGGTGATCTAGGGAATTGGATCAGGAATTGGCTAGCGGATAGGAGACAGAGGGTGGTGGTTGATGGTAAATATTCATCATGGAGTTTGGTTACGAGTGGTGTGCCTCAGGGATCTGTTTTGGGGCCACTGCTGTTTGTAATTTTTATTAATGATCTGGATGAGGGTATAGTTGGGTGGATTAGTAAATTTGCTGATGACACCAAAGTCGGAGGTGTGGTAGATAGTGATGAAGGGTGTCATAGTTTGCAGGAAGACTTAGACAGGTTGCAGAGCTGGGCCGAGAGGTGGCGGATGGAGTTTAATGCGGAGAAGTGTGAGGTAATTCACTTTGGTAGGAATAACAGATGTGTCGAGTATAGGGCTAACGGGAGGACTTTGAATAGTGTGGATGAGCAGAGGGATCTAGGTGTATGTGTACATAGATCCCTGAAAGTTGGGAGTCAAGTAGATAAGGTTGTTAAGAAGGCATACGGTGTCTTGGCGTTTATTGGCAGGGGGATTGAATTTAAGAGTCGCAGCGTCATGTTGCAACTGTACACAACTCTGGTGCGGCCGCACTTGGAGTACTGTGTGCAGTTCTGGTCCCCACATTACAGGAAGGATGTGGAGGCTTTGGAGAGGGTGCAGAGGAGGTTTACCAGGATGTTGCCTGGTATGGAGGGGAGGTCCTATGAGGAGAGGCTGAGGGATTTGGGGTTGTTTTCGCTGGAAAGAAGGCGGCTAAGAGGGGATCTTATTGAAACATATAAGATGATTAGAGGTTTAGATAGGGTGAATAGTGATAGCCTTTTTCCTCTGATGGAGAAATCTAGCACGAGGGGGCATGGCTTTAAATTAAGGGGTGGTAGTTATAGGATGGATGTCAGGGGTAGGTTCTTTACCCAGAGGGTGGTGAGGGATTGGAATGCCCTGCCTGCTGCAGTTGTAAATGCGCCTAGTTTGGGGGCGTTTAAGAGATCCGTGGATAGGTTTATGGACGAAAAGGGATTGGTTTAGGTTAGTGGGTCATTGTTTTGTAACTGGTCGGTGCAACATCGTGGGCCGAAGGGCCTGTTCTGCGCTGTAATGTTCTATGTTCTATGTTCTATATATGATAGAAAGGTGTATGGATATTGCCAGCTGTACTGAACGGCCTCAGCAATGGATGCTCCAATATCGACCAGCACCATTTCCTCATGGCACACCTGTCCCCTTCCAGTTAGCTGCTCTTGCCTCCCAATTGTGCACCCCCTTCTGCAGGAGAGATGGAAATGTCAGTAAATATTGTGCAATATATGGCAGTCATCCCAGCCAGAGATGGGTGTGTGAGACTTGCAGTAATGATGAGTGTTTGAGCTTGTGGTGTAGCATACAGATGTTGGGTATAAGTTGCGGTAGTGATGGGGCTGCGATGAATTGGGCAATTTGTGACATCTAAAATTGACATTGACCACTCATGAACCATTGTAGCATGCATCACCTTCATTGAATCCTAGCTATAACATCCACAATCATCCGTTCCAACTGGTTTCTGAGTGTGCGTCTGGATTACCTCCTGGCTGTATGTTGTTATAAGATATTGTCTCCTTTGCACCTCATCTGTCAGAAACATGTATGTGTCCAAAAACCACTGAACCCCCTGTCTGCCACGTTGTCCCAATTTCTAGCATCTGCCCTCACCACAGAGTACTTTTAAGAGGCACAGGTTGGCTTGAAGTAATGCTAATTTCACAATTTTGGACTCCCTGCTGAGGCTTCCAGTATGTTAACAGCACAGTTAATGCTCGGTGCAAATAGGAGTCATATTAATCAGCATGCACCAAAAGTTGGCATGCTGTCTGTATCATACTTGAACAGACATCACAGTAAATCACACATTGTGATCTGTGACCTAACTGTTTAAGGGCTAACTAATTGAACTCTTATGATATTTAAGAAACGAAAACAAGCAGTCTTAGAAATACTGAATGGAAGGTTTAAAACTTGAATTTGTATTCAAGCCAGATAATAAAGTAACTCTGTCAGGTTGAGGCTGAATACATAGTGAGGAAGGTGATGGGAGCAGGGCTATAGACTCTGGAACTCTGCTAGTCATTTGCCATTACTTGAAGGAATCAGTCAAATCCCAGCGATCATTAAACCATCCCCCCCCGCCTTTTTTCGGAAAAGAGGCCATTTTTGAAGAATTCAAGCTTTGAAGGATTTTATTTACCAGAGTTACAAGGAGAAACCAGGGAGAACTTCATGGAATTGGCTGCGTGTAAAGGCAGAGGCGGCCCCCATCTGGCCGCACTCCAGACAAGTAACGGGAGGCACTCGATACCGACAGGAGTAAGCTATCCCTGGCCATACAGTGATCGCGGCGTTAGGGTATTGTTACGTCTAGGTGGGATTCTGACTTAAGCGTTCAGTCATAATCCCATGGATGGTAGCTTCGCACCATTGGCTCCGCAGCCAAGCACATACACCAAATGTCCGAACCTGCAGTTCCTCTCGTACTGAACAGGATTACTATTGCAACAACACTTTGAGCTGCTCTGCTCCTTACGAAACCCTGAACCAGAATCAGGTTGTCGTACGGGCGGCACAGTAGCACAGTGGTTAGCACTGCTGCTTCACAGGTTCAGTTCTTGGCTCGGGTCACTGTCTGTGTGGAGTTTGCACATTCTCCTCGTGTCTGCGTGGGTTTCCTCTGGGTGCTCCGATTTCCTCCCACAGCCCAAAGATTTGCAGGTTAGGTTGATTAGCCAAGCTAAAATTGCCCCTTAGTGTCCTGGGATGTGTAGGTTAGAGGGATTAGCAGGTAAATGTGGAGGGAAATGGGGATAGGGCCTGAATGGGATTGTGGTCAGTGCAGACTCGACGGGCCAAAGGGCTTGTTTCTGCACTGTGGGGTTCTATGCCCTGTGAATTTCACTGGTTAGGGTGACTTTGGGTTTAAAATTTTAACCATGAATAATTGCACGTAAAAAAGCCCAAGTAAACTAAAAGGAGGCAAGAGGAGCTAACCGGAAGGGGACATAGAATTATAGGAAGGATATTAATTAGGTTGAAAGAGTACAGAGAAGGTTTACAAGGATGTTGCTGGGACTTGAGAAACTGAGTTACAGAGAAAGGTTGAATAGGTTCGGACTTTATTCCCTGGAGCATAGAAGAATGAGGGGAGATTTGATAGAGGTGTATATGATGGGTACAGAGAGTGAATGCAAGCAGACTTTTTCCACTGAGGCTAAGGGAGAAAGAAACTAGAGGGCATGAGTTAAGAGTGAAGGGGGAAAAGTTTAAAGGGACTATTGGGGGGGCTTCTTCACACAGAGAGTGGTGGGAGTGTGGAATGAGCTGCCAGATGAAGTGGTAAATGCAGGCTCACTTTTAACATTTAAGAAAAACTTGGGACAGGTACATGGATGAGAGAGTTGTGGAGGGATATGGTCCAGGTGCAGGTCAGTGAGACTAGGCAGAAAAATGGTTCGGCACAGCCAAGAAGGGCCAAAAGGCCTGTTTCTGTGCTGTAATGTTCTGTGGTTCTATGGATTGCAAGGGAGATGAGGTAAGAGAGTCATGGTAAGCATTTCTGTTTAGGAAGCTGCTCCCAGTTGTTCACTGAACCACTCATTACTGCCCTAAACATGTACTTTGACTAATACTGAGTTTTTTAAACTGGATTTCAGACAGAAATGACATCTAGGCATGTGAAGGAAGATTACTGTTTAGTTCAGTGTCAGATAGTAAATGAATACCTCATTAAATAAGTATTTTTTCCAGCTATCATGACTGTGCTCCAAAACACCGGATAAACAGGGAAAGATAGGTTTCTCTTGACGCTGGACGCTCTCCAAAGGCATTCCCGCAGGAAGTATGCGGCCTAGAATGCAACTGTCATTTTTAGTTCTTAATGTGGTTGATGTTTTGAATTCTTTTTGCTGGGAAGATGTTTATTAATTTCTGTTGGGTTAACAATTTTTGCTAGCTCTGAGGAAAATAAGTTCTCAGATTTATTTGTGAAGTAATTGATGAAATAGTTAACATTTCTGTGTTCATGTATTAGATTGGTTTGAAATAATGGGATTACCTAATGATATTTGCACATGTAATGCTAGAATTGCTTCCATTCACTGAGCATAGCAGGAGGCCTAACTAAACTGGAAGGGTTCCGCTTTCTGATGTGGTACTTTGATCATCAATTTAAAAAGTCAATTTTCCACAACCAGGGGAGGAAATGCTGACTTGTGAAGAGAAGTAGGCACTTCAGGTACAGAAATGGGTAAAATGCATTGTAAAAATAGGCTTGTACTTCATGTAAAATAAACAACTTTACATTTGATTCATGGAAACATAGGCCATTTAACCCTTTGAGCCTGTTCCAGCATTCATTATGATCACGGATGTATCCATCTAAAGACACCCCATATCCTTAGAGCCATAGTCATAGAGGTTTAGAGCTTAGAAACAGGCCCTTCAGCCCAACTTGTCCATGCCACCCAGTTTTTACCATTATGCTAATCCCAGTTGCTTGCATTTGGCCTATATCCTTCTATACCAATTTTACCCATGGCAAAGCTGTACCCGCCTCTACTACTACTTCTGGCAGCTCATTCCAGACACCATCCTCTGTGTGAAAAAATTGCCTCTCTGGACCCTTTTGTATCTCTCCCCTCTCAGCTTAAAACTATGCCCTCTAGTTTTAGACTCCGCTACCTTTGGGAAAAGATGTTGACTATCTACTTTTGCTATGCCCCTCATTATTTTATACACCTCTATAAGATCACCCCTAAGCCTCCTACACTCCAGGGAAAAACATCCCAGTCTACCCAGCCTTCTCCTTGCAACTCAAACCATCAAATCCTGGCAGCATCCTAGTAAATCTTTTTTGCATTCTTTCTAGTTTAATAATATCCTTTTCTATAATCGGGTGATCAGAACTGTAGAGTATTCCAAATGTGATCTTACCAATGCCTTGTACAACTTCAACAAGATGTCCCAATTCCTATATTCAGTGTTCTGACCAGTGAAACCAAGCATGCTGAATTCCTTCTTCACCACCCTGTCCACCAGTGACTATGACCACTAGCTCTGTACACCCCCAACATGGGGACCAGCCTTCCTTCATCTACTCTGTCTAGTTCTGTTAGAATTTTATAGGTTTCTGTGCGATCCTCCCTCATTCTTGTAAATTCCTGAGAATATAATCCTCACTGAGTCAATTTCTCCTCATACATCAGTCTCACCATTCAATGGATCAGTCTGATAAACCTGCTGTGTGCTCCCTCTATGCTAAAAGCATCTTTTCTCAGATAAGGGGATAAAAACAAGTGTGGTCTCACCAAGGCCCTGCTGCTGTACTCGAATCCTCTCGTTATGAAGGCCAACATATCGCATGCTGTCCTGGCACGCTTGCATCTCTGTATCCTCTTCACAGCTCACCCTCCCACCCAGCTTTGTGTCACCTGCAAGTTTGGAGACATAATGATTTAGATGAGGGAACTAAATATAAATATATATAATGAATAGCTGGTGTCCTAGCACAGATCCCTTCAATACCCCTCAAGTCACTGCCTGCCATTTGGAAAAAGACCTCATTTTATTTATTCCTACTCTGTTTCCTGTCTGCCAATTGGTTTTCTCTCCATCTCAATACACTGCCACCCCCCCCAATTCCATGTGCTTCAATTTTGCACGCTATCTCTTTTGTGGGACCTTGTCAAAAGCCTTCTGGAAGTCCAAAACTGCATCCATTGGCTCCTCATCATCAACACTAGTAATTACATTTTTATTATAGAACATAGAACATAGAACATAGAACACTACAGCACAAACAGGCCCTTCGGCCCACAAGCTGCGCCGACCACATCACCTACCAACCTACAGACCTATCTATAACCCTCAATCTCATTAAACCCCATATACTCATCCAGAAGTCTTTTAAAAGACCCCAGCGAGTTCGCCTCCACCACCACTGACGGCAGCCGATTCCATTCACTCACCACCCTCTGAGTGAAAAACTTACCCCTAACATCACTTCTGAACCTCCCTCCCCGCACCTTAAATCTGTGTCCTCTCGTAGCGACCATTTCAAACCGGGGAAATAGCCTCTGAGAGTCCACCCTATCTATTCCTCTCAACATTTTGTAAACTTCTATCAGGTCGCCTCTCAACCTTCGTCTCTCCAGGGAAAAGAGTCCCAGCTCCCTCAACCTAACTTCATAAGGCATGCCTCCCAGTCCAGGCAACATCCTTGTAAATCTCCTCTGCACCCTTTCAATAGCTTCTACATCTTTCCTATAGTGAGGCGACCAGAACTGCGCACAATACTCCAAATGAGGCCTGACAAGGGTCTTATAAAGTTCCAGCATTACCTCCCGACTCCTAAACTCAATCCCTCGATTAATGAAGGCCAGTACACCATACGCCTTCTTGACCACCTCCTCCACCTGCGAGACCGATTTAAGAGTCCTGTGGACCCGGACCCCAAGATCCTTCTGCTCCTCAACACTACTCAGACTTCTGCCCTTAATAGTGTACTCGTTCATCCCGTTATGAATGAAGAGCTTGTCATATGAGGAACAGCTGAGGATTCTGGGTCTGTACTTGTTGGAGGTTAGAAGGATGAAGGATAACCTTTTGAAACTTACAGGATATTGTATGGCCTGGATAGAGTGGACGTGGAGAGGATGTTTCCACTAGCAGGATAAAGTAGAACCAGAGGGTACAACCTCAGGCTAAAGGGACGATCCTTTAAAACACAGATAAGGAGGAATTTCTTCAGCCAGAGTGTAGTGAATCTGTGGAACTCTTTACCGCAGAAGGCTGTGGAGGCCAGGTCATTGAGTGCTTTTAACATGAGATAGATGGGTTCTTGATTAATAAGGGGATCGGGGTTATGGGGAAAAGGCAGGAGAATGGGGATGAGAAAAATGTCAGCCATGATTGAATGCCAGAGAAAACTTGATGGGCCGAGTGGCCTAATTCTGCTCCTATGTCTTCTGGTCTTATATCCTCAAAGAATTCCAGTAGAGTTGTCAAGCATGATTTCCCTTTCATAAATTCATGCTGACTCTACCAATATTTATGAAGTGTTTTGTTATAAAATCTTTGATAATGGACTCTAGAATTCTCCCCACTACCAACTTCAGGCTGGCTGGCCTGTAATTCCCTGTTTCTCTCCAGTGGGGGGGTTACCCTACAATTGATAAGAACTGAATTTCTCTAGAATTTTGAAAGAATACCACCAATGCAATCCACTATTTCTAGGGCCACTTCCTTAAGTACTCTATGATGTAGATTATTAGGCCTTGGGGATTTATCAGCTTTTAAAAAGGTTTTGGCTGGTCATTAGAACATCAGTGGTGACGATATCAGGCAAAACAAAAACAAGAATTTGAAGAGATTTGAGTTAATTATGGATAACCAGCATGAAGGTGGAAAAGGTAGATCATACTTGGCTAATAATCTTGTGCTGAAGGTTGATCAAGGAAATACAATGGATATTGTCAATGTAGGCTTTAAGATTGACACATTGTATTAAAAGCTGAATAGGAGAATCAGTGATAGTTTGGATTTTTAAATAATAGCATAGAGACAGAGGCAATTAGTGATGGAATTCATTATCACAGGAAGTGTTTGATGCCAAAATATTGAATGTATTCAAGAGGCAGCTGGATATAGTACTTGGGGTGAATGGGATCAAAGGTTATGGGGAAAAGCTATTGAGTTGGGTGATCAGCCATGATCGTGATGAATGGCGGAGCAGGCTTGAAGGGCCAAATGACCTCCATCTGCTCCTACTTTCTATGTTTCTATGTAATGATTTATTTTTCAGTCTGGAAAATTGTAGTGATGTCCTCCAAGGATAGGGCAACTGCTTGCTTTGATACATATAAATAACAGAGTATGATTTCAAGATTTATCAGTGATACCAACCTTGGAGGAGTGGGCATGATAACAATTGACTGCAACAAGACATAGACTGGCAAGCAAGTGACAGAATTTAATTCAGAGATGTGTAGGGTGAAGCGTTTTGACATTGGATAAGGAGAGGCAAACTGAATGATACAGTTCCAAGGAGGTGCAAGGGAAGAGGAACTTGGAGGGCCACCAATGAATGAAGGTCCCCGTTTCTCCTAAATAATAATCCCTGCCTCTTTCCACATGCCAGGGCCTTCCTGTCTGCATCCCGCGAACCTGCCCCACTTACTTTATTCCTGGGGCTCCTTTAGTGATCCTGTGCCTAGTTTCTGTACCAGCAGTACCCATTGCTGCACTGATGTTGCTGGTAATAGAGATCTGATGGCCTCTGATTAGCTGGAAGTTCTTGAGATCAGGATATCTGCCCTGAAAGTCACAAATTATAGAATCTCTCTGGAAGAAAGTCCTTTGGAGGATGGAGGCCATTCAGCTCATTGAGAGTGCATCCACTCTTTAAAAGAGCGCTCTATCTAGGCACCACCCCCTGTCCTATTCCTTAGCATATTTAGCTTTGCTAAGATCTTATCTGTTCCCTTCATAATATGTTTCTGTATGATCTCCCCTCATTCTTCTGAATTCCAATGAGTATAGCCCCAGTCTACTCAGTCTCTCCTCATAAGCCAAATGTCTCAACTCTGAATCAACCTAGTGAATCCCCTCTGCACCCCCTCCAGTGCCAGTATATCCTTTTTCAAGAAAGGCAACCAAAATTGTACACAATACTCCAGGTGTGGCCTCACTGGCACCTTTATACAGCTGCAACATAACTGCGCTGTTTTTAAGCTCCATCCCTCTAGCAATGAAGGACAAAATTCCATTTGCTGTCTTAAGTACCTGCTGCACCTTGAGATTCCTGCACAAGGACACCCAGGTCCCTCTGCACAGCAGCATGTTGCAAACTTTTACCATTTAAGTAATAGTCCATTTTATTGTTATTCCTACGAAAATGAATGACCTCACATTTACCAACATTGTACTCCATTTGCCAGACGCTCACCCATTCACTTAGACTATCTATATCCCTTTGCAGACTTTCAGAATCCTCTGCACACTTTGCTCTGCTACCCATTTTAGTGTCATCTGCAAATTTTGACACACTACACTTGGTCCCAAACTCCAAATCATCTACGTAAGTCATAAGCAATTGCGGTCCCAATGCTGATCCCTGAGGCACATCACTAGTCATTGATCGCCAGCCAGAAAAACATCCATTTATCCCCATTCTTTGTTTTCTGTTAGTTAATCAATCCTCTGTCCATGTTAATACATTGCCCGTAACACTCTGCACCTTTATCTAATGTAGCAGTCTTTGGTGTGGTATCTTGTCAAATGCCTTCTGGAAATCCAGATACACCACATTCACAGGTTCATGATTGTCCACTGCACATATAATGTTCTCAAAGAATTCCATCACATTAACCAAACATGACCCGCCCTTCATGAACCCATGCTGTGTCTTCCCAATGGGACAATTTATATCCAGATGTCTTGCTATTTCTTCCTCGATGATAGAGTCAAGCATTTTCCTTACTACAGGAGTTAAGCTAACTGGCCTACGGTTACCCACCTTTTGTGTACCTCCCTTTTTAAATAGTGGTGTCTCATTTGCTGTTTTCCAATCTGTGGGAACCACCCCAGAGTCCAGCGAATTTTGCTAAATTACCAGTAGTGCTATTTCTCCTGCCACCTGTTTTAATACCCGGGATACATTCTATCAGGACCAGGAGACCTGTCTACCTTTAGCCCCATTAACTTGCCCAACACTGCCTCTTTCATGATAATGATAGTTTCTATGTTCTCACGTGCCATAACTTTCCTGTTATTAATTTTTGGCATGTTACTTGTGTCTTCCACTGTGAAGACCGACACACACTAACTGTTCAATGCCTCAGCCATTTTCTCATTTCCAGTTATTACATTCCCTTCTCATCTAAAGAACCAATGTTCACTTTAGCCACTCTTTTTCATTTTGTAGAAACTTTTGCTATCTGCTTTTATATTCTGAGCTAGTTTACTCTCATAATCCATCTTACTTTTCTTTATAGCTTTTTTCATGGCTTTCTGCTGACCTTTAAAGATTCCTAATTCTCTAGGTTCCCACTAATCTTTGCCACTTTGTATGCATGTTCTTTCAATTTGATACCCTCCTTTATTTCCCTAGATATCTATGAGTGATTATTTCTTTTTCTACAGTCCTTCCTTATCACTGGTATATACTTTTGCTGAGCACTGTGAAACATTGCTTTGAAGGTCCTCCAC
Organism: Carcharhinus amblyrhynchos; assembly: GCF_965287045.1. Taxonomy (NCBI): domain Eukaryota; kingdom Metazoa; phylum Chordata; class Chondrichthyes; order Carcharhiniformes; family Carcharhinidae; genus Carcharhinus; species Carcharhinus amblyrhynchos. Next base: position 41,782,247 of record NC_137325.1, read on the forward strand.
TGTTCCTCAATTGTCCCACCATAAAGTTTTTGCTCCCAGTCTACCTTAGGCAACTCCTCCCTCATCGCATTGAAGTCTCCTTTGTTTAAGCACAAGACACTGGTACTGAATTTTACCGTCTCACACTCCATCTGTATTTTAAATTCGACCATACTGTGATCGTTTCTTCCAAGAGGATTCCTAACTGCAAGATCATTAATTATTCATTATCATTAATTATGTAGGGTGACATATTGGTCCCAAAATTCCAACAATGTTTCTTGTATTTGACATGTCCAGGTATAAATTGCCATTCATTCTTGTTGTTCAGCCAAAACCTTGGAACTTTATTTCTAACAGCACTGTTGGGTGTACCCATCACAAAGTGGACTGCAGCGACTCACTACCACCTTCTGGGACAGTTGGGGATGGGCAGCAAATGCTGACCTTGCCAGTGATGCCAATATCCTATGAAAAAGAAAGATGGAACCTGCACAAAAGAGTAGCTCATTCAGAAATGCAACACTCCCTGAGAACTGAATGGGACTGTTGGCCTAGACTTGTGTTCTGATTTTGAGTGCCAGTGTAAACGCTAGCAACTAAGTTAAATGTAGCTTGCTCAGTGTCTCGGTAAACCAATTACAAACTCAATTTTGAGTGCTATTAATCTCTTACTATTGTGTTTCCTGGAGTTAATATATTAAAATTTCTTTTGTGACTAAATCGAATTTCAGACAGACCATTTTTGTAGTGCAAGATATTGGCAGGCAGTGATGTTGACAGGCGGTGGCATTGGCATTGATAGGAGGTGGTGTTGACATTGGATAGTGGCAGATATTAAATCACATTTAGCTGCTTAGAATTGAAGCGTGAATTGTGTTTCAATTATTTTCTATGGACAGTTATAATAATTTTTTAAGTGTTATGTTTAAAATGATTGAATTGTCAATAGCCTAACACAAATGGCACCATCAGAAAGTTGTGGAATTCTTAAGTTAGCCCCAAGATTGAGTTGTTTGGCTTCTGTGAACCACCGAGTGAGAAGTTTTGTTACTTTTTTTAAACCTGAAAACACATTGGATTATAGTTTGCCACTTGTATTGGCATGATTGAGTACTTCAGTGCCTCAGTGAAGAGGAGATGGGAAACCCCTTCAAAACAGACTGATTAAAAACATATTTTAATCTTCACAGATCATTTGACAGTTACTGGAAGGAAAAGTGAGGGCTTTGGGTTATGCAACTCAGTTGTATGAATTTGAAACATGTGGAGCAAATATTTGGAGTAAGGCACAGTTATATGTATCTACTCCACTGTCGTCTCTTAATCAGTTAAAATGTAGCTTCAGGAACTGTACATCTTTCAACTCTGACATACACCTTGCATTTGTTCTAAAATTGTATTGTGAGAATGACTCTATCCACCATCCTAAATTCCTGTCAATCCCGAGTGCGGTAGTATTGGGTAAACCAGTTCCTTTTTTTTGGAAATATTTTTTGTACAAAAGTAATGAGGAAAAATCAGATTTGCGGGTGAAGACTTACCATCAGTTACCATTAGAATCAGTCAAATTTTATAATTTAAATTAGTTCTAGGAAAGCTGCTATAAAAATGATGTAGAAAGGTGTAGGAGATAGATTTAAAATGGAAAGAAATGCAGTTGTGCAGATGTGTATACTTGAGTATTATTTGCTAAGGTAGAACCCCCACCTCTCAAACACGTGTTCTGCCTAGCAGCTTGGGTTTTGTTTTTGCTCAAGTAGCTGGACTCTGTGCTTTGAAGGACTATTGGCTAATGTCACTCCACATCTAATGTCAATGAACTGTGCTTGTGTGGTGCAGGTTACACCCGTTGGCATGTCAAAATTGCATTGAGGTCCTGATAGCCAGTGCAGGATTTGCATAAATCGGTTTCTGCCTGAAGCTGGCAGGCAGCTGGGCTGAAATAAAATAACATACTGGAAAATCAGGCATCCTCTGCAGTGAATGGAAATAGAATGGCGAGAGGTCATTAACCCAAACCATGAACAGCCTGAATGGACATCACATCAAAGAGAAGAGCAGGACTTCAAGGTGAACCTGACAGAAGGTTATTTAACCTGAAATGTAAAATCCCTTGCGTTTCTCTCTACACAAATACTCCCTAACCTGCTGAGAGTTTCCAGCGTTTACTTTTATTTGAGATTTGCAGCATTTGCAGTATTTTGCTTTATTCCTGGTCTCCTGGTGCCAGCAGGTGGATTAACTAATGAACATGGCAGCAAGCATAGTGTGAGAACAAACAGCTGGTAAAATCAGACTGCTCAGGGTTTTGCAGCCTTGTTTCTGCCTGAAAAAAATGAAAATCTCATGCGAATGTAATTATTATCCTGTACCATTTGCTATCTAAATGAGCTGTTTTCCTTTTACATTGATTAAAGGCCCAACACAAATATTTGCTCAAAACATTCTAATTTTTTCCAGTTTTGATGGAAAGTCACAGGCCTGAAACATTGGGTAGGATTTTCTTCTTTGGGGATCAGGTCCCTGATATTCAGGTCCGGACTTCACACTGGGTCAGGAGAGGTAACTGGATTTTGCAGGACTGACTAGTCAGTGGCTAGAGAATGTGCTTGTTATCCAATTCAAGATGTTATTTAGGTTCTCATGCTAGAGGATTAACAGGAAGTTTAAGCCTCCTTCCTGACATGCCCTCTATTTAAAATTAAAAATGATCGGAGCTAGCGGACACCATTGTGGAGGGTGAGCCTCCATGGTAACATTGGGACGTCTTACCTTAGGCAGCTGTGGTGCTCCCAGCAACACAGAATTCTACTTTAAGGGCTAGTTGGCCTACTCCTGCTCCTATTTCTTATGTTCTTATGTTCTAACATTGACTTGACTTCCTATAATGGCTTGCATTTCAACCATTATTTTGTAAATTGAGTTTGTGTCTTTATAATGCCCTGTTTGTGAACTGAAATCACATTCACCTGATGAAGGAGCAGCACTCTGAAAGCTAGTGGTTTGTGCTTGTGCTACCAAATAAACCTGTTTGACTTTAACCTGGTGTTGTGAGACTTCTTACTATTAAATATGTGACCCCTTGCCAATGACCCCCAGTTCTAAACTCTGTTGCAATAAGAAACATCCTCTCATGTCCAGCTGGTTAAGACTGCTCAGGATCTTGTATATTTCAATCAAGTCACCTCTTACTCTTCTAAACTCCAGCAGACATAAACCTAGCTTGCTCAACCTTTCCTCATATGACAACTCACCCATTCCAGGTATTAGTCTAATAAACATTCTCCAAATTGTTTCCAATGCATTTACATCCTTCCTTAAATAAGGTGACTAATACTGGAACAATACTCCAGATGTGGTCTTCCCAATGCCCTGTATAACTTTCCATACTTCTGTAATCATTTCCCTTCACAAATGATAGCATTCTATTAGCTTTCCTATAAGCCTATAGAGCAATAGAAAACTACAGTGTGGAAAGGGGCTATTTGGCTCACTGAGTCTGCACTGACTTTCTTATTCGGGCCCACTCCCTCATCCTATCATCGTAAGCCCACACATTACCATGGCCAGTTCACCTAACCTGCATATCTTTGGACGCTAAGGGGCAGTTTAGCGTGGCCAGTCCATATAACTAACATTCAGGGCCTGGCAAATACCATAAATTTTTGACATTTGGAGACTGAGAATGAAATTTTACTATCCCGCCTTCCATGGGAATTGTAACAGGCAGGACATGGATCACGCAAAGGTCCATTGATTCTGGGCCAGATTTTCCGGCCTGGGGCAAGTGCGGCCAGAAAATCCCACTCTGTGTTTAGATACTTGTATTTTTAAGTGCAGCTCCTGTAAATTTTGCAGTTCTTAAAAGCCCATTTTACATCTGTCTTTTATTGTTTTTATGCAATTTCCGAATGATCAAATGCCTTTGGTTATGAATTAAAACTTCAGAGGCAGCTGACAGACAAGTGATTATGTATTGTTGGGACACTGTTGAATTTTTGTGGAATCATGGAGATTCTGTAGATCTTTTTAAAAAAAAAAGGCAGAAGGGCCCAGACCTGGAAGTCTCATGCCCATTACTGTCTCATGCCCATTTTAATGGTAGGGAAAAAGTAGCAGAGCAGAATTTGTACAGAACAAAGAAAATTACAACACTTTGGCCCTCCAAGCCTGCACAGATCATGCTGCCCAAACCCTTCTGGGGACTATATCCCACTATTCTCATCCTATTCATGTATTTGTCAAGATGCTCCTTAGAAGTTAGTATCGTATTTGCTTCCACTACCTCCCCCAGTAGCAAATTCCAGGCACCCACCATCCTGTGTAAAAAAAAAACTTGCCTCGTATTTCTCCTTTAAACCTTGCACGTTAACACTTTGCCCCCTGCCAATTGACTCTTCTACCCTGGGAAAAAGCTTCTGACTATGCACTCTATCCATGCCTCTCATAATCTTGTAGACTTCTGTCAGGTCGCCCTTCGACCTGTCGTTCCAGTGAGAACAAACCAAGTCCCTCCAACCTCTCCTCATAGCTAATGCTCTGTATCAGGCAGCATCCTGGTAAATCTTTTCTATACTCTCTTCAAAGCTTCTACATCCTTCTGGTAGTGTGGTGACCAGAATTGAACACTATATTCTAAGTGAGACCTATAAAGTGGCAATATGACTTCCCAGTTTTTAAACTCAATGCCCTGGCTGTTGAAGGCAAGCATGCCATTTGCCTTCTTGACTACCTTCTCCACCTGCATTGCCAGTGACCTGTATGCCCAGATCCCTCTGCCTATCAATATTCTTAAGGGTTCTGCCATTTATTTCTTATCTGTATTAGACCTTCCAAAATGCATTACATAAGAACATAAGAACATAAGAAATAGGAGCAGGAGTAGGCCATCTGGCCCTTCGAGCCTGCCCCGCCATTCAATAAGATCATGGCTGATCTGTCGTGGCTCAGTTCCACTTTCCCGCCCTCTCCCCATAACCCTTAATCCCCTCTCTTATCAAAAACCCATCAACCCGCTTCTTAAAAATATTTAGCGAGGCAGCCTCCACCACTTCAACGGGCAGAGAATTCCAGAGATTCACCACCCTTTGAGTGAAGAAGTTCCTCCTCAACTCCGTTCTGAACCGCCCCCCCTTTATCTTGAGGCTGTGCCCCCTAGTCCTACTGTCTTTTTTGAGCGGGAAGAGTCTTTCCACCTCTATCCTATCCATCCCATTCATCATCTTATACGTCTCAATGAGATCTCCCCTCATTCTTCTAAACTCTAACGAGTACAAGCCTAGTTTATTCAGCCTCTCCTCATAGCTCAACCCCCTCAACTCCGGTATCAGCCTAGTAAACCTCCTCTGCACTCCCTCCAAGGCCAAAATATCCTTGCGCATTATCTCACATTTGCCAAGGTTTAGCTCCATCTGCCATATCTTCGTCCAAAGCGCCAACCAATCTATATCCCGCTGTAACTTAGAACATAGAACACTACAGCGCAGTACAGACCCTCGATGTTGCACCGACCAGTGGAACCAGTCTAATGACCCTCTAACCTAAACGATTCCAATGTTATCCATATGCCTATCCACTGACCTTTAGAACACCCTTAAAGTTGGCGAGTCCACAACTGCTGCAGGTGGGGCATTTCACACCCTTACTACCTTCTGAGTAAAGAACCTACCTCTAACATCTGTCCTATAACTACCACCCCTCAATTTAAAGCTATGTCCCCTCGTGTTAGCCATCACCATCCAAGGAAAAAGGCTCTCACTGTCCACCCTATCTAATACTCTGATCATCTTGTATGTCTCAATTAGGTCACCTCTTAACCTTCTTCTCTCCAATGAAAACAACTTCAAGTCCCTCAGCCTTTCCTCATAAGACCTTCCCACCATACCAGGCAACATCCTGGTAAACCTCCTCTGCACCCTTTCCAATGCTTCCACATCTTTCTTATAATGCGGCTACCAGAACTGTACACAATACTCCAAGTGTGGCCGCGCCAGAGTTTTGTACAGCTGCAACATGATCTCACGGCTCCGAAATTCAATCCCTCTATCAATAAAAGCTAACACACTGTACGTCTTATTAACAACCTTATCAACCTGGGTTGACTTCCAATGGTCCTTATTGCTGTCCGCAATTTCACCCGCCTGTGTTGCCTGCAAACTTACTAATCAAACCAATTACATTTTCTTCCAAATCATTTATATATATTACAAACAGAAAAGGTTCCAGCACTGACCCCTGAGGAGCACCACTTGTCACAGCCTCCATTCAGAAACACACTCTTCCACTGCTATCCTCTGTCTTCTATGACCAAGCCAATTCTGTAACCATCTTGCCAGCTCACCTCTGACCCCATGCAGCTTCACATTCTGTACCAATCTGCCATGTGAGACCTTGTCTAAGGCTTTACTGAAGTCTATGTTGACAACATCCACTGCCCTACTCTCAGCAATCATCTTCATCATTTCCTACCTAAAAGAAGCTCCAACAGATATGAAACCCAAATTCATCTGAGCTATTTGAACTCAGTGCTCAAGTTGTCACTGGAACAAAGGCCTTAACACAGTTTGGAAGTCAGAGATTTATGGACAAGATGTAAGTGCTCATTAAACGCAGATAAGGTATATAGAACTATCTGATTGTGAAAGTATTTAAGTCCCCAACCCTTTGAAAAAAGATTAAAAACCAGCCCATCCTTGTCAGTGGGGTTTGAGCAAAATGTGATCTAGAAGTTACAATAGCTGTTTGTTGATATTATCTCAAAGACTATTATTATATCATCATTAACGTTTGGCTGCTTTCAACAACCTGAAATTATTCCAAAGGGATTGTTTAAAAGATTAACTGTCTCTGTCGGATTATGAATGCAAGTCTCCTTGTTTTGATATAGGGTTATGCAGTTGAAGGTATTTTAATGTTTTGAATAAACTTTCATAGAATGCTTGGATCATAGATAGTTGGATCTTTATTTCATTTCAGAATGGTCCTTCGGTCTGTACGTGGTGAATACTGGGTGAGTTGGAAGTAAAGGCAAGGAGTGGTGACTGGAAGGCATTGTTTTTTGCATGAATTCATATTATATTAGCATTGAAGGTATGAGGGTCTGTGAGAGTGGAAGGGGAGCATAGGTTGGGCATAATGAATGGGTTGGGATGATGGAGGGTAAGGGAAAGAGGGCCAAATGTTGAACAAAACAACTGGGATGAAGCCTCCTAGAACCAACGTGGGCCTTTTAAAATCCCACCTCAGCACTCAGCGAGCCTCAGCTGTTTCTGACCTGCATTTGGGAATGGCAAACCCAACTCCATCACACAATCCTATTCCCAGGCTGAAAAATCAAGGCACTTTTCCTGAGACTTGTGCGCTAAGCCAGTTAATTCCCTCTCAAGCAACCAGCACGAGTGAAAATCCATAATTCCTATCTTACCTTTGTATAAATTCAAGACTATATAAAATCATTATATCAAGAACCACGGCTACTTGTTACTTTTGAGTAGTTTTACTGTTTCCTCTGATGCCATTTTGTTAGATTGCCTGATATAAATGTAAAAGATGAGACAGCTGTTTACCACAATTCTCAGCACAGCCAACAAGCAACACTCAAACTAAAATTCTGTTTCTCGTTAGAACTTGCAAAGAATTCAATTGCATGTTTACAAAAACCTGTATCATTGGTGTTTGGAAGAATGAGAGGTGATCTCATTGATTGGAATATCCCTACGGTAAGGAGGTGTCGGATCTCTCAGTGGGAGAGTATCTTGGGGATAGTGATCATAACTCTATCTCCTTCATGCTAGCATCGGAAAGAGATAGGATCAGGCAAGCTAGGAAAGTGTTTATCTGGAGCAAGGGGTGTAGCCAAACAGGCCAGCTAAAATGATGTTTTGTAAATCATTCTGGGGCAATTGGGCAAGAAACTAATCTGACAGGCTGCAGTTTAAAGACAGAGATGAACAGGCTGCAATCCTGATGAGTGAATAAACAGGATATGGGTCATCTCCAGGATAAAAGGGACTTTACAGTCGCACTGGCTTGTTTCATCTCCAGGATGAAAGAGACTTTCTGGTCACACTGGGTTGTGTACCAGACATAGGGGCACCGTGAATCCTTATTTAGGAGGAAGGTATGTGACCTATGTGCCTCCAACACCTATAGACATGGCCGCTGGGGACACACCCAGAGATCGGTGTGGTAGCACCTGATTGGACTCTTATCGATCAGGGTGATCAAGTGTGATCGATTGATTGGCAATGGCCAAAAAGGGGCGTGAAACCAAACAGGGTATAAAGGGTGCTGCGCAACCAGGAATCTCTCTCTCTCTCTCTGACCCCATGAATGAGCTACAACAGTGGAGAACATCGCCAGCAAGAGGAGAGCTACCACACCCGAGAAGGAAGGAAGACAGACCAGAGCCAGAGTGCCACACCAGACCAAAGGACCAAACTACACAGACAACTACTGAGACCAACGTACAGATAAAGGCCAATATCTGCTTGGGTACTTGCCAGTCACACAAACTTAAGTCAACATCTTGTATTGTACTTGAATTCTAGTATTTTCCTGTAAGATAACTTATTGTTGGTTGGGTGGGTGATTATTGATTGTGTGCTTTAAATAAATACTGGTTGTACTAACAAGACATCTACTCGTAGTTATTTGTCCACTGTACAAGAGTTAAAACAGACTGTTTGGCAGGCAACAGGGGAAATATGAAGCCATCAGGCAGGAAATTAGACGAGTAAATTGGAAGGAGGTCTTCTCGGGGGAAAAGTACCGAAGGAAGGTGGCAGATTTTCAAGGAATGTTTGTTTGGAGTTTTGCACGATAATGTTCCGATGAGATAGGGAGGTTTTGGTAGGTTATGGGAACCGTGGTGCACGAAAGTTGTAATGAAACTAGTCAAAAAGAAAAGGAAAGCGTACAAAAGGTTCAGAGAGCTAGGCGATGTTAGGGATTTAGAGGAGTATATGGCTTGTAGGAAGGAACTTGCGGAAATTAGGAGAGCCAGAAGGGGTCATGAGAAGGCCTTGGCGGGTAAGATTAAGGAGAACCCTAAGGCGTTCTACAAATATGTGAAGAGTAAAAGAATGAGATGTGAAGGAATAGGACCTATAAAATGTGAAGGTGGGAAAGTTTGTACAGAACCGGTAGAAAGAGCAGAGGTGCTTAATGAATCCTTCACCTCGGTATTCATGGTGGAAACAGTTCTGGGTAGTTGTACTGCAGGCTTGCGGCGGACTGAAGAATTGAGTATGTGGACGTTAAGAAAGAGGATGTGTTGGAAATTTTGAATAGCATCAAGATAGATAAGTCGCCGGGACCAGATGGGATGTACCCCAAGTTACTGTGGGAAGCGAGGGAAGAGATTGCAGAGCCTCTGGTGATGATCTTTGCATCGTGGATGGAGACGGGAGAGGTTCCAGAGGATTGGAGGATTGCGGATGTGGTTCCTATATTCAAGAAAGGGAATAGGGATAGCCCAGGAAATTACCGACCGGTGTGTCTAACCTCAGTGGTTGGTAAGTTGATGGAGAAGATCCTGAGGGACAGCATTTATGAGCATTTAGAGAAGTTTAGTATGATCAAAAGTAGTCAGCACAGCTTTGTCAAAGGAATATCGTGCCTTACGAGCCTGGTTGAGTTTTTTGAAAATGTGACTAAACACATTGACGAAGGAAGAGTGGTAGATGTGGTTTATGTGGACTTCAGCAAGGTGTTCGACAAGGTTCCCCATGCAAGACTTCTTCAGAAAGTGAGAAGGCATGGGATCCAAGGGTCTGTTTCCTTGTGGATCCAGAACTGGCTTGCCCACAGAAGGCAGAGAGTGGTTGTAGATGGGTCTTTTTCTGCATGGGGGTCGGTCACCAGTGGAGTGCCCCAGGGATCTGTTCTGGGACCCTTGCTGTTTGTAGTTTTCATAAATGACCTGGATGAGGAAGTGGAGGGATGGGTTGGTAAGTTTGCCGACGACACAAAGGTTGGAGGTGTTGTGTGTAGTCTGGAGGGATGTCAGAAGTTGCAGTGAGACATAGATAGGATGCAAGACTGGGCGGAGAAGTGGCAGGTGGACTTCAACTCAGATAAATGTGTAGTGGTCCATTTTGGCAGGTCCAATGGGATGAAGGAGTATAATATCAAGGGTAAGATTCTTAGCAGTGTAGAGGATCAGAAGGACTTTGAGGTCTTGGTCCATAGGACTCTTAAATCGGCCTCGCAGGTAGAGGATGTGGTTAAGAAGGCGAATGGTGTACTGGCCTTCATCAATCGAGGGATTGAGCTAAGGAGTTGGGAGATAATGCTGCAGCTGTATAAGACCCTGGTCAGACCTCCCTTGGAGTACTGTGTGCAGTTCTGGTCACCTCATTACAGGAGGGATGTGGAAGCTATTGAAAGGGTGCAGAGGAGACTTACAAGGATGTTGCCTGGATTGGGTGGCGTGCCTTATGAGGATAGGTTGAGGGAGCTCGGTCTTTTCTCTTAGGAGAGATGAAGGATGAGAGGTGACCTGATAGAAGTGTATAAGATGTTGAGGGGTATAGATCAGGTGGATTCTTGAGTGTTACGAGGTAGCTCAGAATGAGTTAAAGAAAGGGCTGAGGAGAGCTGGGCGAGGATATGAGAAGTCCTTGGCGGGTCAGATAAAAGAAAACCTCAAGACTTTTTACTCTTATGTGAGAAATAAAAGAATGACCAGGTTGAGGTTAGGGCCAGTCAAGGATAGTAGTGGGAACTTGTGCATGGAGTCAGAAGAGATAGGTGAGGCGTTGAATGAATACTTTTCTTCAGTGTTCACTAAGGAGAGGGGCCATGTTTTTGAGGATGAGTGCGTGATACAGGCTGATGGGATGGAGGAGGTAAATGTTCTGAGGGAAGATGTATTAGCAATTTTGAAAAATCTGAGGGTAGATAAGTCCCCTGGGGCCAGATGGGATACATCCTGCAATACTTTGGGAGGCAAGGGATGAGATTGCGGAGCCTTTAGCTTTGATTTTTGGGCCTCACTGTCCATGGGGATAGTGCCAGAGGACTGGAGAGTGGCAAATGTTGTTCCTGTCTTCAAGAAAGGAAATAGGAAGGACCCTGGTAATTATAGGCCAGTTAGTCTTACTTCGGTTGTCGGTAAGTTAATGGAAAGGGTCCTGAGAGATAGGATTTGTGATCATTTGGAAAAATGCAGTTTAATCTGAGATAGTCAGCACGGTTTTGTGAGGCGTAAGACCTGTCTCACAAATTTGATTGAATTCTCTGAGGAGGTAACTAAGTGTGTGGATGAAGGTAGAGCAGTTGATGTCGTATACATGGACTTTAGTAAGGTTTTTGATAAGGTTCCCCATGGTAGGCGCATGAAGAAGATAAGGAGGTGTGGGATAGAAGGAAATTTGACCGATTGGATAAGGAACTGGCTGTCTCATAGAAGACAGAGGGTGGTGGTGAAGGGGAAATTTTCATACTGGAGGCCAGTTACCGGTAGTGTACCACAGAGGTCTGTGCTGGGTCCTCTGCTATTTGTGATTTTTATCAATGACTTGGAAGAAGGGGCTGAAGGGTGGGTCAGTAAATTTGCTGATGACACCAAGATTGGTGGAGTAGTGGATGAGGTGGAGGGCTCTTGTAGGCTGCAAAGAGACATTGATAGGATGCAGAGTTGGGCCAAAAAGTGGCAGATGGAGTTTAACCCTGATAAGAGTGAGGTGATTCATTTTGGTAGGACAAACTTGAATGTGGATTACAGGATCAACGACAGGGTTCTGAGGAATGTGGAGGAACAGAGAGATCTTGGGGTTCGTATCCACAGATCTCTGAAGGTTGCCACTCAAGTGGATAGAGCCGTGAAGAAGGCTTATAGTGTGTTAGCGTTTATTAACAGGGTTTTTGAGTTTAAGAGCCGTGGGGTTATGCTGCAACTATACCAGACCTTGGTGAGACCAGGTTTGGAATATTGTGTTCAGTTCTGGTCACCTCACTATAAGAAGGATGTGGAAGCATTGGAGAGAGTGCAGCGGAGATTTACCAGGATGCTGCCTGGTTTGGAGGGTAGGTCTTATGGGGAAAGGTTGAGGGAGCTGGGGCTTTTCTCTTTGGAGCAGAAGAGGATGAGAGGCGACTTAATAGAGGTTTATAAGATGATGAGAGGCTTTGATAGAATGGATGTGCACAGACTATTTCCTTGGGTGGACATAGCTGTTACTAGGGAGCATAACTATAAGGTTTGTGGTGGGAGATATAGGATGGATGCCCGAGGTAGATTCTTCACCCAGAGAGTGGTTGGGGTGTGGAATAGACTGCCTGCTGTGATGGTGGAGTTGGACACTTTAGGACTTTCAAGCGGTTATTGGATAGGCACATGGAGCACACCAGAATGATAGGGAGTGGGATAGCTTGATCTTGGGATTGGACATAGCTCAGCACAACATTGAGGGCCGAAGGGCCTGTACTGTGCTGCAATGTTCTATGTTCTGTCTTGTTGAAAAGTGTATTGAAGATCCTGAAGGGATTTGACAGGATAGAATCCTACGGTGCAGAAGAACCATTTGGTCCATCGAGTTCGCATCAACCACAATCCCATCCAGGCTCTATCCCCATAATCCCATGCGTTTACCCTAGCTAGTCTCCCAACACTTAGCGTGGCCAATCCCACCTAAGCCGCACATGTTTGGAGTGTGAGAGGGAACTGGAGCACCCGTAGGGACCCACACAGACACAGAGAGAACAGGCAAACTCCACACAGACAGTGACCCAAGCTGGGAATCAAAGCTGGGTCCCTGGCACTGTATGGCAGCAGTGCTAACCACTGTACCACCATGCCCCACCCAATAAAAGACATTAGTGAACCAGATGGGTTTGTGTGATAGTCAGCAATGATTTCATGGTCATCAGTAGATTCTTAATTCCAGACATTTTTTTATTGAATTCAAATTCAACCACCTGCCATGATGTGAATTGAACCAGGGTCCCCAGAACATTAGCTGAGTTTCTGGATTGATGGTCTTACGATAATATCACAAGGCCAGCACCTCCCCTTAGAATACAGTTTATTCATTAGTCACAAGTAAGGGTTACATTAGCACTGCAATGAAGTTACTGCAAAATTCCCGTTTGCCACCGTTGGGCACCTCTTCGGGTCAATACACCTAACCAGCACACCAGGATGGATGCTGAAAGGATGTTTCCCCTTGTGGGAGAGGCTGGAGCTAGAGGAATCGGTTTAAATATATGGGTTCTCCCATTTAAGACAGAAATTAGACATTTTTTCCTGAGGTTTATGAACATATGGAACTCTCTTTCCCAAACTGCGGTTGCAGCAGAGTCATTAAATGTTATAAAAGCAGTTAGGAAGATTCTTGACTAACAAGAGATTCAAGGTTATCTGAGGTAAGTGGAACCTAGAGTTGAGGCCACAATTAGATCAGCCACGATCTTCATTATGAATGGCATAGTCCTGCTCCTAATTCATATGTTGGTATGTACTTTTTGAAATGTAATCACTACTGTAATATAGGAAAGCACAGCAATTACTTGTCACTCAGCAAACTCCAAATGGTATTATGATAATGTTTTTAGTGACACTGACGGATAAGCCAGACATTAGAAATAAATCCCTTGCTGTTCTTTGAAACAGTGCCATGAGATCTTTTACAACCATCTAGGCAGTTGTTTAAAGATTCATTCAAAAGACAGCACCTCCAACAATGCGGCGCTCACTCAATATTGCACTGGAGCTTCAGTCTTGATTTTTGTGTTCGTGTTCAAGAGTGGGACTTGAACCCAGAATCTTATGATGCTGAGGCAGGTGCACTACCAGGTAAGTTATGGCTGACACATCGTTAGTACAATATGAGCAAGTTTGTAGCTACTGTATCATTGCTATTGTGAAAGACTATACATCTTGTGAAATGTGTACATCTTGTATCGTTGTTTTGAGCAGAAGTTACAATGGCTCATGACTTTGTTTGAGTTGTGTGCAATTTATTAAGTTGAATCATTGTACTTTAACAATATTGTTTATTTTGGATCCTGCAGTGGACCCTCTTATAGTTAGGTTTCAAGTTTCATTTTGTCCTCTCTCATATATTGGAACATATAAATTCTAAACTGCAGGCTGGTGAATGAACATACATTTTATAATCCTCTGTAATCCCATACTTATATTAAGTAACATAGCTTTCACACCAGAAATCTTTGTGAACCACTTTTAAGGTGAGTGATAGAAGGATTTGAGGGATATTAAGAAAAAACATTTTCACCCAGAAGGTGGTGCCTGGAATTCACTGCTCAGTTGGTTGACTCATCTAAAAAGTACCTGAATCTGCACCTGAAGTGCTGTAGCCTGCATAGCTAAAGACTGGATGCTTGAAGGTTGGATTTCAGTGGGAGGCTAGTTTTTTTTTCAGCTGATGCAGGCATGATGGATTGAAGGCCTTTTTCTGTGCTGTATCTTTTCTATGGTTCTATTTATAATGGCTCAGATAAACAGCTTAAAGGAACAACTGTTTATTGGCATGTTAGCTGTTTAAAAACCTAAGTGCTAATTCTGCGTTCACCTCCATTCTTTACATAATGAGATGCAACATCATGCATCAACAGTAAGGGTAGCTTCACTAATGGCAAATGAACAAGACACACTGCACAATTTGTGGGTTCATGTGAAAACACAGGAATGAAGGGAGCAGACACTTTCAGTCACTGAAGTGTAATAGCAGTGTGCTTTCGCTACATCAAACTGCAGGTTTCTGGCCTTGGAAATTTTCCTCAGTCTAATCCCCATGATGTTATACTTGTATGTTTGATATTCGAAATTCCACAATATCTCAAGGAAAAGGAAAATCTGAGGGATGCTACTGGCAATTTCTCTCTCTCCTGAGGTTTCCCTGATCGTTATGAAATGAATCAGTTGGGTGGGGCAGGTTATCTTGACAGCCCCTGGAAAACAATTGCACCTGAACGAGCTAACTTGGTCCAAAATTATTTGTTGAGTTAATACATCAAAAAATTGCATTATTGAACGGTAAAATGACTTGCATTTGCCTAGAGCTTTTCATGACCTCTGAAGTATCAAACTACTTTGGTTGTGAAGTATTTTTGATCTGTGATCATTTGTGTCATACAAGGACAATTTGAACTTTCAAGCAGCTTGAAACTTTTTTCTAGCCTTTCTGTCCTATTGATAATCTTGTGATTATTAATAGGGAGGTTAAATGCCTCCATGCTCTGTTCATTTATACACTTATTCTTTGGACTGTGACTGAAACAACTACATCAGGGTAGTGCCTTCGAATGGCATCCACTATTTTCCCATGCCGCTAAATACACATCCTGGGTGACCAGTTGCCTCCAAAGGCATTAAGAAGTGGCAGATTTTCCCACGGCAAATCTTCACCACTTCTAGTGCTGTAAAACGAGTTTTCATATAGAACATAGAACACTACAGCACAAACAGGCCCTTTGGCCCACAAGTTGCGCCGATCACATCTATACCTACTAAGCCATAGAACCATCTGTAACTCCCAATGCCGTTAGATCCCATGTGCTCATCCAGAAGTCTTTTAAAAGACCCCAGCGAGTTCGCCTGTACCACCACCGACGGCAACCGATTCCACTCACTCACCACCCTCTGAGTGAAAAACTTTCCCCTAACATCTCCTCTGTACTTGCTTCCCAGCACCTTAAACCTGTGTCTCTCGTAGCGACCATTTCAGCCCTGGGAAATAACCTCCGAGAATCCACCCTATCTATTCCTCTCAACGTTTTATAGACCTCTATCAGGTCACCTCTCAACCTTCGTCTCTCCAGGGAGAAGAGACCTAGCTCCCTCAACCTATCTTCATAAGGCATGCCTCCCAATCCAGGCAACATCCTTGTAAATCTCCTCTGCACCCTCTCAATAGCTTCCACATCCTTCCTGTAGTGAGGCAACCAGAACTGCACACAGTACTCCAAGTGGGTCTGACAAGGGTCCTGTCTTTTCAAGACATATCAAATGTTTTTTGTTTGGTAAGGATATTTAGGAGTATGGAGCGAAGGTATAAGGTTCAGATCATCATTGTACATCAGAACAACCTGAGACTGAATGACTTATTCTTGATTTTGTGTTTCTATAGGTACTAAAAATAAATTTGGTCCACTGTGTGGAGGGTCCAGACACAAACCTACTTCTGAGACCGATGCAGGTCTTGGCATATCAGTTACCAAACAACTAATACACTACTCAGACCTGGAGAACAGGAATCTCCTTCGAGGCTAGACAAGTTTTTGCCCTCTCTGAAATCATAGGCCTTGTAAGAGTCTGGTGGATGCTTTGCCATCACAAAATCTACTTCATCTGCAAATGCAATTTCAACTCTCAAAGCATTGTTAAAGATGATGAGAGGGCAGTGCTGCTTTAAACACAATAACATATATATTAAACAAGTAATGCATTGCATGTGAGATTTCATTTCATTTTTCAGTTTTCATTTAAAAAATGACAGAGGAAGGTTAACTTAATTCAGCGTTGAAAATTGAATGCATTTATGTATCAACTCTGTTTACATATTTGATTTGTTTACATGTTTATTTTGTTTTTTTTAAATAGGTATACACTTACAAACGAAATGCCTTAACCAGGGAAAAAGTGGTGGCCATGCATCCGAGTAGTATTGAGGGCGTTGAGGATATGGCAACCTTGGCAGATTTGCATGAAGGGGCAATCATGTATAATCTACACATGCGATATAAACAGGACAATATCTACGTAAGTTCAAAACAGCAAAGTGGTATTGAAATGCAATGATGCTGTACAGCAATGCTAAACATTTCTTGTCTAAGTCAATCGCTAAATCTGTATGATGGTTATGAAATGAATCAACTGGGTGGTAAAGATTATCTTGGCAGCTCCTGGAAAACAATTGCACTTGAACTAGCTAGCTTGTTCCAAAATTGTTTGTTCAGTTAATACTTCAAAGAAATGTACTTTTAAATGGTAAAACGATTTGTATTTGCCAAGAGCTTTTCACAACCTCTGAAGTATCAAAGCTCTTTGGTTGTGACCTGTGATCACTTGTGTCATGTAAGGAGAAGTGACACCAAGCTCCCTTGAATAGCTATATGAAAAAGACCAGATAATCAGTTTTTAGTGGTGTTGATTCTGGATAAATATTGGCCAGGGCATCAGACATTTTATAAAATTAGAGAATTATACAGCACAGAAGAAGCCCTTTGGCCTGTCGAGTTTGCACCAACAGGTTAGAAACACTTGAACTCCTGCCTAATCCCATCTGCCAACACTTAGCCCATAGCCCTGAAGGTTATGATGTGCCAAGTGCTCATCCAGATACTTTTTAAAGGATGTGAGACAACCCGCCTTCGTTATCTTTCTAGGCAGCATATTCCAGACTGTCACTACCCGCTGGGTAAAAAAAGTCTTCCCTCACATCCCCCCCAATACCTCCTGTCCCTCACCTTGAACCCATGCCCTCTCATGACTGACCCTTCACCTAAGGGGAAAAGCTACTCCTTTATAAGACCCTTGTCAGGCCCCACTTGGAGTACTGTGCGCAGTTCTGGTCGCCTCACTATAGGAAGTATGTGGAAGCTATTGAGAGGGTGCAGAGGAGATTTACAAGGATGTTGCCTGGATTGGGAGGCATGCCTTATGAAGATAGGTTGAGGGAGCTAGGACTCTTCTCCCTGGAGAGACGAAGGTTGAGAGGCGACCTGATAGAGGTTTATAAGATGTGGAGAGGAATAGATAGGGTGGATTCTCAGAGGCTATTTCCCCGGGTTGAAATGGTCACTATGAGAGGACACAGATTTAAGGTGCAGGGAAGCAAGTACAGAGGAGATGTTAGGGATAAGTTTTTCACTCAGAGGGTGGTGAGTGAATGGAATCGGCTGCCGTCAGTGGTGGTGGAGGCGAACTCACTGGGGTCTTTTAAAAGACTTCTGGATGACTATATGAGATCTAATGGGATTGGGGGTTATAGCTAGGTCTATGGCTTAGTAGGTATAGATGTGATCGGCGCAACTTGTGGGCCGAAGGGCCTGTTTGTGCTGCAGTGTTCTATGTTCTATGTCTATGTTATCCACGCTGTCCATAGAGTCATAGAGGTTTATAGCATGGTAACAGGCCCTTTGGCCCAACTTGTCCATGCTGCCCTTTCTTTTTTAAAATCCCTAAGCTAATCCCAATTGCCTACATTTGGCCCCTATTCCTCTATACATAGATAAGTCCCCTGGTCCAGACGGGATTTACCCTAGGATTCTATGGGAGGCAAGAGAGGTGATTGCAGAGCCACTGGCTCTGATCTTCAGGTCGTCGTTGGTCTCTGGTATAGTACCGGAAGATTGGAGGACAGCGAATGTTGTCCCATTGTTTAAGAAGGGGAACAGAGACTTCCCTGGGAATTATAGACCAGTGAGTCTTACTTCTGTAGTGGGCAAGGTTTTAGAAAGAATTATTAGGGATAGGATTTATAGTTATTTGGAGAGTAATGAATTGATTAGAGATAGTCAGCATGGTTTTGTAGCGGGAAGGTCGTGCCTTACTAACCTTATTGAGTTCTTTGAGAAGGTGACCAAAGAGGTGGATAGGGGTAAGGCAGTAGATGTGGTATATATGGATTTTAGTAAGGCGTTTGATAAGGTTCACCATGGTATGCTTCTGCAGAAAATGCAGATGTATGGGATTGGTGGTAATTTAGGTACTTGGATCAGGAATTGGTTAGCAGATAGGAGACAGAGGGTGGTGGTTGATGGTAATTATTCATCATGGAGTTCGGTTACGAGTGGTGTGCCTCAGGGATCTGTTTTGGGGCCACTGCTGTTTGTAATCTTTATTAATGATCTGGATGAGGGTATAGTTGGGTGGATTAGTAAGTTTGCTGATGACACCAAAGTCGGAGGTGTGGTAGATTGTGAGGAAGGGTGTCGAAGTTTGCAGGGTGACTTGGACAGGTTGCAGAGCTGGGCCGCGAGGTGGCGGATGGAGTTTAATGCGGAGAAGTGTGAGGTAATCCATTTCGGTAGGAATAACAGATGTGTTGAGTATAGGGCTAACGGGAGGACTTTGAATAGAGTGGAGGAGCAGAGGGATCTAGGTGTATGTGTACATAGATCCCTGAAAGTTGGGAATCAAGTAGATAAGGTTGTTAAGAAGGCGTACGGTGTCTTGGCGTTTATTGGTAGGGGGATTGAATTTAGGAGTCGCAGCGTCATGTTGCAACTGTACACAACTCTGGTGCGGCCGCACTTGGAGTACTGTGTGCAGTTCTGGTCCCCACATTACAGAAAGGATGTGGAGGCTTTGGAGAGGGTGCAGAGGAGGTTTACCAGGATGTTGCCTGGTATGCAGAAGAGGTCCTATGAGGAGAGACTGAGGGACTTGGGGTTGTTTTCACTGGAAAGAAGGCGGCTAAGAGGGGATCTTATAGAAACATATAAGATGATTAGAGGTTTAGATAGGGTGGATGGTGATAGCCTGTTTCCTCGGATGGAGAAATCTAGCACGAGGGGGCATGGCTTTAAATTAAGGGGGGGTAGTTATAGGACGGATGTCAGGGGCAGGTTCTTTACCCAGAGGGTGGTGAGGGACTGGAATGCCCTGCCTGCTGCAGTTGTAAATGCGCCTAGTTTGGGGGCGTTTAAGAGATTGGTGGATAGGTTTATGGACGAAAAGAGATTGGTTTAGATTAGTGGGTCAATGTTTTTTTTTAAAAATAAGACTGGTTGGCGCAACATTGTGGGCCGAAGGGCCTGTTCCGCGCTGTAATGTTCTATGTTCTATGTTCTATACCCATCGTACCCGTATAACTATCTAAATGCTTTGTAAAAGACAAAATTGTACCCACCTCTACTACTACATCTGGTAGCTTGTTCCAGATACTCACCACCCTTTGTGTGAAAAAATTGCCCTCTAGACACTTTTGTATCTCTCCCCTCTCACCTTAAACTTATGCCCTCTAGTTTTAGACTCCCCTACCTTTGGGAAAAGATATTGACTATCTAGCTGATCTGTGCCCCTCACTATTTTATAGACCTCTATAAGATCACCCCTCAGCCTCCTACGCTCCAGAGAAAGAAGTCCCAGTCTATTCAGTCTCTCCTTATAACTTAATTCATCAAGTCCCGATAGCATCCTAGTAAATCTTTTCTGCACTCTTTCTAGTTTAATGATATCCTTTCTGTAATAGGGTGACTAGAATTGCAGACAGTATTCCAAGTGTGGCCTTACCAATGTCTTGTACAACTTCAACAAGACATTCCAACTCCTGTATTCAATGTTCTGACCAATGAAACCAAGCATGCTGAATGCCTTCTTCACCATTCTGTCCACCTCTGACTCCACTTTCAAGGAGCTATGAACATGACCCCCTAGTTCTCTTATCTATGTCTCTCAAAATCTTGTACACCTCAACTAGGTTGCCCCTCATTCTTCTCTGCTACAACGAAAATGAGATGTGGAGATGCCAGTGTTGGACTGGGGTAAGCACAGTAAGAAGTCTCACAACACCAGGTTAAAGTCCAACAGGTTTATTTGGTTGCAAACGCCACTTGCTTTCGGAGCGCTGCTCTTACCTGATGAATGAATTACAATGAAAACAACCCAAGCCTGTCCAAAACTTAAATATTCCATGGTACCTTGCTAGTCTTCAAATATCACTACAGGATCTTTTACATCCACCTCAAAGAGCAGTTTAACGTCACACTTGAAAGGCAAACAGCTCTAGTTGTGCAGTATACCCTCACAACTGCCTCAACTTCTACCTGAGAGTAGGATTTAAATTTATAATTTCTGAATTGAGATGAGAATGTCAGCAACTGAATGCCAACTCACAAAGGGGCTATAGTGGTGTAATTTTGCATTGTCACGTCATAGCTTATCAAATATCAAGTTTATCAAACACTACTACATTTCTCTAAAGAGAAAGATCTTCGCGAGATTAAGATTACAGGATGCCTTTATTTGAACTATTCTATTTAATCTTCATTGAAGATCAGTTGCAAACTGGACACTAGATTGTGTTCATTGAACAACTCACTGCAAAGCAAAATATTACATTTTCTCCTTGTAAGGCTTGTTTAGGCCTTATTTTGAATACTGTATCCATTTTTGGCCCCCTCATATCAACATTGAAATTCTGAGAAAGCTTTCAATTCCCCTCTAAACCTCTTATCCAAAATCTATGCTCACTGGTTATGGACCCTTCAAGTAAAGAGAATAAGTTGTGCTGCTCATTCTATATTGACCCATTGTAATTTTATTCACTTCCATTAATTCTCCCCTCAGCCCCCTCTGTTCCAAAGAAAGCAACCCTAGCCAATCCAATCTATCCTCATAAATGACGTTTGCAGGACTTGGGTGATATTCTCTTACTCTCCCTGCGCGCAGTCCTGTAGCTCGGGCCTAACCAATGTTTTTATACAGTTCCAGCATGACCTCTCTGTTCTTGTATTTTCTGCCTTGGCTGATAAAGGCAAGCGTCCCACGTGCTTCTTGACCACCTTGATGGACTTTTGGACATGCACCCCAAGGTCCCTCTATTCCTCTCCGCTGATTACACTCTTCCTACCAGTTATTGTGTATTCTCTTGCCTTGTTAGTGCCCCTAAATACAATACGTCACATTCCCCACTGTTGCCCATTGCCCCTGTTCTGCCCACTATTGAAATCTTTCTGCAGTCAACCATTTTTTAAAATTATCGAACCTACAGTTGATATTTGCACGATCTGAAAATTTCTCAGTCATATTCTCTACAATCAGTCCAAATCTTATATAAACCCAAAAAAGCAAGTCACAGTATTGAACCCTGAGCATCACTCATAGAAACGTCCA
Organism: Carcharhinus amblyrhynchos; assembly: GCF_965287045.1. Taxonomy (NCBI): domain Eukaryota; kingdom Metazoa; phylum Chordata; class Chondrichthyes; order Carcharhiniformes; family Carcharhinidae; genus Carcharhinus; species Carcharhinus amblyrhynchos. The sequence continues at coordinate 41,804,034 of NC_137325.1, forward strand.
TCGACCGTTACCATTTGTTTCCCGCCTCTGAAACAATTTTGAATCCAACTTCCCACATTGCCTTGAATTTTAGTCTCTCATTTCTGTGACCACTACCAATGAGATTTTATCGGAAACTGCTAAAATCTTTTTGACTACATCAGGCTTGTCCAACCTTTTCACTTAGAACATCATTTCCATTTCTTTGCCATTCAGGGACAAGTGAATGAATTCCAGAAAGATGAGATTTGCAGAACACCTAAAGGTGATTTTCAAAATAAAGTTTAGGGTATGAAGAACTTGCTGAGGAAAGTCAAATTAATTTTAAAAAGGATCATTTATAACGACCATCATTAGCGTGTGGAGCATCAGAATCTGTTTATTTCCTGATATCCACTCACTCACCCACCAAGTGAGTTTGTGTGAATGTGTAGGAATTCTGAAACTACGACTGAACTAGACGTGCACATGAGCGTGCAAGTACGCACACACACACACACACACACACACACACACACACACACACACACACACACACACACACACACACACGTTCACCCACTGTCTCATGCTCGCACTCACTCGTTCTTGCTCCCTGAGTCGCCCGCTCTCTCTAACGCTGGGTCGCCTCTACGTCTGCCCCTGCTCGCGTCCCTTCGGCCACCCCAGCCCTCTTTCACCTGCTCTCTCGCTCCTGGTATCTTCTGCCTGCTCTCACCCCCACTGTGTCTCTCTCTCTCTCTCGCTAGGACACCCACTCTCTCTCCCTTTTTTGTCAGGTCACCTGCGCTCTTTCTCCCTCTCACTGGGTCGCCCTCCCTCCCTCTGGGCTGGTCGCCCTCCCTCCCTCCCTCCCTCCCTCCCTATGGGTCGATCGCCCGCCCGCTCTCCCTCCCTCTGGGTTGGTCGCCCGCCCTCCCTCCCTCTGGGTTGGTCGCCCGCCCTCCCTCCCTCTGGGTTGGTCGCCCGCCCTCCCTCCCTCTGGGTAGGTCGCCCTCCCTCACTCCCTCTGGGTTGATCGCCCGCCCTCCCACCCACCCTCCCTCTGGGTTGGTCACCCGCCCTCCCTCCCTCCCTCTGGGTTGATCACCCGCCCGCCCTCCCTCTGGGTCGCCCGCCCTC